>NC_080181.1:21081137-21381137 GCF_950295315.1 Erinaceus europaeus | reverse complement strand
TGATGACAGGCATTGTGTGTCTCAGAGATGGCACCTCTCCTCCCCTCCCACAGTCTTCCCTCTTAGCTGTCAGTAAAATCCCTGGGGGAGTCTGCACTGAAACTTGGATGTAGGGTTCTTTCAAAGCATAGCACCTGTCTGAAATAGTCACCCAACTCTGAGCAGAAATGGGGAGCAGATCCACTCACCCCACAGGCCAGCCTTTCTCCTTGGAGAGTTTCTTTGAGAGTAATGAATTTTACATACACACATTTCAGGTGTTTTGATCATTTTATTACAGATAATTAGAAAAGGGATTTTCTAGGTTACTACTCCCATAGCTAGGTAGCAGAAAGCCACTGTGAGGCTAACCTGTGAAAGTGCAAGTGTAATAAGATGTCCCATGTTTATTATTTTTTATTTTTTTAACATTTATTTATTTATTCCCTTTTGTTGCCCTTATTGTTTTATTGTTGTAGTTGTTGTTGTTGGATAGGACAGAGAGAAATGGAGAGAGGAGGGGAAGATAGAGATGGGGAGAGAAAGATAGACACCTGCAGACCTGCTTCACCGCCTGTGAAGCGACTCCCCTGCAGGTGGGGAGCCGAGGGCTGGAACTGGGATCCCCACGCAGGTCCTTGCACTTTGCACCACCTGCGCTTAACCCGCTGTGCTACCACCTCGCTCCCCTATGTCCCATGTTTATTTAGATTTACTATAGCTTTTCTGTTACAAAGGTAGTATATATACATAAGAGAATATGAATAACTATCAAACTTAATAATGTTGACTTCTAAAACTTTGTTAAGGGGGAGATTGCATTCCACTTCCAATTTTGAATTCCTTTTATATTCTGAAAAAAGCCAAGCAGAACCGCACAAGGAAAATTGAGACAGGTTTATAGAAAAGCATGAAATAAAAAAAAAAGAAAGAAAGAAAGAAAAGAGAAACACTGACCTATCCATAATCCCACTAGCCTTTTGGCATGTCTCCTTAGAGGCTGTAGTAGGTGGACACTTGGGAGGGGGCTGTGAGTAGACTCTTAAGAACAAAATGTTATCATATATAATTTTGTTTCTACATAATGTAATAACTATTTTCCTTCATGTCAAAAAGTCTTTGAAAAAAATGGGTTTTAGTTAACAAACCCCTAATATGTCTTTGGATGTATGCTTACTTAAATGCCACCTGTTTGGGGGCAGTGTGTGTGTGTGTGTGTGTGTGTGTGTGTGTGTGTGTGTGTGTGTGTGTAGGTAAATTGGAGTTGTTTTGTTGTTTGAGAATTTGGGGGGTTTTGTTTGTTTTCATCTTTACATGCTTCAGGTGAATATCCTTGTGTCTGGAACTTTGACTAGACCCCTGATTATTTCCTTAGGGTAATGCTCTAAAACTGAGGTTATCCAGGTTTTTCCTTCATCACCTGTTTAATTTTTTACAGTTCATTTACTCATATCGCGTATAAGAAAGTTTCCCCTGAGACAGAGCGAGCCAAGCCAGACACCACTCTGCCATACCAAGAGTTGGAGATCAGAATGTCAGTCTTAAGTGTCCAAGTTCTGTACTTGACTGCCCACTTTTATGTTGTAATTTGCCTCAAAATGATGAACATACTTTAAAAGGGAAAAATATTTTTTTTAGCGTCTGCTCTCAAGCATTCTATTTAGTCAAGAAATAATAACAGAAGCAATAGAGTGAATATGTAGCAACCAAGGTGCTGTGCTGCTTTAGATAAACCTCCCAAACAACTTTACTCCCATTTTCCAAATAAATTGTATATTTTAAAAAATTGAGCTTTATATTGATAGAAGTGAAGCAACTTAGTTAGTGGTAGAAGTGTGAAGTCTGAGTCTACTGCACCTCCTCACTCAGTGCCAAACATACTGGGCACTTTTGGAACAAACGAAACAACTTCTTCCCACTAGCTGGGATTGTGTGTTGGTCTCCAGTATGTTTGCTCAAGCCGCCGTAATAGAATACCACAGGCTGGAAACAGATCTGTTTTCTCACACTTCAGGAAATTACAAGTCCCAGGTCAAGGCTTTAGCTAATTTGATTTCTAGTGTGAGCTATCTAGCAGGTAGGGCTTTGATCTGGAGCATGGCATGGTGGTTAGAGAAAATAGAGGTTTAAGGATAGTCAATCAGTACATAAATATTGGGAAATGTCTATTTTTCCCCCATCTTGTATGTTGAAGTTCATGCACTTATCTTGGATTATTTCTCAGAGTAAAAAGATTTGTTTCTAACAGCATAAGCCATCTCAATTGACCTAGTCACAAAAATCCTAGAGCTGAATTTCAGTTCTTGTTATGTCAATCCCTCGGTAGTATATTGGCAAGAAAGGGTGGCTTGATTATCACCTGTTTCAGGAAATGAACTTAGAGCTGAAGTTGTTTGCACCTATTAATGGAGAACAGGCCCCCACAGCGCTTTCTGATTTAATAACCAGACGTCATCTAAAAAAACAAATCACTGTTTTCTCCCCAGCCCAAGGTGAAGTGAAAATCAGCAAGATCTTTAAAATAAAGAGATATGCTTTCTTTTGTAGTCTTGATAAATTTCTAAGCAATTTAAGAAAGTAATGTAGGAAGCCAGGTGGTGGTGCACAGATTACAGTGCACAAGGACCCAGGTTCAAGCCCCCAGTCCCCACCTGCAGGGGGAAGCTTCACAAGTGGGTAAAATAGGTGTCTGTTTCTCTCCCTCTCTTGTCACCTCCTCCCCTTTCAGTTTCTCACTATCTCTATTCAATTATAAATAAAAATGTATTTTTTTTTAAAAAAGTAGTTTTAAGGAGACTTACTGCAGGATTATTTTGAATACTCAGAAAAAAGGTTATTTCTCTCTATTAAGAAAAAAGGAGGGAGTTGGGCAGTAGCACAGCAGGTTAAGCGCACATGGCGCAAAGCACAAGGGACCAGCATAGGGATCCCAGTTCAAGCCCCTGGCTCCCCACCTGCAGGGGCATCGCTTCACAGGTGGTGAAGCAGGTCTGCAGGTGTCTGTCTTTCTCTCCCCCTCTCTGTCTTCCCCTCCTCTCTCCATTTCTTTCTGTCCTATCCAACAACGATGAAATCAACAACAAGGGCAACAAAATTGTATAAATAAATAAATATTTAAAAAAAAGAAAATGAAAAAAGGACCTGGCTTAAAGGCTATACTGCAAGACCTATCTGATAGAATTGTACCAGCAGCTGTAATTATAAAGATGCTCAGTAGATAATGACTTTAATAACAATCTTTTCTCTGTTCTAAGTCATCCTTAACAAGTTCTGGTAAGATCTGTCAATAGACAGTTAAAGAACCTAGAGGTGTGGATGTAAGTTCCCAAACAACCTTTTTTTTTTCCCTCTCCTACAAGAAAACTATGAAGTATAGTGAAGAACAGGAACTCTTAGCTGGGGGGGGGGGGGGGTAAAGGGCATAAATTGCTGAACAGATTTCAATTTGGGGAGATGGGAGTTAGTCCAGGAAGGAGGCACCAGCCACTGTCCTTCATCACTTTAAAACCTTGACAGTCTTCACTATCCTGTGCAAGCAGCGGCTACAGCCCCCAGAGCAGTTTTATGGAATAACTCCCCTCCCCCCAAGGAAACAAAGATCTGAGTCACCCAAGTCTCCCTCTCCAAATAAAGGGCCTGCTGCTCCTGCAGATTGGTTGCCATAAGAGGAAAGTTCCTTGTGTCTGGCACGGGGACGGCCCACGTCACCACTCGCATACATGAGCTACTCCTGCATCCAAAGGAAACAATAGCTCTGCCCAGCATTTTCCAGGTAAAAGTACCGCTTAACACTGAGCTGCCCTGGGAGACTGTTCCTGAGCAGCTATTCATAGGAGAAAATGGATTGATTTCCACGGGGGAATAGTTAAGGTAATGAGGTAAATAATTGCCTCCTCACTGGGGCTTTTACCAGCCAGAAGAACTCGCAACCACAACTCCCCTTTGTCTGCCATTTCTGCGTTTCTGCCTGCCATTCAGCGGTTTGCTTGACAACTGCTGAGGAAGGCAGAGTTCTCTCAGAAGCTTTGAGCTCTGAGCTCATCCCTGAGGGGTCTGATCTGGAAAGTCTGTGTGTGTTGCTGGGGGAGAGAGAGGATTCAGTGGCACTGACACTCATTAACCTCTGCTGGAATTTGGGGTCTCTGAGTCATTTGTTATTCTATAATGGGAGTCTTTGGCTGTTTGCCATTTGAATTTTTTTTTCCAACCCTTCCTGTGGTATCAGTGTGTCTCTTAAAGAATTCTTTCTTCCATTCTGCAGGCATATAGACCCAGTTTAAGACTAAGTCAAATGGGCAGGTAGTTATGAACCTAAACATATGACTAGAACCTTCCAGTGTGTTTTGTGGTTGAAAATGAGAAGCATACGAGTGACTACTTTTTTCTTTAGTTATAAGCCATACAGGGTTTGTTTATTTGTTTGTTATTCTTAGCTTGCCTTCCCCCCCCCCTTTCCTTTAAAAAAAAAGAAAAATTAATAACTGGTAGGCCTCAAGCTAATATGCCCCTATTCATCTGGAAACCACTAAAATTTTTTTGTTTATTGTAATGATGATGACTCAGAGAAACCTGGGAGGCAGTGCCTATTTGGGTCATAATGGGCTTCTGTCTCTAAGAGCTGCTGTTGACTGGCCTTAACTCAGATCTACAAGTTGTCATTGTAGACATTTATACATTTTACTTAATTCCTAACTTGCCACAAATCTTGATGTTTTCTACCCTTAGGGATTTTTTTTTTTTTTCTAAACTCTTAGCAGAGTAGTAATGACCTGCTCCTTCTCACACTTCCTCTCACACTGTTTAGGTCAATGGCTGCCTGCTGGACCCGGTGCCTCCTGTCCTGGTGAGGAAGGGGTGCCAGTCACTACCCAGCAACATGATGGAGACCTCCATCGACGAAGGGCTGGAGACAGAAGGGGAGGCTGAGGAAGACCCCAGTCAGGCCTTTGACACCTTCCAGTCCACACGCAGCGGGCAGCGACGGCATACTCTGTCGGAGGTGACCAACCAGCTTGTGGTGCTGCCTGCCTCAGGTGTGATACTAGAGAAACACCAGGTGACGTCTTCATAACAGCAATGCCCATGCAATCTCAGGAAAGAGTTGACCTGCAAAGATGGTGCTCTGCTGCTGAGCACGTGTGTCTTAGTCCTTTCTGGACCACACTCAGCAGGCTGTGGGAGCAGGGCCTGCTCAGAAGCTGCAGAGCTTAAAATGTTGAGTTGCTCCTCTAGCTCCCAGGGTTCATCTGAGCACTGTGATTCACCCACTGTGGCCCTTTTGGAGTGAGAGATCCTGTGGGGTACAGGCTCTCGGGTGTTTTCCCCACTAACTTTAGAGCTAATTAACATGTAAAAAGGGCACAAGGGCATTGTAGCTGTGAAGACTCTAGCTGGTTATGTTGTATCCCATGTTCAGTGACGATGCTGTTTCGCTGTTGGTCATACCTGTTTTGTTTTCTCTTTTAAAGGGAAACTTTTCTCCATGAGTGACAACCCCTCCCTGGACAGTGTAGACGCTGAGTATGACATGGGATCTGTTCAGAGGGACCTGAACTTTCTGGAGGATAATCCTTCCCTTAAGGACATCATGTTAGCCAACCAGCCCTCCCACCGAATGACGTCTCCCTTCATAAGCCTGAGACCTGCCAACCCCGCCATGCAGGCCCTGGGTGCCCAGAAACGGGAGGCCCACAACAGGTCACCAGTGAGCTTCAGAGAGGGACGCAGGGCATCTGACACCTCCCTCACCCAAGGTGACTGGCTGCGTTCTCTTGAGGCTTCTCCCACTCTCACACTGGCGGTCTTGAGAGGGGGCTTGTCACCATGCTGGTCCTGCCTCCACAGTCATGGAGTCTTGTGTTTTGCTTAAACTGTGTGGTCTTTGTACTTTCTTTCAGGAATTGTAGCATTTAGACAACATCTTCAGAACCTGGCTAGAACCAAAGGAATCCTAGAATTGAACAAAGTACAGTTGCTGTATGAACAGATAGGACCTGAGGCTGACCCTGACTTGGTGTCTGCATCTCCTCAGCTTCAGGACCTGCATAGCAGCTGCCCTCAGGTGAGTGTCTTTCCCACCTAGCTGTGAGTCTGAGACTTGAACTTGTCCTTAAGTGTGTCATTTCACGTAGAAACTTACTCTCCAACCCCAGAGCACACAGATTTTTTTTTTTTTGGGGGGGGGGGGCAAAAAGATCCTGAAAGCTTTCCTGTTGCTGCCTCTGACAGGTCACTCCAACCCACACTGGCTCTAGGTGGTCAGCACCCCTCAGAAGCCTAGACACACTCAAGCTGTACATGAACCAGACAGATGTTATAACAACTGCCTTTCTTTTCTTTGACTTGTTTATTTTTGGATAGAGACAGAAATTGAGAGGGAATGAGGAGATAGGGAGAGAGAAAAACACCTGCAGCACTGCTTTACCACTTGTGAAGCCTTCCCCCTGCAGGTGTGGACCAGGGACTTGAACCCATTGGTAATGTGTGTGCTCTACCAGGTATGCCATCACACAACCCACTCAAGCGCCTTCGTTTTCTTTGTTTTGAGAGACCAAAGCACTGCTTAGCTCTGGCATAAGATAATGCTGGGATCTCTGGTGCCTTAGGCTTGCAACAAGTTCTGTGCTTTAATATACTGAGCTATTTCCCTGGCCCTAAATGGTTTTATAGGCTCTCTTGAACTTTGGCGCGCGCACACACACGCGCGCGCGCGCACACACACACACACACACACACGAATAAACCAAATGAGAAAGCTCATAACCACTAGTTTTGTTCTAGTTTTTCTGTTTTGTTTTTTGCCACAAAGGTTACTACTGGGGCTTGGTATCTGCACAACTCCATCCCCAGTGGCCACATTTTTTTTCTTTGGTAGTGAGGAAGCAACAAAGGGTGGGGGGGTGTATAGAAGGAGACACCTACAACTCTGCTCCACCATTTGTGGCAACACCTCCCCCCACCCCCAGCTGGTGGGAACCTGGGACTTGAACCCATATTCTTGCTTGTGGTAAAGTATACACTCTAGTGTACTGGGGCACCACCACCCAGCCCCTAACCACTACTTTTGATGTGATACCACTTCAGTAAGTGTTGCACATGGGGTTTGTATGCTAAAAATACAGACAAATGTTGCTGTTTATCTAGTACATGTCATTTCTGAGCCTTGCATTCTGTACATCGGAATAGGAGAGCATTTGTAAACCACATGCACGTCAAGACTTCCTGGTGACCCAAGAGCCTTTGCTCTGAGGGCTGAGAAGCTGATCATCTGCTGCAGATAAAACCTGTACTGCAGATAGTGTACATACCCCCTCAGCCCACGGTCATGAAAAAAGCTCAGAGTGGTGTGTCTTGCTGAGGTGGACTTCCTCTTGGTCATTTGCCAGCATGCCAAAACTAAGAATTGAAACCTTTCCCCATGCAGAGAACTGAAAGTGTCCCCTGCACCCCTTGTTCCTCAGGAGGAAGTCTCTCAGCAGCAGGACAGCGTCCCCACGCTCCCTGGCAGTGTGCACGCGCAGCTCTCGCAGCGCCAGAGCCTGGAGGCCCAGTACCTGCAGCATAGACTCCAGGTGGGACTCGCCTCGCTGCTCCCAGGACCTACCTTTCTCTGCACGGCACAAACCTGTTCTACCTGGCAGTTTTGTAGGGCAGTGTTTTGATTCCTTATAGGCAGGGAGTTACTCAGCACTGTAGTCTCTAGAAACATGTTGAGACTTAGTGTTTTGCTCTGAGTTGGCAGCGGGAAGAGATTTGTCCTTGGGCCACTGGGTGGTATAAAAGGGAAACCTGGCTTCTTTGCTCCTAGTGATGTTCCTTGTCATGAATGTTAAATAAAATGGGAATCTCAAGTCTCCAAGATTTTTAATAGCACTGGTAACTGAAAGTCTCTTTTTATTTATTTTATTATTATTGGATAGAGACAGAGAGAAACTGAAAGGGGTGGAGGTGAGAGAAGGGAAGAGAGAGACTTGCAGCCCTGCTTCACCACTCATGCAGGTGGGGACCAGAGGCTTGAACCTAGGACCTTGTCCACTGTAATGTTGGTGCTTAACCAGGTGCACTGCCACCTGACCCCCCCAAAAAAAAAATCTTTAAAATGATACAACATATATCCCAGAAAGAATGGGCTGTTTATTTATTCAGCAGTTGCTGTGCCCTTTAATGCCCCAGCTATAGTCCTAGAGAACTTATCCAAGTGGGAAGCGGAAGATGTCACCAGGTTTGCTGGCCCAGCCACAGTGGACCCCAAGCCTCCTCCAAGGTATCTGACAAGTGTCAGTCCCTCCCCCTGCAGGGAGCTCAGGACACACTTGGCTTCATCCTCCACGCAGAGGCACAGTCTGATGGCTGCTACACAGGTGACGACACATTTCATGCTTGTACTATTTTTCTGCTCTTCCAGAAGCCCAGCCTTCTGTCAAAAGCCCAGAATACCTGTCAACTTTATTGTAAAGAACCACCACGGAGCCTTGAACAGCAGCTGCAGGAACACAGGTAAGAAGTCACACTTTTCTTTTGTAGAAGGTATAAAAATAGGGGTGTATGAGGTCTTTGTCCCCAGCCTCTGCAGGAAAATTCCATATTGACACATGGCCCCAGTCTTCAAGACGTGGTCACTGAAGCAGACATCCCCATGTGTCCATAGGCCCTGGAGGCCTCGTAGGGACTAGCAGCCAGGAAATGTGTTCTTTTGCCTTTTCTTCTGGTGTCTCCCCTCTGTGTTAGAGAGACACCGGCACTCAGAATATGTGACTGAGTGCAGTTTAAGTGGGCTATGGCTTCAGTGACTAATGTACTCTCCCTTGCGGTAATTTTTGTTCCCTAAGGCCCAGCCTCACTGGTAGAAGCAGCTTAGCCAATGTAGGATTACCTTACTCCATCAACCTACAGACAGTGGTGGGGCAAAAGTGTTACCCCTCTTTGAAATACTCCAGCTGGGAAGTCAGCCTCAGAGGAAGAAAAACTGAGAGTCTTAGAGAAAATAAATGGGGGGGAGGGGGAGGCAGCAACAGCGCAGCAAATTAAATGCACATGGTGCAAAGCACAAGGTCCGGTGTAAGGATCCCAGTTTGAGCCCCCCAGGTCTGCAGGTGTCTCTCTTTCTCTCCCCCTCTCTGTCCTCCCATCCTCTCTCGATTTCTCTCTGTCCTATCCAGCAACAACAGTGATAAACAACAAAGGCAAACAAAAGGGAAAAAATAACCTCTTGGAGCAGGGGATTAATAGTGCAAGATCCAAGCCCCAGCAATAACCCTGCAGGCAAAAAAAGAAAAGAAAGAAATTAGTGTTCACAGCTCCTTATGGAGGGATTAGTGAGAAGGGGTAAGAAAAAAAAATAGGTCTAAGAAATCAGATGCAATTGGTTCCTACCCCACCTTTTTTTTTTTTTCCTGCCATGGGAAAGAGAGAAGTAGGAGCACCGAAGCTAATGACTGATACTGGATTTCCATTAGAATTGCCATCACTTAAGAAGACTTAAAATTCTTTCTTTTGATATTGCCGATTTAGACTCCAACAGAAGCGACTCTTCCTCCAGAAACAGTCTCAGCTGCAGGCATATTTCAATCAGATGCAGATAGCAGAGAACTCGTACCCACAGCCGAGCCAGCAGCTGTCCCTGCCACACCAGGAGACGCCACCGCCGTCCCAGCCACCGTCGTTCAGCCTGTCCCAGCCCCTGAGCCCCGTCCTGGAGCCTGCCTCTGAGCAGATGCAGTTCAGCCCTTTCCTCAGCCAGTACCAGGAGATCCAGCTGCAACCCCTGCCCTCCTCGCCAGGCCCCCGAGCCCCACCTCAGCTGCCTGCTCACTTGCAGCAACCACCTCCACCACCGCCGCCACCGCCGCCACCACAGCAGTCGGGAGCTGCCCCTTCGCCCTTACAGTTCCCCTACCAGACTTGTGAGCTGCCAGGCGCTGCCTCCCCTGACCCAGACTACCCCACCTCCTGCCATTACCCCATGGACGGGGCCCAGCAGAGCAGCATGGCAGCGCCCAACTGCCCCCGGAGCTCAGGACTGCAGGAGGCCCCCTCTAGCTACGACCCTCTCACTCTCTCCGAGTTCCCTGGACTCTTTGATTGTGAAATGCTGGAGGCTGTGGACCCACAGCACAATGGCTACGTCCTGGTGAATTAACCTCAGCACAGGGAGACAGGTTAAGTGAAGGAAGAGTGTGTATTCCTATTTTTATTCCAGCCTTTTACATTTGAAGCTTACTTTCCTGCCCTCCCCCTAAAGGGGGAAAAAAATCAAGTCGCCCAACTGGAATCGGAGGGCCCGGCTAGGTGGATGTCACTCTCTCCTGGCTTTGTCCCACCACAAGTGTTCTGTGGCAGTGCTGGAACATAGTTGTAGGCTGGAACTCGTGTGCTTAGGTCAAATGGAGCAAGCTCTCCTGGGAACACCAATAATCGTGTTATAGAAAACCAGACCTAGGTTTTGTGCAGAACTACACCTATCCATTACCAAGGGGAACCTTGGTGAATGCAGGAAAAAAAAAAAAAAAGTGTGCCATTATATGTGGGCAAAATTAAAAAGGCAATATATTTTTGACTGAATTCAGGCAACTTATGTCTTCGAGGCAAACCAAGAATACACAGCGGAATTGATGCACAGGAACTGAAACTGTACTTCGTCATTATTGAGTCCGAAGTTCTGAGCTGCTGGTGCAAGTTGTCCCCAAGGCCACTGCAAAGCAGTGAAGTATGAGCCTTGTTTCAGGGGCCACAAATAACAGCTGGTACTGACCCCTGAGACTGGCAGGTGTCTCCATCTGGGAGAGGTGACACCCACCCGCACTCCCACCCCCCCCCCAAAGGTGCCCTGGACTGCAGTGTCAGAGTGTGTGCAGAGTGCCTGTGATGTCACCTGCAGAGACAACTGCAGGAGCCGCATGGTGGAAGAGATGAGGAGAAGCCACCAGGAGCACCAGCTCTGGGCATCAGGGGACAGGCTTTTCCAGGGACCTTCCATGGAGACTCCTGGCTTGAGGCTGTCAGTCTCTTTTAAAAAATGTAGTAACTACTTTGACTTTACACTATATGTTGCTAGTAGTTTATTGAGCTTTGTATATCTGGACAGTTTCATATAGGGCTTAGAAATTTTAAGGACAAGAAAAGAACTTTTATCTCCCATGTGAAGTGGTAGTGCTGTGCCTTTTCCCCCAGATCATGCTTTAATTATTTCTTTTCTGTAGAAATCAAGTTTTCCATTTTTATGTCAATGCTAAATCCAAAGTCACTTCAGAGTTTGTTTTCCACCATGTGGGAATCACATTCTTAATTTCCTGAAAGTTTTGACTTGTAATGAAATGTTCAAGTATTACAGCAATATTCAAAAAGCCACAGATGTGTTAACCATTCAAGCAGATCATCTGCCAAACTTACAATCTTACTAGGAAAACTTTACCTTTACAATTCATTCGTCAAAGTAAGTTAAAAAAAAAAAAAAATCTACAGCCAGTTAACTATAAACCTAGAAGTAATGAGTAATCTGTCATTTGGACAGGAAATTCCAAGTGTTATAAACTCAGTGTTATTTACAAAGACTAATATTTCTGTCCTTTAGATTGATTTGTCTAAACAGCAGATGAAAAGCGTTAAGCACAAAGCATCTTCCTTCAAGCACAAAGAAGAGAGATACTACACTGATGCTGCATCTAGAAACACCTTTAAGTTGCCTTTCCGCTTTGTAGTAAGTGTCCAGGCAAGTAAGGAAAATCAGGAAAGATCTAAGGAGCTGTGTTCTGGCCCCTTGAGCAGCCCTGGATGTTTGACGCCATGTGGTGTGGGCCTGTAGGTGTCAGCAAGAAAGAGGGTGTGGTAGGTGCTGTGACTTTTAACGATATACGGTGAGAATCCAAGAAGAATGAATTACATTCCTTCTATGGGTTGTTTATTCCTCCGTGTGCTTAAGACTAATGGTTTTATAAAACAGGTAACACTGTTTGAGAGATCCTTTCAGTCAGATCTCGTAATCTGTTTTAAGTCTTTGCAGAATAAGCCAGTTAGAAGACAGGGCTTGATTTCTTTAAACTGGAGGGGGGAAGGATGGTTTCCCACGATAAACTACAGAAGCACTGTAATATTTACGAAATTAAAAGGCCTTCCAGATTAAAAATGGGGGCTGCTCATTTCAGAGTCAAAGGAATGGCAGTTAGATTGGCATAAATACCTGCCCCCAGCAAGGCCATGAGCCACTTAACCCAGGAAACCTGGGAGCTGTGGCCGACAATTGGGCTGACAGGTGAGGGGCTGCGGAGAGCTAGTGCAAACCCCTGAGGGAGAAGTCAGGAAGCACACACCTGACAAACAGCATTCGTCCTGCTGGCCCTGTGTTGTCAACTCTTATTTGCTTTTCCCAATGACTTCAAGCAGAAATCAATCAATTCCATAACCTGTATTTACTGGAATGTCAGCTCATGGGAGGAGACTGGTTTTGTTGGTCAGTCAGGTGTTTACTCACGTCCGTTGCAGTCCCCTAACTAGTGGCTATTGGAAGCTTCTAAGCAGTTTTCCTTTCACAAGTACTAGAGTCTAACACTAAGATGGCTTAGTACCACTCTTATGAGAGGCTACTTTGAAATGACAACTTTCTTTCCAGTCAGTTTCATATTAGCAGTGTGTACACTACTGTATAATAATCATTAGCTTTATTATCTTGTAAACCAGGCTCCTCTGAAGAGACTTTGGTAAGATGACCGTGAGGTAAAAATTTCATTCGACAAAAAGTGCAATATGTGTGGTACTTTATTTCCTGTTTTATGTTTTTTTGTTGTTGTTGTTCTTTTTTCTTTTTTTTTTTTTTTAATCCAGGGGTATTAGTCTCTGCTTTGGGAAAAATGCACTAGTTCTGCAATTTCCAGTTGGGCAAGTGTGTCTTTAGTATTTACATGAAACTGATATGCTGGTCCCTGAAAGACAAATAGAGTGTGTTAATACAACAGAAAAGAGGGGAGGGATCCAGCCTCAATTCCTGGTGAGCTACACTAACCACCCCCAGCAGCCCACTCACCACTGCTGCCCTCCCAGGCCTGCACTGCCCCCTGGCTGCCTGGGGAACAGAACAGAAAGCAGATGGAGCTTCCCCCTGCCGCTCCCCCCCCCCCCCCCCCCAGACACACACACACACTCCACTTCCTGGGAAACATCTGGGGCCCACTGAGGCCAACTTAAGTGGAACTGAAGGACTGTTAGGTTTGAAATGAACAAAACTCTTCCTATCTGTATTCTGTCTTCTAGGGAACAGAAAGATAGTAGCCTTTTTGCCTCAGAAGTAACTGGTGTGTTTAAGTAGTTGGGTTAAGTGAGACAGAAGTGAAGTTAGGACACTCTTGCCTCCGTGTCCCTAGATAATGATTGGGGGGTGCTGCCCTGTAGGAGGAAGGGCCATCTGTGCAAGCATCACCAGCAACAGCAGTGTCTTCCATACCCAAGGGCATGAGGTGCTCAGAGAAAAGAATATTCCTCCTTGTCAGGACTGGGGAGAAGTGTGTGCGTGTGTGTGTGTGTGTGTGTGTGTCCCCAGCTAGGAGGGACTGGGTGGCCAACTAGAGAGGTGAAAGCAACAGCTTTTTACTAGAGCTGGCCAGGGTGTGGTGACAGAAGCAGTCCCGTCAGATGCAGGCAGCTGAGGAGTTTTCCTCTGTGAGGTCCTCTAACCTCTCGTCAGAACCCCGCTACTTAAAATTGGCTTCTTCACTAGGGTCAGAGCTTTCTGCTCTAAGCTCCCTGTCAGCTTAAAGTGAGTTCAGGCTCCAGAGAACTTTGTCGCATTCCTCCTCCTCCTCCAGAACCTATGTGTAGTGTCCTTTGACAGCACTGGGCCCAGGGAGCAGTGTGGATCCCCGTGCCGGGGCTGACCTGAGCTGCACCTGCACCCTCAGCTGGGCTGCCTCTACTGCCTCCTTGGAAGCCACCCGAGCCGCTCGGTCTCTTTGTGCCTAGACATCAAAGGTAAGAACTGGAGAACAGGTAGTAAGTTGGAGTCATTGGATAGGCAGGGATCTTGGAGATCTTTACAGAACTTGGTTTCACAGGGAGGTAGAAGACAAGTATCATCTGCCTGTTTCTAAACTGGACAAGAAAACATTTTCAAAAACCGCTGTCCCGCCCGCCGCTGACAGCTCTGATGTGCTGCTCCTAGGGCAGCCGCCTGGGGAGAGACTGAGGCTGGAGCTTTCCGTCTTGGGCCAGCCTTCCAAGGCCACATTAGACCCCCAGGGTCTTGGAATCACTGTGCCCCTCACGTTTTTTTCCCAGTTAAGGAGGCTGGCAGGTGCCTGAAGATTCCCAGCTGCCCGTGTTGCACCACTGTCCCTGTCCACATCTCAGCAGGGAGATTTCGACACAGCTGGCAGAACCGGGCGCTCAGGACTGCAGATTAAGAAACAAGCAGCAGTGCTGCCCCGAGACTTAGCCAGTCAGAGTTGTGATGGTTCCTCCCCAAATATTCAGCTCCCCTGACAGAAAAGAGCAACAGCTTCTGTTTGTACGTTAATTTACCAAGCACTTTCACAAGCAATCTCTTCTAGTCCTGACAACCATTCCCCAAAGTTAGTTGGACAGATACAAGCCTCATCTTTACAGCTGAGAAAACCAACACTCTGGAAAGTCTGTGTGACCTGTCTGGGGGCTCAGGGCTCGTGAGTGGAGGAGCCAGGACAATCGTTTGGGTGTTCTGGCTCTTCCACCTCAGCTGTAGCCATTGACTTCCTTGAGCAAACAGCTGTATTAAAGCCCCCAGTATGGCTATGCACTGGGTGAACATGACATTGTCCCACCTTACTCTGTTTGCCAGCTGCTTGGCCTCGGGAGAGAGGTGCCCTGCATGAACAAGGTGGAAGGAGACACCTCACAGGTTGGCCTTCCTCCCGCTGCCCTGTTAGCCATGGCAGTTTAGGCTCACGTCTAGTTTCTCCAAGTTACAGTGTCAGCTCCCCACCGCAGTATGTGCTAAAGGGATCTCATTGCAGAGCTCAGGCCACCCGCACAGGTCAAAAGACTCAACCTCAAGAAAGAGGGCCGCTCTGAGAAGAATCGCAGGCAGCCTGGATTGGGGGTACAAGGGAATCTCTAGTTAAGGCTAAGGAAGTGCTTGCTGATCAAACACTTAAAATGTTAACATACTGAAAACTTTGTCTTTTCAGAAGCAGAAACCTCGGGTGGGTGGGTGGCTGGGTAGTGGGGGAGTTTTAAAAATAGCAGTACTAAGAAACATCCTGGAAAAATATGACCCCAGACTGGGCTAGCATTATATCAGCAAATACTAATAGCTGGAACTTGCCTCTGGCTGTGTGATGCCTGTCTGCTCAAGATTTGCTCAGTCAAGGAAATTCAAGTGGTGATGCCTTCCCATTACTAATCTGCCACCACCAAAATCTCTGAAGGGAAAAGAAACAGAGGCGGGGGGGGGGGGGGTTGTGGGCTGCAGTGTAAAGAAAAGCAAAACAGATATTTGCACTTTGTAGAATGGGCAGGGGTATTTGCTTTTCTCTGAAGGGGAGAGGGTGGTCGTTGCTAGATGTTTGGTCTGTGAAAGCGTTTCTTTTGATAAAGTTAATCTAATTGTTATTTTTCTGTGTGCTTTTTTGTTCTTAATTACTAAGAAAAAAATCCATGAATTCAATAGCTTTGGTATTTTCAGTACAAATCATAATAGCTCCAATGTGAAAAAAAAAAATTTGAAATGTAACCTGTCATTCAATGTTAGAAAATTGCCTAAAATGCAGTTTAATAAATGATCTTTGTATCAAACAGTAATTTAAATGGGGTAATTTTTTGCTAGGAATATGTACTGTTTTTATGTTTTCAACCCTCTTGAATTCAAATAAAAACTTGTTTTCTATGAGCCTGGGTGATATGAATATCAGGCAAATGAGCTAGGGCCTTTACCTCATCCAGCCTGAAGTGGAATTTTTAAAAGTATGGAAGGTGGTTATGTTCCCCGAGCTCTGGTGCTCATTTCAGGCTGCAGAAAAGGACAGTGGATAATGTTCTCATTGACGTCAGCAGGGTAAATAATACCTTGCTCTGAAATTGCCCAAGTACACGTTAGCCACTACAGAACGCTGACGGAAGCACCGCTAACCTCAGCCTACACACAGCTTGAGCCAGCAGGGCACTGCCTGCTGCTCCCCAGCTCCAGAGTTGGCTGGGCAAGGCCTCTCGGCAGGAGCAGCAAGGAAAGACCAGGGGCCAGAAGGTACAGCTCCCTGTTCAGGGTGGTGCATGGTCTCCAGGGCCTGCAGAAGGCTCTGCCCTGTGCGCTCCCTCCCAAGATGGGCACCAGGCTCTCTGGCCTCAGGTGCTGGAGAATCCATTTGCTGCACTTGGGACTGCTTTCATGCATTTGGGACTCGTAGTAGGGCCAGACCCTGAGGGAAAGGACGGCATTAAATCCTGCTTCCTGGCAGCAAGTTCAGCTGAGATTTGCTTTCACTCAAAACTGTTCCCAGTGAGTCCATATTATAGAACGGAGACAGCTAGCTCATCTAAAGGCTGGGTGTGGGGAGAAGGCGGCCAGGACAAGAATAGAGGGAGCCCTCTCTGTCAACTCCTGCTGCCCCAGCACCACTCAGCCCTGCTGCCCCCCCCCAAAAAAAAAAAAAACAGCTATTACCCCTGTGTTTTGGCTACCCAAGAATTCATAACACTGATTTTCGGGTGTGTGTCTAAGGGAAACACTCAATTTCAGTAATGTTATGCAAACTTTCCTCTTTCCCACCAGATTTCTCCATCATCTTTGAAGTGCCAAAAACAACCCCAGTGCCCAGAGTACAGACAGAAATATCAGACTTGCTAGCAGAGACTGGCCAGAACTTGAGCAGACGTGGGCCCCTGCCTGCTGTATCCTCTAGAACCTCCTACAGTTCTGAAGTCAGGGAGGCCTGCACTCCAGAGACACGGGCACCTCTGCTTGGCTAGGCTGGGGACAGGGCTGTCAGGGCCCCGGCAGGGGGGGGGGTACACACAAGGGCCCCAAGGCTTCTATTCCTAGCAACCCACTCCTTTCTGCCCGCCCCCTTCCCAAGAAACCCAAGGATACAAACTTTAGAAAAGTCATTTCAAAGGAAACACTGGTTCCAAGACCTCCTGAGGCCCATTCAGGTCAAATGAAGGGGGTTTGGACTACACTCAGTCCTGTACTTTGCAGTGTCCATTCCTGCAGGGCCTTCTGACTGAGAACCTTCCAGTCCTTCCAGGGTGGCTGCAGGTATGGAAAGCTCCCCCTGCTCTACCAGCAGCACCAGAACACTGCCAATAAAGCCTGACCTTTGAGCACTGGGTGCCACGTGGACAGAAATGAAATGTCACCTGCCAGGATGCCAGCTGATAAGCCCTGTGGGCTGATAGCATGGCTCCGCCCTTCTCACCATAGCCTGGGCCAGTGATGTTGCCCTATAGCAAATGACAGGCGGAGCAGCCCAGGAGGGATGGGACAGTGCACTCCGGCTCTGTGATGTCCCTTGGCAAACAGATGTGGATCTTGGCTGCAGTTGAGGAATCAGCCTCATTTCAGACATGAGCCCTCACTGACATGCTTGCTTCCACCCCGGGTATGACTTGTGACCACCCTGGCCGAAGCTGAAAGCCAGGCCTGGCAGAGTGGGGCACTCGCAGCATGCCTCCCCATCTTAGCCCACCACCACCTCCTGTGCAAATTTCCAAGGGACTTTCCTGGGGTGGGGCGTGACTGACTCAGAGCTGAGCTGACTGGTGTACAGAGGCCTGACACCCAAACAAAGCAGGTGCAGGACTGAGCCAGAGTGAAGAGTCCCAAATGGGAGGGACCTTCCCCCCCCCCCCCCCCCCCCCCGTAGCAGAGTTCCCTAGAGCTGGCTGGGTCAGAAACTCAGAAATCCTCCTCGGCTCAGAAAAAAATAAGGCACTGGAGACCTGGCCTCTCAAAGGGAGAACTGAGTCACTTTCCCATCAAGCAGGTTGAGTTCCTGGCTCAGTCTCCCTCCGCATTCCCCAAAGAAGAGGGGAGAAAAGCCTGCCTGAGCTGTCTACTGCACACCAGAGGCCACCAGCATGGTGGGGGAGTGGGGCCCAGAGGCTTTTCCTAGAAGCACATCCCCATAGCAAAGACCAAACTCAAAACACTTCAGCTAACTCTACAGTTGACTCCCATCTGAAGCCCCCTGAGGGTGATCACCAGAGAAGCCCCAACAGCACAGTCCCTGTGCCAGCAGAGAGACGGCCAAAGGTCGGGCAGGCAGCTGGAAGGAGCCCAGGGATGGAGGCCAGCCAAGGATGACCTGGCTGGGAGCAAGGCTGAAGAACAGTCAGTCGCCTCCCCACCCCCTGGAGCAGCTACCCTGGTCAGGAAGCCCCCTGGGGCTGGGCAGTGCCTCCCTGGCCTCTACCAAGAACAGCCCGGAAAGCAATACATGACCTCTGACTGAGCCCCTGGTGCTACCCCCGGTCCTGCCACTAACCTGAACGAGTCACTGTAGACTCATTCTCCCCAGCATAGCTGGCTCAGTCCACAGGTTTACTGTGAGCATCTCACACAGCCTGATGAAGGTGCTTTCCTCTCGTAAGAATGCACCTGGAGGGGGCCAGGCGGTAGCGCAGAGGGATAAGTGCACATGGTGCGAAGCCCAAGCACTAGTGTAAGGATCCCGGTTCCAGGTCCCGGCTCCCCACCTGCAGGGGGTCACTTCACAAGTGGTGAAGCAGGTCTGCAGGTGTCTCTCCCCGTTTTCCCATCCTCAATTTCTTTCTGTCCTATCCAGCAGCGACAGCAGTAACAACAACAATAAACAAGGGCAACAAAAGGGAAAAAATGGCCCTCAAGGAACAGTGGATTCGTAGTGCAGGCACCGAGCCCTAGTAATAACCCTGAAGGCAAAAAAATAATAAAATAAAAATAATGCATCTGGAGACCACACACACACACACACACACACACACACACACACCCCTTGTCAGAGCATCTGCCCATCTTGCCTTCAATTAACCCTTTTCTGTCCCAGCAGCAGACACAGAAAATGCAGCCAGCGTGTGCAAAACCACCTCACAGACTTAAAGGTGGGTGTCCTGGGCTAAGCACCTCCTCCAGTCTCAAGACTAAACTTAGCCCAGGATTCTGAGGCCAGCAGTGAGTTCTGAGAGGTACCAGCTCTGAGCTCCAAAGACCAGGCCATCTGTGAGAATCCACATCTTACCTACAGAGAAGTAGCGTTCCCCTCCACTGCCAAGTTTAGGACAAGCTTTTGGATGTTAAAGGGGTTGGCAGGGCTGCTCTGTCCAAGTCCCCACTGTGGAGAAAGTATTTGAGGGCGCCACTTTGGCTGGTTGGGAATCCACTGCTGACCACTCTGTGACCTTGGGGATCCAACAATTTTAGCCAGAGAGTCTCTGGGATGGGGCCACAAATCCCCGGGCTTTCTGCTGGCAAGTCCTTAGATTGGACTCAGGCCCCACCAATTTTTCAGGTTCAACAGAACCACTGTCCACTGGCCCCAGGCTTAGCCCATGGGGGACTCTTACCCTTTAGTCAGTCACAGCCATGCTCCTTAGTCAGCCCTGGACACACTGGGGCAGCACCAGACACCAGATTAACTGCCTTGCAGGAGGAAGGCAGACAGGCCATGCAGCCTCTGCTCCCGCTGCCGCTCCCGCTCCCTCCCCAAAGCTGACTGAAGACAGGCCCTTTGGCTCCAAGACAGAATGGCCCCCACCTGCTGTTACTGGAATCACCTGGCTTCCCACCTGGTTTACCACACTGGGCAGGCCACAAGGCAGAGACCTAAGGGCCCAATTGACTCTGAATTTGGAAGAACTAAGGAAAACTAACTAAAGCCAAGTCAGAACACGGCGAGGGGTGTAGAAGTGACTGCTCGGCACAGGACAGAGGAGGGTGAGAGTACTGCCTCCCCGCTGCCTGAAACCATTATTTATGGACACTTCACTTCATGTGAGTCTCCAAACCTGGGCTCGGCATGGAGCCTGAATGTCCCTCACAGCTGCTCCTTCCTGCAATAACAAGACTGACATCACTGTTGTCAGGGAAATGGTGTTTTGATTAAAATCATGTGACAGCTACTTTGTGATTCAATAAACAATCTCTGTTAACCCTCGCCTGACCCAGGCCCACAGCTGCTGTCAGCCTAGAGCAGGCTGTGCACTGGCCAGCCGGGTGGAAGTCCCCTTGCCTTGGAGAGGCAGCCAGCTGATAGGGGGCTGCAGGGTGTACTGGGCGCCACAGTGTTCCCTAGCAGGACCTCCATGGGGGCACTGGGACATCCAGAGCACAATCAGCTCTGCAGACCCCTGGGGCTGTTCTCTGTCAGACCAAGTGGCAGATCTAGGCCCAGGACATTGAATGGCTGCTGCAGGGTCTGAGGTCAGTGCCCAGAGCTCTTAGCGGTCCCAGGTCCCACATTCAGGCAGCTGGGTGAGTTTGCTCAGCACACACTGCTGAGTCAGTGAGGGGTTAAGAACAATTTCTAGCTTGCAATTGGATGACTTCTTGGATCACTCACTTGGCTGCTGGCCCCTGACATGCAGGGCTCTGCCTGGCAACAGCCAAATCCCTTTCCATCTCACCCTTGGGTCATTTTCCTTAAGTGAAACAGGCGCAGGGAAGGCTGCCTGAGTCACAGGACAGGGGATTTTTCTGCACTGAGTAGACTGCAGCTTCAGAGACCTAGTGTCTCCAGGCCCCCATGCCAAGTCAAGACCCCGATGGAGATGTGACGGAGGTGGGGGCCAGAGGACACCCAGGGTGATGAGACTTCAGATTGTACCAAGTGCTTGAAGGAGGTGCCTACCTTATGGAGGCTCAGGGCTGGCAGCCAGGCCTGCTGCCCCAGGTGCCTCAGCAGACCTGAGCAAGCTTGCCGTACCAGGGCCAACATCCCACACCCACAGCAGGGGCACACCTGAGTCTGTAGGAAGACCAATTCCTTCCTTCCCAAGGAAGACTGGTTTAGGTCTGAAAATCCCTATTATTCCAAATCCTTCAGCCAAGGAGTCTTCGCTAAAGCCAAGTTCTGTGAAACAGACACCAGGATGCAGAAGGCTGACCGCTCAGGGGCACTGTCTCCCTGGCACCGCCCTCCTCAGCATGGGCACTGCAGACAGCCCTGAGCCTCCTGGAGCTGACAAGCCCTGCAGCTGTGGGCTCCGGACAGGCGTACTCAGTGGTGCAGGAAGGGGAGACTGTTTTGAGATGAAAGAGTATAGTTCAGGGCCTGGCCAACAGGAAGAAACTGCCATGGCCTGGGTTCAGGTCACATAAAATGAAAGAAAAGCCATTAACATTTAGAAGGGAAACCTTTTGATGTGAGACTCTTCAAGCAACTCCACTGGAGTGGGTGTGAATAGGCCAAAGCGCAATCTGGCATCTGCAGAGGGGGCCAAGCCACCGTGTTGTATCTAAATATATATCTATTTTTTTCCTAGCAGAGCAACTGCTCAATTCTGACTTATTGAACCTGGGAAATCAAAGCCTCATAATGGGAGATATTTTCACAGTCACTATGCTGTTGCCCCCTAATGCCTGTGTTGAAAATTTTCTTTTAATATTTATTTATTCCCTTTCGTTGCACTTGTTTTATTGTTGTAGTTACTGTTATCGATGTCGTTATTGTTGGATAGGACAGAGAGAAATGGAGAGAGGAGGGGAAGACAGAGAGGGGGAGAGAAAGATAGACACCTGTAGATCGGCTTCACCGCCTGTGAAGCGACTCCCCTGCAGGTGGGGAGCCAGTGGCTCAAACCAGGATCCTTACACCGGTCCTTGCTCTTGGCGCCACCTGCGCTTAACCTGCTGCGTTACCGCCCGACTCCCGTGTTGAATTTTTAAGGGTACCTATGAGGCAGAAGCACTGCTCTGCACTCCTTCCCCAGAGTGGCACCAAATGGTGTTTGTGAAACACGCAGGCTGTCAAAACAATTACTGACAGAAGTGCCTGAAAAGCAATGCTATCTGAGAGAAACCGTGGCAGGTAAGAACTGTTCTGGGGCCGAGCAGCGTAATGGTTCTGCACAAGACTTTCATGTCTGAGGCTCTGGGGTCCCAAGCTCAGTCCTCAGCACCACAAGCCAGAGCTTAGCAGTGCTTTGGTCTCTCTGTATCTCTCCCTCTCGCTAAAAAGTAAAATAGATTTACATAAAAAAGAAAGAACTGTGTTCTGTGAAGTAAGACTAGCCTGTTTCTAGAAGCCTCATCACTAAATGCCCTTACCTCTGATCTGGAGGTGGAAAGTCCTCTAGCCACAGTATGACTGAGCTTGGGAAAGCCCACCCCAGCCCTTAAGAGAATTGCTAGAATGAAAGAAACATATGGGCTTTCTGTAATATCCTGCCTGGACCCTTAAACTGTCTCCTGAGAGACAGTTCAAGGTGCTGTTCTCTGCCCCAGCGGCTGCCCACACCCACCTCAGTCCAGGGGAGGGGAGGACGCAGGCCTGGGCATCAGTGATGCTTACCTTCCCAGTGTCCTCGCCAGGCCCTCTAGGTCTCAGGAAGTGATTCTTGTCAGTCCCAGGGACACTGGGCTCTTCACTGCCCTTCACAGGAAAATCTAGCTTCCTCAGTCTTTGGGCCACCACTAGAGATACAGACAGAGGCACTGTAACAGTCCCTGACCATGACGTGCCCCCGTTTCCTCACCAGGATGCCCTCAGTTTACCAGCACGGTGGTGGAGAAACCGGGAACCTGTAAGCACGAGGGCCCCTGTGCAGAAAAAGCTGGCTCAGCTCAGAACCTCACTGAAGGTGGCTCCCCTCAAGAGTCGTGGAAAGTGCCACCTCATCATGTCTTTAGATGCCAGCTGGCTGCTCCCCCACTTCTTGATCACTGATGGCCTACAGAACCCCACCCGAACAGAAAAGGCCCGGTGCCTTTCAAATCTGATAGCATCAGTTGAGGAGAACAACTCTGAAGGAATGCCTTGGCTTTCCTACCCAATGAGTAACTGAACTCTCCTCATCAGAAGATTTCCATCTCAACATTACGTAATTTCCTGGAAACAGTGGGCTCATGGAGGCAAACAGGGAATAGTGAGACTATTCTGAGTACAAAAATGGGCTGGAGACATGCAAGAGGACAGGAAAGAGAGGAGCAGGGAGCTGGATGGAAACAGGAATGGGAAAGAATCAGAGGGAAACAGTTACATAAGGGCAGGCCACAATCGCTTCATCTGTTCAACCAAGGAGAACAAGGTGACTCCTCCTTCTTCCTCCAGTTTCGTATCTGAGCAGTAGAGCAATAGGCCTTTTGAGTGCCAGAAGAAACAAGTGTCACAGAATTAAAGCTAAAGGCAAGAGGGTAGGACAAGCACCTAGCTTGTCTGCCCACCCTGCCCATACATCGACAGGGAGATGGAACCACTGTGATTTCTACAGGAAAGCACCAGACTTTCAACTCAGTGACCACATTGTGTTTGATAAAACTACAACAACCAAGTACTGCCTCAGCTTAACAATGGGTCAGGAATTATACTTCCCCCCTCGAACATCTCCGATGTGTGGAAACCAGTTCAAAGGTCAGGTGCTATCTTTGTGGAGCCAGGACAAACTGTCCAGTTAAGACCTCCAGGGCCTTACGCCACACTCACTGGCTAAGCTGAGGGCTTAGCCAAGAGCTGAGGGCTAGTCTTCCTTTTTTCCTTCCTTCCTTTAAAGACAGAGGCAGAGAGAAAGTGAAAAAGAAAGGAAACAAAGTTTCCTTCAGTGCAGTAGGGGCTGAGCTCAAGTCAGGGTGGAGCCCATGGCAAAGCAGCACACCACTGAGTGGGCTATTTCGCCAGCCTAAGGGTCATTATTTCAACAAAGTCTCACTAGAAACCACACATTAGCCTTAGCTCAACCTGCTTACTTTTATTAAACAGGATGCATCTTCAAGTTTGTATCTTACTGGCAACACACACACACACACACACACACAAAATCTGGCCTCTGTTAAGCAGGTGAGGGGTAAATTCCACGTAACTTATAGAAAGAAACACTAAGATGAATTCCACTGTCCTGTAGACATTTCTGTCCACATAAAGTATATCTGTGTGTTTTCCTTTCCTAATGAACCATGCAGCTCAGTATAAGCTATCTATGGTGAAAAACTACCATGGCAATGTATGTTTGGGGCTATCACATAAATCGGAATGGAACTATGGTCTAAGATGGGGGACTGGAGAGTGTTAAAGAACTTATTACTTGAGAGCAGTAAGATGTGTCCTTGTGTCAATGGGAAAAATGAGATGCAGTTTGGTGCCTTGATGATTTACTCCATGCACACAACACATCAGGGGACAGATGTGAGAAGTTAACTAAACGCATTTTTATTAAGCACCTACTAAATACACCAGACAATGATCAAGGCACTGGCCATACAGCAGAAAACAAAAATCCCTGCCCTTATTATAGAACTAGAACTTAGATTCCAGTGAAGTCAAGACAGGAAAACTAATCTGGGAAGAAAACTGCCACGAGTAAGAGTAATTCTTCTGAAGAGAAGCAGCAGGGATTCTCTTACTGTGTAAGTGGGAAAGAAATAATGGCCTTCCTAAATGGTTCCCCCAGGAAGACACAGCCCCGCAGAGCTTCTGACCCACAAGAGAATTCGAGGGATTTGGTGTGTTCAGGTGAGTCCTAGAATGGGAAGCTCAATGTGTGGACTCCCTAGGGGCCACACAGCAATTCCAAGTCTATCCCCAAACCAACAGCAGTTTCAACCAAAGAGCAAAGCAATGGTCGTGCAAGAACCAAGACAATGGTCTCTAGAATATAAAACTCAACAAAGAAAACATATCCTGAAGAAAAAGACATTAAGATAAAAACGTTTACAGCAGTAATAGTTCAAGATACTAAAATTCAAATGCACAGAAGATTTTCTGCTTAATCCATAGCCACACAAGTAATAAAATTGAAACCTATTTTACGGTGATTTTTAGCAGTTTTAAATATAGGCTGGTCGTGTCTGATTTTAAATGTTTTTCTAAGGTAAGACAAATGTGTACATAGTTGGTTAAACTTGGCTCCACATAACAGTTTAATGTACAGAGTTTGATAGAAATCTTTAGGCCTTCTTCACAAAACAGAACGGGGTTTGAAGTGGTTGTAATCAAGGAAACAATTCAAAAACCAAGACAGAAACAAGCAAACTGTATAGCAGGATTCACTGAGAGAATAACAGACTATAGCAAAACCTCATCAACTAGTATTCATAAGGGACAAAGAAAGTTAATTTGGTAAAAAAAAAAAAAAAAGTAAATAAATAAGTGTAAAAGAAGAATATTCAAATTCTCCAATAAATATTCATGTATATAATTTGGAATGCATCTGAAAGGTGAGGTCTCATAAAAATCCTCATAGAACCTGTTTTAGAACAACTGAAAAGAGTAATTAGCAATTAGCATTTCAACTGATAAAAAATATATATTTTTTATAAAGACCACTTAAATTTGTTTAGCTTGAGACAAAATACACTTCCTTATGTGCTGCTAATTTGCCTCAATGAACCATTTGGCTGAACTTAAATTATCTTAAACTCCAGGAGGAATTAATGAGGCTTTACTATAAAAATGGGAAAACAAAGATTTCAAATGATAAAACTCCAGCATTGCTCAGACCAAAGAATTAGTTGTGAAATTTGCCCGAGAAGTTCCTACCACACTATGTAGCAAGTACCAGACTTAACACCACTGGAAGCGGAACAGATTAAGAGCAGGAAATCCTCACAGTAGAATAGCAGCGGCTCCTTTACTTACTAGATATCCAAAGTTGCGAGTTTAACAATAAACAGTGGAAATTCTACTTAGGCTTAGAAGGAGGCACTAAATTTAAAGTTTCTCAAAAGAGAGAGAAGTACTTTAGAATGCAGTCACAGTGGTCAACTGTTGGAATTCAATTCGGTTTCAACGTCGTTCATTAATTAACAGCAAGGTGTGCCTGCACTTCAGGATGCTGAATGACATGATTACAGTCCAAATCAAGCAAATAAAAACTAAAGCAACCAATACGTGAACCCTGAGCTTCCACATTCCCCTTCAATATGCGATACTGATGCAGACCATCATTATCCAGGGAAATGGGGCTTTTCACTAGTCAAATCTTGATGTGTCTCCCAAACAGGGTACTTATAAAGTAAGTGATTCTCAAGCATTTACATTTGAAATAATAGAGACGCACACTGATATATATATGACATCATAGAATCACTCACTCACTCAGTGTCAGAGTCCAAATGCATCTACCCAGGTTCAGTCAGTAGTATGAATTAACCAGAGCCTGGTTTAAGCAGTGAGAATGCAGAAGCCCAGATGCTTCCTGATAAACTGGGAGATAATCAAGAATGACTATAATCAAGCATCAGGAATGGTCACAACGATAAGAATGGATTAAGTATAATTATCACGACAAGGAAGATGAGTAAAAAAAGATCTCATTTCGTCTTTAGAAAGAATCAAGTCACTGAAATGTGATTTCTTGTAAGTTGCTGCCATTTGCTTGGTTGCAGTCTTGAAGGCTCTCCATTTTTTCTCCACCCAGCATAAGACCACAATTGACTAGAATCTGTGATAAGAATTTAGTAAAGTCTTTTCCCTCCTGCTCCTCATTATGCCAACGCAAGCACTAGAAAATTCCAAACAAAATCAAGTTAGTGGTAAAGAAAGTTCATGAGCTACCTACGTGAACATTATGCATGACAATAAAGATCCAAAAACCTAAGACTATGAACCTGTCGCTGTGGCCAGTTTCATTACTCAACCAGGCTAGGCAGGAATTAAACTTTCAAAACTGATTAAAATCCAACGGGGAAAGTGTTCTTACCACTAAAAGTCATAGTCCTACCAGTCCTAGACATGAATGTGAGAAAATGGCCAGTCCATGTATGAGAACATAAGAACACATGAATGGTGGGCCAAGAGGATTCTATCCCAAGAAGGGGTTTGCATTCCAGGGCTCACCCTCCCTTGGCTTCCATATACTTATAATCTTGCCTACTTAGCATTACTCATACCCTCCCTGTTAACCAAAGCATAAGCCGCAAGGCAGGAAAAAGCAAGACATACCACTTATAGCCTCCTGTGCAAAGTATTTGACATCCATGTCTTCGTCTTGGCCTAACTTCTGAAGAACGGGCTTAACTTCCTCCTGCAAAGCACTAAAAGCCAACAGTGACAGCTATGTAAGGCATTCTTCGGGGTCAGAGAAGTCTTATGGTAAGTTTTAGGGTTTAGCTTGCTTAATTTTTGAAACACCTATAATTATGGCATGTTCTGATTTTTTTTTTTTTTTTTGCCTCCAGGGTTATTGCTGGGGCTCAGTGCCTGCATCATGAATCCACTGCTCCTAGAGGCCATTTTTTTCCCCTTTTGTTGCCCTTGCTGTTGTAGCCTTGTTGTAGTTATTGTTGTTGTTGATGTCATTTGTTGTTGGATAGGACAGAGAGAAATGCAGAGAGGAGGGGAAGACAGAGAGGGGGAGAGAAAGATAGACACCTGCAGACCTGCTTCACCGCCTGTGAAGCGACTCCCCTGCAGGTGCGGAGCCGGGAGCTGAACCGGGATCCTTATGCTGGTCCCTGCGCTTTGGCCACAGGCGCTTAACCCGCTGCGCTACCACCCGACCCCCAAGCACATTCTGATTTTTAAAGAGGTTCTTAGCATATTTCAATGATCTACACATATAGTGAGCTATAGTATAAAAGTCAGAGCGGACTCTCTCAAAAATGTAAGACTACTTGTTTACTTTAAGCCCATTATTAGGTAATGTGAAAACCACTGAATTAAGTTTTATCTACTAAAACCCTCGATAAAATAAAGAGTTTAATCTACCATTAAAGCAAAAACAATATGAAAACCTTACTCAGTGTCGAGAATTGGTCCAATTTTTTGTAGAGATTTGGCCACATTGAAACGAACATTCGCTACTTGGTCTCCTGCCATTTTCAATACAATGGGCAGCATCTGCTTAGTGGTTATTTCCTGGCCACAGGCTTCAGACAGTGCCTAGGAAAAATAGATTTGCATATTTAACACTAACCTTTTCAAATATTCCCTCAAATCTAAAGAAACTAATTAATATTTTGTGAGTGAGCAAAAAGTGTTTCTAATTTAAGCATGAATGAGGTGATATAAAATAACAGCATCCAAAGACTCACAGAGAGGCCCGGCAGTGGAGCACCCATTTGAGAACACATGTTACAATGTGCAAAGACCCAGGTTCAAGCCCCTGGTTCCCATCTGCATAGGGGAAACTTCACTAGTAATGAAACAGTGCCACAAGTGACTCTCTTTCTCTATCCTCTCCCCTTCCTTCTTGATTTCTCTCGGTCTCTATGCAATAGCTACCTAAAAACCTGTCTGGAAATATAACAACAAACTCTGCCATATTCATAGTGAGAAAGGAGAGAAAAAAAAATAAACCACAGTATTAGCCCTGAATTCACCAGTGACTTGACTTATATAGATTTTAATGTCACACAATTAATATATTCTCTCACCTCTTATTAGTCAATTTAATACATATGTTCCAAAAATAGTGCTTTCAAAATTCAGAAAAGCTGTTGTTTCCTTTAATGCTTGAGCTTAGTAACAGCTCTGTGATACTTACATTAATGCAAAATAATGTGGTCATTCTATGCAAGTAATTAGGGTCATTTGCCATGACTAACACCTTGGGAACAATGGTGTTTTGGGCCCAGTCTGTACCAAACTTCTGAACCAGTTTCATGAGGTTGTTGGTGGCAGCTTCACGAATGGCATACACTGCAAAAGAGGTGAAGAACATACATGCTGCTGTTTACATAGTAAGCATAACCTAGCTTACTTACAGCGACGTCAGAAGTAAACCAAAAGCAGAACTTCTCATACGCCACATTCCAAATGTAATCATACTGCAGTGGCAAGTGCGCTCAACTACAACTCATAATGCACTGCTCTGATCTTACTATAGTTTCAAAATGCATACTATAACTAAGGAAAAGAGAAGAAACTTATTAAATGTACCATTAATTAGCAATGTTTACTATGTGCTAAATTTTATAGAAATATCTTCTGTGAATAAAAGTATTTGTTTCAACATCTAATAATTCCCTACATCATCACTTATAATAAAAGACATCACAAATCTAGACAATAAAGATCTGAGTCACTCTCTTATTGTTGCTATGTACAGCAATGAGAAAAGACAGGCCTCACACTACTTCACAAGCTCAATAAGACTCAGAATGTGGGATAAACAAATTTAGGATGGTGTTACTGGTTCCTTATTCTACTCTCTCATCAGGCAGGTCAAAGGCTGCTTGGCGACAGGATGAAATTCCAAGCCACGACCTCAATACCAAATAATTTACACAAGACTTCCAGAGTAAACATAACAACTCTTCCCATCCAAAGATCCTTTCCAGCAATGGTATAGCTGAGAACAGCTAAGGCAGCATAGCCAAAGGAATACATAAGTGATTACACTATACAAATTCACCAAAGTCAGTGGAAGAAACATGTCAGTAATAGAAGCACTATGGAGCAGCTTGAGTTAACTATTTTACCCATAAGGCACATTCCTTCCCTGCACATCCACAAGTCTTTGTCTTGGTAGCAATGGTCCCCTCATATACCCTTCTTTAGGTAGAGCTAGCTGGAGTATCTCTCTATTTGTCCCTCATCTGCTCCAGATTCACTGTATCCTAATGCCACTACTGTAAAGAAAGGATCTCTCAAAATAAGCATAGACAGAATGCTCACAGGCTCAGCCTTGACTCCGACCTTAATTGCACTCAACTCTACTTGGCCAGATGCCTACTATGTTCTTGGCTCCTCTCAATTCTGTTGTCATAAAAATGCAAACCATCCCACATTTCTGCCTGGCTTTCTCTCCTTGTTTCATCTCTCTTCCTTCTTCGCCCTTCCCTCTTCCCTCAAGGTACAGCACACTAATAAGTTTCCTCTAAACACCTAGCACATTCTTTATTAGTGCTCTTACTTTGATCCTTTTCCCTTCTAAAAAAAAATACATATATATTTTTTAATTCCCTTTCTAAACTCCCCTCTCTGATTAATATGGTCCACTCAATGGGAAATGTGGGCTATAATGTCTTCCTTGTATATCTCAATCTTTCACAACATCCTCTCAGTAGTTTAATAACCAGGAAGGGGGGGGGACTTCAAAAAATGTAACTGATTGGTGATCACTACATAATCAGCTTAACCTGAAATGCAAATAGCAAAGCAAGAGAAAATTTGTGATTAGGTACAAAACTTTTCTGAGCTGAGTATTTCATTGGTTCACATAACAGTTACAACCCCACTTAGTAGACTGTTTCAGTAAGAGAAACAAGGCTCCCTCCCATGCCTCAAGAGAGAAAAAAAATCAGAAAAAAGAAATAATCAATTTGCATAGAATAATCCTACATAGAAAGAAGTGTTAGTTATTTAACTCTTTGTCGAACATTAAGACTTTAAAGTTCCTGAAGAATCTTAATCTAGAACACCAGCTTTCAAAGAAAGTAGAAGGTATAGAATGATCTACTGGAGCACATTCTTCTTCCCACTAACCACTGAATGTCTCAGAGATTACATAAGCACTTCTTTACTAAAAAAAAAAGCCTTTCCTATGACTTGCCAAACTTTTTTTAAGCTTCACTTCAAAGGGAGTGTGGGGTGGGAAAAGCTCTAGAAAAGTTGGAGGACAAGGGGAAAAAAATGTTTGAGAACGCTGAAACTATACATACATGACTTTAGATAATTTACACATTTTTCTTAGCCCTCTCCCTTCAGACTCTGTAAACCAAGTAACTTTCCACATGATCCAAATATGCTCTTAACAAATCCATCATACTGGGTGGTGGCACACCTGGCAGAGCACACATTATCATGCACAAGGACCCAGGTTTGAGACCCTAGTCCCCACCTGCAGGGAGATAGCTTCACGAGCAGTGAAACAGTGCTGCAGCTATCTCTCTACCCCTATGTCCCCTGTCCCTTTCTATTTCTCTCTCCCTACCCAATTAATAAAATATAAATATAACCCCCGAGAGTTAAAAAATAGGAAAGTTATCAGGGGAGGGAATGGGATATGAATTTCTGGTGGTGAGAATTATGTGGAATTGTACCCCTCTTATCCTCTGGTCTTGTCAGTGCTTCCACTTTATAAATAAAAATTTTAATAAATAACTAAATAAATAAATAGCAGACACTCAGAAGTAGTAGGTATGACTCGGGAAGAGAAGGCAGGGCCATAGAAAAGAAAATGGACGAACATATAAATATAAACTGCTACAGAAATAATAGTCAACCCATATCTGTGATCTTATGAGAACTAATGCAGTTTCCAATGGAGGGAATAGGGAACTCTGGTGGTAGGAAAGGTATGGAATTATACTCATTATTTTCCAATTTTGTAAATCAGTACTAAATCACTAATAACAATCTAAAAAAATAAAAAATAAAAATAAATCCATCGGCATGTACAAGCAAGCACAAATGTCCCTGATCCTCTAAAACATCCAATCATAAGCACCCACTGGTGAACATACACTCAGGGTATACAGAAGATGCTGTGAGGTTCTGGCAAATGTCACAATAAAGCGACCGTGTGTAGTCACTGTGGCTCTAAGGCCTACCACCCTCAGAAGTCGGACAGTGGCAAAGCAGCTGCTACCTGGCCAACCACAAGATCAAGTTTAACTGTTGATGAAACACCACTGGGAACAGTGAACTGCAGCACCTCAACCCGTATACTGCAAGCTCAGGTATGGTTTCCATGAAGGAACAACACCCTCCACATGTGGTGCTGGGGACTGAACTGGGAATCTCAAGCTTGAGAATCAAGTGCTCTATCAGCTGTGCTACCTCCTGGGTCTAAAACAGACTTTGATGGAAGAATACTGGCACTTCACTGTTAAGACATGGTGCGGTGACACATGCTCATGAAAAGGTGTCAAATCATACCTCTCAAATATACGTCTTGTAAACCTTTATTACCTCAATAAAAAACTAAAACAGGAAAATGATTCAGTGGCTGGGGAAGTAGCTCAAATGGCAGAGCACCAGACCTGTATGCCTGTGATTCCCAGTTTGATCTCCAGCACTGCATTCTCCAGAGTGGAGCTTGGGCTCGTCTCTCTCTGCCTCATGTGAAACTTGTTCTCATATGTAATGAATAAATAGATAAATAAACATTAAAGTTAAGGAAAAATGACTCAAATTTCATTAGAAAAAAATCAAATTTAAAAACTAAGGCCAAAATAATGGGGACTGGGTGGTAGACTACACGTTACACCATGCTTTAAGACTTGGGTTCAAGCCCCTGGCCTCTAACTGCAGGTAGGAAGCTTCACAAGTCGTAGATCAATGGTACAGGTATCTCTCCTACTCAGTCTCTCTCAAAAAAAAAAAAAGCCAGGGTAAGGCTAAGGGTAAAGGGAAGGGAAGGAAAACAGGCCGGGTGGGGGTGCATCCAGTTAAGCGCACATATTACTAAGCAAAAGAACCAGATTTGAGCCCCCGGCTCCCCACCTGCAGGAAACCCACTTCACAAGCAGTGAAGCAGGTCTGCAGGTGTCTATCTTTTTTTTTTTCTCCAGGGTTATTGCTGGGCTTGGTGCCTGCACCATGAATCCACCGCTCCTGGAGGCCATCTTTTCCCCCTTTTGTTGCCCTTGTTGTTGTAGCCTCGTTGTGGTTATTATTATTATTACCATGTTGATGTTGTTCATTGTTGGATAGGACAGAGAGAAATGGAGAGAGGAGGGGAAGACAGAGAGAGGGAGAGAAAGACAGACACCTGCAGACCTGCTTCACCACTTGTGAAGCGACTCCCCAGCAGGTGGGGAGCTGGGGGCTCAAACCGGGATCCTTATACCGATCCTTGCGTTTGGCGCCACTTGTGCTTAACCCACTGCGCCACCGCCCAACCCCCAGGTGTCTATTTTTATCTCTCTCTCTCTCTCTCCCTATTATCTCTCAATTTCTTTCTATCCTATCTAATAAAAATTAAAAAGAAAAAAAATAGGGAAAAAAATGGAGGCTGGGAGCAGTGGATTCATAGAGCCAGTAACCCTGACAGCAATTAAAACAAAGAAAGAGAAAAAGAAATAGTAGGAAGTAAGAATGTCAAACTTGTGTTCAAAAGAAATTAAGTAGATGTTGGACTTTGATGAAACCTTTTCTTTATTCCTACACTGGTAATGCAAAATAACTGATTAGATTAGGGTTCTCTTCTAAAAAGGAGATAAATGAAGAAAATGTTATGTGTACCAAAACATTAGTTTTTCATATTAGCATTAAACTTATCTGCTTACCATGGTCCACAAGCCAGGCCATACATAAAGAATTTAGCTTTTCATCAAAGAATTCCACACCCTATGGATAGATACAGAAGATTCCATTAATATACCTCCAGAGTTACAGATAACAAAATATTGTATACACCAAATATAAAAAGTGGTCTGATAGGTGGTGGAGAGGAACCCTCTTCTTTCCAAGTAAGCTAAACTCATGAACCAACTATGCTGGGGAGACAGGAAAATGGTTATGCAAAAGATTGTCAAGCCTGAGGCTCTGAGGCCCCACATTCAACACACCACCAGCCAGAGCTGAGCAGTGCAATGGCATCTCTCTCTCATTAAAAAATATTAGTTTGTAAAAACTCATGAACCAACTAAAAATATGGCTACCATGGGATTTGATTGCAAAAACTGTACATCTATTTTACTGGATAAAAAAAATCATAAAGAAAGCCTAAATGAGATGGTGCTTGTCCTGCAAAGTGGAAGAGAACAGGATGGCCAGGAGCCAGGCACAATACTGCAGATGAGTAAGGAGGATGCAGTGTGGACACTCTCCCAAGCAGTCTCCAGATTATTTGTAAAATTAAATTACCTAAGAATATATGTCAATCCCCCCCCCCCCCACTTTGGGTCAATATAATAAATCCACAAGGATGAAGAAATAGACATTAAGAACTAGAGATATTTCCAGGACCTGGGTGGTGGTGGACCTAGTTGAGCTATCCATCATCATGCTTAAGGATCACATGCAAGGGGAGCTTCAATGAGTGGTGAAGCAGTGCTGCAGGTTATCTCTCTCTTTTTCCCCCTCAATTTCTCACGGTCCTATCAATTTTACACATTTTTTTAACACAACCAGAGAGAGGTATTTCCAATTAAAAAGAGATTTTTTTGAGGATAATAAAAGAAAACAGAGTCGGAAGAAAGTAAGTGAAGTAGTCTCAGAATAGAGCTTTCACGCTCTTCTACAGAGCTACCAGTCACTGTAGACTTCCTAGGTCTGGGAGGAGCAGAGGTCAAAAGAAATGACACTAAAGTGTACCTAGTCCCCCGGAGAATTATTTCCGATTTTAGCTTGTCAGCTGGTCACAGCTGCTTTCCACTCTGGAGAGGTGATCCAGGATATTCACCAGTGAAGAAAGACTTTGCTGACTCTACTAGCTATATACTGGTTTCTCCGTACCCACCTGAAGAATGGGAGAGTTCAAAGTTCTGTAACATACTATTGTAGTGTCAGTCATGTAGGGGCGAGGGAAGTTTAAACTGCTGATTCCATGATTACTATTCAATATGATTAGCAGCAACCCTACCTTCACCACAAACAGTACACCCTGAAGCACGCATAGCCAGACCAGAACAGGGGCCTTGATGGCAAGAATGTCTTGACAAGGAGGAATAGAAGGGTAAAGGGACTTTCTGGAAGGCTGAGTGTGTGCATCTGATAGTGTTCAGCACACCAAAAGATAGGCTACCAGGTATCCATATGCACGAGGAGGGAGGACCAGTGAAAGTGCAATGGGCCCCAGAAGCCCTTGAAGCTGTCCACCCAACAGTCTGTGGGAGCCGCCTCTCATCTTGCAAGAGTATGCTCCAGCCCCCTTTGGAGTATGTTTCTTTTATTATTTTTTATTTTTTTTAATTTTATTTATTTATTTTCCCTTCTGTTGCCCTTGTTTGATTGTTGTAGTTATTGTTATTGTTGTTATTGATGTCACTGTTGTTGGATAGGACAGAGAGAAATGGAGAGAGGAGAGAAGACAGAGACGGGGAGAGAAAGATAGACACCTGCAGACCTGCTTCACTGCCTGTGAAGCATCTCCCCTGCAGGTGGGGAGCCGGGGGCTCGAACCGGGATCCTTACACCGGTCCTTGTGCTTTGGGCCACGTGTGCTTAACCCGCGGCGCTACAGCCAGGCTCCCGAGTATGTTTCTTTTACTCATCTATACTTCCACTTCTGCAAATCCTTGTTGACGACTCAATCTCTCACCTATAACCTTTCAAGGAAATAAAGGACCAAGGTAAGATCACCAGGATTAGATCTTCACTGAGTAATAATAGGGCACCATAGAGATGTGCAAAAGACGTGTTTCAGGGGCCAGGTGGTGACGCACATGGCTGAGTGCACGTCATAGTGCACAAGGACCCAGATTCAAGCCCCTGGTCCCCACCTGTAGGGGGAAAGCTTTGTGAGTGGTGAAGCAGGGCTACAGGTGGCTCTCTCCTTTTTTTTTTTTCCTTTTGCCTCCAGGGTTATTGCTGGGGCTTAGTGCCAGCACTACAACTTCACTGTTGCTGGTGTCCATTTTTCATTTATATTGAATAGCACAGAGAGAAATCGAGAGGTTAGAGGGAGTTAGAAAGGGAGAGAGACAAGAGAGATACCTGAAGACTGCTTCACCATTTGTGAAGCAACCCCACCTGCAGGTGGGAAGTCGGGGGGCTTGAACCAGAATCCTTGTGAAGATCCTTGTGCTTCCTACTATGTGCGCTTAACCTGGTGCACCAACACCTGGCCCCCTCTCCTTTTTTTAATTCATTTTTTATTTTTATCTTTATTTATTTGATAGACACAGTCAGAAATTGAGATGGGAGGGGGTGATAGAGTAGGAGAGAGACACCTGCAGCCCTGCTTCACCACTAGTGAAGCTTTCCCTCTGCAGATGGGGACCAGGGACTCAAACCTGGATCCCCGCGCACTGTAACATGTGCTCAACCAGGTGCACCACCACCCAGCCCCACCCCCTCTCCTTCCTTATCTCCCCCTACCCTCTCAATTTCTGGCTGTCTCTATCCAATAAATATAGTTTAAGATGATTTTTAAGATGCATTTCACAAGTTAAATATATCAAAGTTAGCAGTACATATTCAGTAGTCCCAAAAAAAAAGGGTGCTATGATCTGGAAGGAATGCAATTGGGGTTAGAAAAAGGAGAAATAAATAAGAATGTTAGGTATAAACTCATAAGGTATCTTGGGATACCTCAAAAAATATCCAGATACTCAATTATTCAACTATCAACAATATTAATCCCTGATCAACCAGACCTGATAGCCGACAATGGACTCAAAACACTGAACAGTCCCTGTTCTATAAGTAAGAGATCACCTGACTATCTCTCCAACTAGGATTCTTTTTCCCCCTTCAGGGCTATCGCTAGAGCTCAGTGCTGGCACTACGAATCCACTGCTCCTATGGCCTTCTTTATTTCAATAGGACAGAAACTGAGAAGGAAGAGAGATAAAGAGGGAAAGAAAAAGACAGACATCTGCAGACCTGCTTCACCACTTGTGAACTGACCCCCCCCCCACCCCCCCTGGTGTGGAGACAGGGGGTCAAACCGGGATCCTTACGCCAGTCCTCTTCTTACTATGTGCGCTTAACCAGGTGTGCCACCGCCCAGCCCCTCTCCAACTAGATTTTGACACACAATTACATCAAATCGAGTGCCACCAACATGGTAAGGGCATATCAAATGTAGTTGTCTAGAGCACCTATTAAGAGAGGAAGTAAGAGCAAGAAGGTGCAGTGAGTAAAGCTTTGGACTCTCAAGCATGAAGGCCCAGACTGGATCCCCTACCCTGGTTCCTGTTCTGTCTCTAATAAATCAAAACAAATGATCTAGGAAGTGGCACAGTATTTCTATAAAGCACTGGATTCTCAAGCATGAGGTCTGATCACTGGCACTGCACGCGCCAGAGTGATGCTCTGGACCTCCCCCAATTAATCCTTTAAACAACATAAACAGATCTTTAAGAAAAAAGGAAACAATATAGCTATAAAAACCTGCATTAAATTTTTAATTAACAGTATCAGTTAAACTAATTATAAAATCCAAACAGGAAGATAATGTTTTAAGAACTTCAGCCAATGACATGCCCAGTTGAGCGCACACATTACAGTGCACAGGGACCTGTGTTCAAGTCTCCTGTCCCCACCTGCAGGAGGTAAACTTCATGAGTGGTGAAAATAGTGCTGCAGGTCTCTCTCTCTCCCCCTCGCTCCCTCCCTCCATCTCCTACCCTTCCCTCTCAATTTCTCTATCCAAAATAAATAAGTTTGTTTTTAAATTTTTATTTATAAAGTGGAAATACAGACAAGACTATAGGATAAGAGGGGTACATTTCCACACAATTCCCAGCCCCCCAAAAAGAACTTTAACCAGCCGAGATACTATTATCATCAACTTTAATACTCTTCAGATGACAATTCAACTCCCTTTCATAATTTGTTTTTTGTTTTAACAGAGTATAACTCAGCTCTGGCTTATAGTAGTGCTGGAGATTGAACTTGGGCCCTCTGGTACCTCAGGTTGTTGCACTGTCTATTGACGGTGCCATCTCCCCAACCCTCTCTTTAACCTTAATGTATGAATGGTAACCAGAGACATTTTGCTCTGATTATAGAGTAGTGGCTCTGAGCAAGAATCAGAAGCTGAATTATCTGGAAACTATACTGCTTTTGCTATCTAGTTATATACCCCTTAAGTCACAAAAATACTAAATGTCATGAAATCTATGTTATATATAAACTGAATATATTTTTTCTAAGATTTTTGCTTTTAGGGGACCTTAGGTGAAATGTATTCCCATAATTTCTATCTATTCGAACACAATGCATTAATGAAAATCATAACTGTCCTACAGAACAGACCACACACTCATGCACCTAGATGAATATACAGAAATATTTGAGTTATCTGGGCCTATACATCACAGTAACACCTCTCCACTACTTGATGCCATCCTTCAGTTCATGGAGCTCGTACTCACCAGCTGGCCTGCCAGCAGTGGCATATACTCAATGATGGCCAGACGGACCCTCCACTTGGCATCCTCAGCTAGTTCCACAATGGCAGGAAGGAGAGACTGAGAGAGCTGCCGGATCCCAATCACTTCATTGACACAATCCAAATTGGAGATGATGTTCAAACGAACTTCAGGACACTGCAAGTACAAAAGTCCCAGAGGGACACATATAAAAATCAAGATCTCTGCCTAATATTCCCCTACTGTCATGGTGGAGTAAGGCTGCTTAAATGAAATTTAAAGTAAAATATTAACTCATTTGAAAAGTATAATTTATGGGCCGGGTGGTGGCACACCTGGTTGAGTGCACATGATACAACGCACAAGGACCTGGGTTCAAGGCGTCAGTCCCCACCTGCAGGAGGAAAGCTTCACAAGTGGTAGAGCATGGCTGCAGGTGTCTCTCTGTCTCTCTCCCTATCTCCCCTTACTTCTCAGTTTCTGGCTGTTTCTATCCAAAAAATAAAGGTAATTAAAAAAAAATTTTTTTAAGTATAATTTGAAAGACCTGAATACTGAGAACACAAATAATTCAAAGCATAAAAATGTAACTGGATGTTAACCAGTCTTCCTCTGAAAAGTCTACAGTACACTAAAGCAGTCTCTGGAGTCAAATTACATTCATTCAAATCCCAGCTCTGCTTCTGCTGAGAACTTGGATAAATTATTTTAGCCCTGCCCCAGTTTCCTCATCTATAAAATGGGGATAATAAAACCTACCTTATAAATGGTAGTAAGGATTACAAGTAGTAATGTAAAAGTATTGTAATCATGCCTGGCATAAAGTATCACTCAATGTTCATAAACATTATAATTTAGATACTGTGATTTTTTTAAAGTGCTTTAAGTGGAAAAAAAAGATACAGTAGTTTAAAAACAAAGTATTCCACACATGCAGCAATCAGGCCGAGAAGATGGAAAGACCTGCTTTATATCTTTCAGCTTTTCCTGACCTCCCTAATCCCTGGGTAGGCAACCCCACCAACATGTCCTAAACCTCACCTCTCCAGAAGCCTACCCCACTAGGGAAAGACAAAGACAGGGGTATGAATCGACCTGCCAATTTCCATGTCCAGTGGAGAAGTAATTACAGAAGCCAGAATTCCTTCCTTCTGTACCTCAAAAAGAAAGAATTGTGGGTTCATACTCCCAGAAGGGGAGAAATGTTATGGGAAGATGACTAGAGGGCTCTAAAACCCAATTCCACTGAAACCAGAAACATTCGCCACCAGGAATCTTTATTTTTATATTTTATTTTATTTTATTTTATTTTAATTTTCTGCCACCAGGGAAATCACTGGGGCTCAGTGACGGCACAAGAATCCACTGCTCCTGGCTGCCATTTTCTTTTCTTTTCTTGGACAGGACAGGGAGAAAGTGAGAGGGGAGAAGGAGGGGAAGAGAAAGAGACACCTGGAGACCTACTTTACCACTTGTGAAGCATCTCCCCTGCAGGTGGGGAGCAAGGACTTGAACCTGGGTCCTTGCGCATGGCAGTATGTACGCTTAACCAGGTCCGCCACTGCCTGTCCCCCGAAATGCCTGTTTTTATACCATCACTGAAAGGAAAGAGAATCTGGAAAACACCAGAGCAAGTCAGGCACTATTTCGCTTATTCAAGAGGAAAAAAAGGACACTCAGAAGTAGAAACACGTGTAGGTGTGACTTAGAAAGAAAGTGAAAGCAGGGCTGTGGAAGTGAATAAAAAATGGGCGAAAAAATAAGTAGACAGACAGACAGGTGGATGGGTGACTGATTTAGATATATAGTTAACCCATATCTGTGGCCTTGGGAGAACTACTGCAATCTCTGCTGGAGGGAGAGTGGGGACACAGGACTCTAGTGATAGGAATGGTGTGGAATTATATACCCTATTACCTTTAGCAATTCACTACTGAGTCATTAGATTAAACGATTTTTTAAAAATTTAAGAGAGAGAGTTGGGCGATAGTGCAGCGAGTTAAGCGCACATGGTGCAGAGCGCAAGGACCGGAGTAAGGATCCTGGTTCAAGCCCCCAGCTCCCCACCTGCAGAGGGGTCGCTTCACAAGCAGTGAAGCAGGTCTGCAGGTGTCTTTTTCTCCCCCTCTTCTTCTCCTCTCTCCATTTTCTCTTTGTCCTATCCAACAACGATGACATCAATAACAACAACTCCAACAATAAAAACAAGGACAAAAGAGAAAATAAATAAAATAAAAATAAACAATAAAAACATTTTTAAAAATTAAGAGAAAGACAGACATCTTTTGGCTTACATCAACAGCTCTTGGTACCCATTTCCTGGAGGAACTTGTAGCCCTACACACGGACAGACACTTCATCACTTATTTTAAACTAAGTTACTTTTTTAAAAATGTCTGCATCCCTGTTTGGGTTCTATTTTAGTTAAATGCTAAATGAAAACCAAACCAAATCACTGATTAGTGAAGGCAATTAAAATGTACAGCCAAACTCACCTCATCCTTTAACTGAGCTAAAAAAAGAGGTAGGAGATGTTCAATGGTATTCTCTTTGCCCAAAATGGTAGACAATCCCATAATTACAGAAGCTAGAGCTGATTTGACATGTTGATTTGTGTCAGATACTAATTCCTAAAACAAAATTAAAAGTTAAAAGTCTTTCTTTATTACAAGACAACAGAATTTCCAAACCACCCTTCAAGGAATTTTTAAAAAGAGAACCCTATATCAGTATTAAATAGGCTATTTCCTCAGACCACCTATTAGAGAATGCAAAACTCATATACCAAAAACCGATGCATAATTATAAAGCACTATTAAGCAATAAATAGCAAAAATACACTAATATAACTGTCCCAATCATCCCTAGTACATTTTTATTTTATTTTTAAATATCTATTTTTTTTACCAGTGTACTATTCAGCTCTGGCTTACTGTGGTACTGGGGAACTGAACCTGGGAGCCTCAGGCATAAGGGTCTGTTTGCATAACTATTATGCTATATCCCCCACCCCCAATCCATCTTTAAACTCAAGAGCTTGCGGATAAAATAAAACTGAGTTAAGAGCTACATAGGGTGGAAACAAACAAACAAAAAGTTAGATTTACCTTTATATATGGAAGAATTTGACTCATAATTATGGTTTCTCTACCTTCAATGGGCAAATACTCACAAAGTTCTAAAAGAAAGAAAATAATAATAATAATGCTCATTTCCTAAGATTCATTACTAGGAGTCTGCCTTATCAACAATTCCAGGGCTGGATGATAGCACACCTGGTTGAGCACACATTACCATGTGCAAGGAGCCAAGTTCGAGCCCCTAGACCCCCACTTGCAAAGAGGAAGGGGAGAGGGAGACACATACCCACCCACCCACCCACCCCTGCAGATCTCTCCCCCTATCGCCCTTTTCTCCATCTCAATTTTTCTCTTATCAACTTAAAAAATAGTTAATAGTACATATATTTTTTAAAAAGTTGCAAATTCAAACAAATCATATACTTAAGCAGGTAAGTGCCAAAGAGGGAAAAGTCCTCTTACTCTGGACATACACTTTAGTCACTCTACATGTCACATGTATGAATCACACTATTAATCACACTGACCCAACCTGAAAGGCAGTTTTTTAAAACAAACAGTGTAACATGGTAGTTTGGCTATAAATACAAAGGGAATAGCTTTGTGTGACAATGTGACACTATTTTAAAATTTATTTTAGTGAGAATGATACATGGAGTGACAGACAGACCAGATACACAGACAGAAAGAAACACTCAGCTCTGACTTACTGTAGTGCTGGGGATTGGATCTGGTACCTCAGTGCCTCAGGTATAGAAGCATTTCTACATTACCATTATGCTGTCTCCCCGGCCCAAATATGTGGCATTTCTATACACTGAACTAATCTTTTTAAAAAAAAAAAAATGTACTTCACACGAAAAACATAAAAATTCACTGACATTAAACATAAATGTATGGAGACCAAGCAGAAGTGCACCGGCTAAGCACACACATTTACCATGTGCAAACCCAGGGTTTGAGCCCCCATTCTCCACAAGCGATGAAGGAGGTCCGCAGGTGTCTGTCTTTCTCCCTATCACTTCCTCCCCTCTCATTCTCTATCTGTCCTATTTAATAATAATAATAATAAGGGGGATGGCTGCCAGGAGCAGTAGATTCACAGTGCAGACACTGAGCCCCAGCAATAATTCTGGTAGTAGTTTTAAAAATTAAAGTAAAATAAATCAATGCTCATGTAGCCATGGAGATGAAATAGCAGCAAAGCTCTGGACTGGTAAGCATGAGGTCCTGAGATCAATCCCTGGCACTGAGGCCTCCTCTAGTCTATGTCATGAACAGACAAAATAAATCTTACGAATATGCACCAAAATGAATAAAACATCTTGTAACATAGGCTGAACTTCTTAACCTTTCACTTTGTGGGCAGCAGCTGCTCGGACTTCAGCTTCACAGTCTTTAAGTAGGTTCTGAAAGGCGGGGATGAGGTCATTCAGGGTGATCTTAGGACCCACAGCTTTCTGGAGCTATAAAAGAATTTGAGCAGGTTTTAATGTACACTAAGAAAATAGTCAACATGAACAAAACAGTGTAATCTTCAAGTTATGGTTTTACCGTAAGAATTTTCAATTCAGAATTATTAGTTCAGAAACGTTTAGTACAGTGACAATTTTGTGGGCCTGGGTCTTTTACTTCTCCCTTTAGTACACAAAAATGTGACAGTTCAATTATTTTACCTCTGAAAATTTGTCAGCTACCATATATCGAACTCGCCAAGATTTATCTTCCGCTGCTTGCCGAAGTGTAGGCATCACCAAAGACTCAAGGTCATCCTGAGACAGTAACTGGGCAATACTGACACAAGCTTCTACAGCTAGGAGGCGCACTGAGTCCTGAAAGAACAAATATTAGTTAGACACTATTTACTGAGAACTATGGGACAGTGCTGTGAATGTTACACAAGTAGACTTTTGTGTCTTATATCTTGAAATGGCTGCTCCCTCTGCCTGGAATGGCATCCCAAAGCCATGTCCTATGAGGAGGCAGAAAAGTAATTACATTGGTCTTTATAAAGAAAAGTGAAATAAAAATGGAGTCGATGATGAGAGACAGTTCACTCAGTTGAGCATACAATTACCAGAGTGAGGGTTCAGGCTATCTCATAGAAGCACCTGCACCAGGGAGGCTTAACAGTGAGCAGTGCCACAGTGCTTCTCCTCCACTCTCTGTCTTTCTCCCTCTCTCATTCACTGCCTAAAAAAAACAAAAGTCTGCTGAGAGCAGTGGAAGTGTGCAGGTGCAGAGCCCCAGCAATAATCCTGGTGGCAAAACTAAAATAAAATGTAAATGAAAAAGTGATGTCTTAAAGCCTTATTATAAGTTGAGGGACAAAAAATTAAAACATATTATACTTTTACAAAATTGTAACACCGAAGCAGTGAAATGAAATAAGACTATGGGAACCAACCTAGGAGGCTCTCACATTTGGATAAGTCATGAAGTCAGCAAATTAGCAGGTAGTAATTACAAAAACCCAATTAATTCAAATGCTGAGGATCAACGGCAGTGACTTTGAGGTAGCTGGCTTTTAAATAAATAAATAAATACAGCAAAAGAAAGTAGAGCAAGGAAGGAATGAGTTGAATGCCTCAATTTTTCAAACGTAAACTGCCAGTATCAGTGTGGTAGCTATATTTTCGAGTAAATAAAAATAAACAATTAGGCACATCAATGACAAAGAACTGGGAGCCGGGCATTAGCACAGCGGGTTAAGCGCACATAGAGCAAAGCCAAAGAATCAGTGTAAGAAGAATCCCAGTTCAAGTCCCGGCCCCCCACCTGCGGGGGGGGGGGGGGGGGTGTTTGCTTCACAAGTAATGAAGCAGGTCTGCAAGTATCTATCTTTCTCTCCCCGTCTTCCCCATCTCTCTTGATTTTTCTGTCCTATACAACAACAGCAGCAGCAATAACAACAATAATAACCACAACAACAATAAAACAACATAGGCAACAAAAGGGGGAAAAAATGGCCTCCAGGAGCAGTGGATTCATAGTGCAGACATCAAGCCCCAGTGATAACCCTGGAGGCAAAAAATGACAAAGAACTGAGACTGTAAATTGGGAAATCATGAATATATAAGCAGAACATCCCAGGAGGTGGTACAAAGGGCAAGGCTTTGGATTCTCAAGCATGAGGTCCTGAGATTGATCCTGAGCAGCATATGTGCAGTGATGCTCTGGTGTTTCTTCTCTCTCTCCTTCAATGATCTTCTCCAGCACTGACCACCATCCACACAGTTGCTCATGTAAACAATTGTAATCTTGACTCATCTTCCTTTCATCCAATCAAATTATAGCTCTACTTACTCGACCTCTAACTCTATATCTCCAATTTTCTCCATCTTCACTAACTGTTCTATATCACCTTCACCTCTTGCCTGATTACAAGTTTCTCATCTATTTCTAGACTCACTACCCTTACAAGTTAGTTTCTTCCCAGCAACCAGAAGAATGTTAAAAATATATATATATATATATATTTTTTTTCTCCAGGGTTATTGCTGGGCTCGGTGCCTGCACCATGAATCCACCGCTCCTGGAGGCCATTTTTCCCCCTTTTTGTTGCCCTAGTTGTTGCAGCCTCCTTGCGGTTATCATTGCCATTGTTGACGTTGCTTTGTTGTTGGATAGGACAGAGAGAAATGGAGAGAAGAGGGGAAGACAGAGAGAGAGGGGGAAAGAAAGATAGACACCTGCAGACTTGCTTCACCGCCTGTGAAGCGACTCCCCTGCAGGTGGGGAGCCGGGGGCTCGAACCGGGATCCTTACGACGGTCCCTGCGCTTTGCGCCACGTGCGCTTAACCCACTGCGCCACCACCCGACCCCCTAAAAATATATTTTTTTAATTTTGTTTTTATTTATTATTGCTTTGGATTCAGAGAGAAGCTGAGAGGGAAAGGGGAAACAGAGAGGATGAAGTAGAGCTACGTGCAGCACTACTTCACTGCTCATGAAGCTTTTTTCCTGTAGGTATGGCCTGGGAGCTTGCACCCAGGTACTTAGGCATGGTAAGGTGTGTGCTTGACCACGTGTGCCAACACTTGGCTCTCCAGAATGACCTTTTAAAAATATAAATCACATAAAAGTCATAAACCTGCTAAAAATCTAGGTATGTTCTCACTTAGAAAATTCAGGCTCTTTGTCCAGGCTTCAAGAGTCATCCCCTTCAATCTCATCTCTTCTTTTTTTTTTTTTTTTTTAAGATAGGTGGAAAAGGAATGATAGCACCAAAGCTTCCTTCAGTGCAGTAGGGGCTGGGCTTGATCCTGGGTCATGAACACGAAAAAGTAGCACACTATCCAAGTGGGCTATTTTTTTTTTAAATATTTATTTATTTATTCCCTTTTGTTGCCCTTGTTGTTTTATTGTTATAGTTATTAATGTTGTTGCTGTCGTCATTGTTGGATAGGACAGAGAGAAATGGAGAGAGAAGAGAGAAAGACAGACACCTGGAGACCTGCTTCACCGCTTGCAAAGAGAGTCTCCCCTGCATGTTGGCAGCTGGGGGCTCGAACCGGGATCCTTATACCTGTCCTTGCGCTTTGTGCCGCCTGTGCCTAACCTGCTGTGCTACCGCCCGACTCCCGCAAGTGAGCTATTTCATCGGCACTGGGCTGGCTTTTTCATTCTTTCTACTTGAGACAAATAGCTAGGAGATGACCAAAAAAAAAAAAAGTAAAAAATCAAGGACCCAGGTTTAAATCCCCAGTCCCCACCTGCAGGAATAAAGCTTCATAAGTGGTGAAGCAGTGCTGCAGGTGTCTCTCTCCCTCCTCACCTCTCAATTTTGGTCTCTATCCAACAAAGAAGTATTTTAAAAAGAAATATTGATAAATAGAATTTATATTATGAAAGTCATCATATTTGCTCAGAGGATGCAGAGGGACAAATGACTTCCTTAAAACATGCTATGCTTGGAGTCGGGCGGTAGCGTAGTGGGTTAAGTACATGTGGCGTGAAGCACAAGGACCGGTGGAAGGATCCCGGTTCGAGCCCCCAGCTCCCCCACCTGCAGGCACTGAAGCAGGTCTGCAGGTGTCTATCATTCTCTGCCTCTCTCTGTCTTCCCCTCCTCGCTCCATTTCTCGCTGTCCTATCTAACAACGACGACAACAGTAATAACTAAAAAAACAGTGACAGCAACAAAAGGGAAAGTAAATAAAAAATTTTTTAAATAAAAAAAAAAAACATGCTACGCTTGAGAGTCAAAAATTCCAGGAAAAATTATTCTTTATCATAATAGCAAAGCCTTCAGTGCGCAAAAGTGTGTTATCAACACAGCATTGGTCCTCCTTTCTAATTATGGTTCCCATGCTCTTTGACCTCAATTCTTTTTTTTATTTCTTTATTTAACAGCTATTAATATAGGAAAAAATCATGATGTGGTTAAGAAAGAAATATAAGAACACCAGATGGTTCATATTAAAGATTATCCAGATCAGAATTAAGCATTAGTTTTGCAAGAGATTCTAATACGTCCGAACTCCCAGAGGTGTGGCTATGGAGTAAGAGCCATTTCATATCACTCTCCCGTTAAACTACAAAAAGCAACAACAAAATGACCTAAAACTAAACAAAATACAACCAGAATTTCTTCAGAAACTCACTAAGCCTCAGCCACCAAGTTGCAGATGCTACTATGACTTTATCCTGAACTCCTTGGGCAGACAACCTCACCAATGTGTCCCAGAACTTCGCCTCTTCAGAACCCTACCCCACTAGGGAAAGATAGAAACAGGCTGGGGGACCGACCTGCCAATGCCCACATCCAGCAGAGAAGCAATTACAGAAACCACAACTCCCACCTTTTGTACCCCAAAAATAATTTTGGACCATACTCCCAGAGGGAGAGAAATGTTAGGGGAAGATGACTAGAAGGCTCTGAACTCCAATTCCATCAGGACCCTGAGAGAGAAGAAGAAAAAAACGGAAGGACACTCAGAAGTAGTAATAGGTATAGGCGACTTAGAAAGGAAGAGAAGGGGAATCGGGCGGCAGCGCAGCAGGTTAAGCACATGTGGCGCAAACCACAAGGACCGGTAAAGATCCCAGTTTGAGCCCCCGGCTCCCCACCTGCAGGGGAGTCGCTTCACAAGCAGTGTCTGTCTTTCTGCAGGTGTCTGTCTTTCTCTCCCCCTCTCTGTCTTCCCTTCCTCTCTCCATTTCTCTGTCCTATCCAACAACGACGACATCAAAAACTACAATAACAATAAAAAGACAACAAGAGCAACAAAAGGGAAAATAAATAAAATTTTTTAAAAAATACATATGTAAAAAAAAAAGAAAGAGAGAGAGAAGTAGTCAACAACTTGTTTGGCTTTATATGTTAACTCTCTTTTCAGCCACCAGGTTCCAGATGCTAACATGATGCCAACCAGACTTCCCTGGACAGACAACCTCACCAATGTGTCCTGGAGCTCTGTTTCCCCAGAGCCTCGCCCCACTAAGGAAAGAGAGGCAGGCTGGGAATATGGATCGACCTGCCAACACCCATATTCAGCGGGGAAGCAATTACAGAAGCCAGACCTTCCATCTTCTGCATCCCACAATGACCTTGGGTTCATACTCCCAGAGGGTTAAAGACTAGAAAAGGGGATGGGATACAGAGTTCTGGTGGTGGGAATTGTGTGGAATTGTAGCCCTCTTATTCTATGGTTTTGTCAGTGTTTCCTTTTTACAAGTGGAAGAAAGGAAGGAAGGAAGGAAGGGAGGGAGGGAGGGAGGGAGGGAGGGAGGAAGGAAGGGAGAAAAGGAGGGAAGGCAGGACCACAGGGAAAAAAGAAATTAAGGGGGGGATTATATATATAGTTATAGAAATAATAGTCAGCCCATATATGTGATCTTGGGAGAACTACTGCAGTTTCCAATGAAGGGAATGGGGATGAAGAATTCTGGTGGTAGGAAAGGTGTGGAATTATGCCCGATGTTGTATAATTTTGTAAATCAACACTAAATCACTAATTTAAAAAAAAGATTCTGACATGAGAACAAAACTTACCAAAGAAATCTAAAACTATTAGAGAACACAGGGTGGAGGAGACAGAATAGCAGTTATTCATTTATGTCTGAGGCTCTAAAGTCTCAGGTTCAATAAGCCACACTGCAATATGCCAGAGCTGAGCAGTGCTCTGATAAAGATAAATAAAGTATAATAGCAGTCATGTTTTTAAGATACTAAGAGCTAACTTACCTGTTCATCTGAAGCTAGATTAGTGAACAGTGGAACAATTTCACTTTTCACACTGTCTATTTCCAAAACTTTTGCAAATTCACCCAATTTGGAAGCAGCAGCACGGCGTACCATTGGTGTGTCATCCGAGCACAAGGACCGGAACTGCCTTTAACAAAGGAAACAATGAAGGTATTTCCTGTCAAATATCATAAATTAAACACCCATGAGCACACGGGCACACATACACACACACACAAACGTGCTTTGTTTTAGAGGGTTTTCAAACTAGGCAATAGAAAGTGATGTCGGCAATCCTATTATCTAGTATCACTCATTGGTGACAGGGTACCGTGAGAGCCCCCAATCTGCCCAAGTAACAAAAACAATCAGAAAACAGATCTTACTGTCTAATTTCTGCCTTGACAGCATTTGAAGCCCTGGGATAGCAAACACTGAACAAGCCACATGCGGATGTGCGAGAAGTGAACCAATCCCCGCTTGCCAGGCGTTTCACCAGAGGCACAAAATGGGCTTCCAGAGCCACAGGAGTATGCTCCTGGGAGATCTGCCTCAGGGACTCCACAGCCTTGTCTCGTACCACCGTCTCTTCCACTGTTGCCAGACTTTCCAAAGGAGGCTGAAGAAAACGAAAAAGGAGAAACAGGAAAAACTTAGATCAGGATACATACAGATTATCATCATTTAGAGTGACTTGAGGGAGTACATGGAACCAGAATGTTAGCTACATCACACCAAATGGTTACTTTCAGTTCACACAGAGATAGCATATGGTGTGTCCAACCTGAAGACACGACTGAGTTCAGTGGGACAGCCAAGATATCATGTCCCAGATGGCAATTTCCAGATGGTGTCTACAAATGACACAGTGGAAGAAACTTGACACAATTATTAATATTATCATGAGCCGAATCACTGGGTTTAAAAGCTGAGTAGCCAAATACAGACGGATCATGTATAATTCCTTGAAAAACTGCAAAGCCTTGACCCATACTGGGCACCACAACCAAACAGAGACATTTTGTCAAGCCACTGAATCCAGACTTTGTAGCAATATTCTACCATTCAAAGATATGTAGGCAACCACTGACTCCATATCATCATCAACTTACCCAAATTTTAAAGACTGAGTATAAATTTTTCCACCTAGGATACAGCCAGAAACATTTCATGAGCCAAACATAGTAATATCTGCAGAACAATTTAAGAGTACAGAGATAGTAAGAAACCCTTCAGTTTTAGAAACAGAAAAGACCATATAAAGCGGGGTCAGGAGGTGAGGCTCTCAGTTATGCACACATATCACCTTGTGCAAGGACCAGGGTTTGAGCTCCCACTCCCCACCTGCAGGGGGGATGCTTCATAAGCACTAAAGAACTGCAGGTGTCTTTCTCTCTCCCGATCTCCCCTCCCCTTTTCAATTTCTCTCTGTCCTATCAAATAAAATAGAAAGAAAAAAAAAAAAAAGGCTACCAGGAGTGGTAGATTTGTAGTGCTAACACCAAACCCCAATGATAAAGCCTGGTGGCAATAAAAAAAAAGAAAACACACACACACACAGACAGAAGAGACCATAAAGGTTGATGATCGAACTAGACTATCAGTAAGTAAACTTGACACAGCCCAAAAGTGAAACAGGGCTACTGCCTGCCTGCAAAGTAGGGCAGTGGATAAAGTACTGGACTCTCAAGGCTAAGGCCTCAAGTTTGACTCCAGGCATTGCATGTGCCACAGTGATACTCTAGTTCATTCTGGTTTTCTCTCAATAAATAAATTTCAGAAAACAATAAAAGGGGGCTGGGGAGATAGCATGATGGTTATGCAAAACACTCTCGTGCCTGAGGCTCCAAGGTGCAAGATTCAATCCCCAGTACCAGCATAAGCCAGAGCTGAGTAGTGCCCTGGTATGTCTCTCTGTGTGTATCTATCTCTCTCTCTCATTAAATTTTTAAAAATAATTTTTAAATAAATTTAAATTTTCAAAAAGAAAATAATAAATGGGAAGAAATAGAATAGGTGACTGAGAGGTTATTTTAGGCTGAGTGATCAGATAAGGCCTTTCTGAGAAGATGTAGTGAAGGGGGCCAGGCAGTGGCACACCAGGTTAACTGCACATAGTACAAAGTGCAAGGATTCGTTCAAGCCCCTGGCTTCCCACCTGCAGGGAGGTCGCTTCACAAGCAGTGAAGCAGGTCTGCAGGTGTCTATCTGCCTCTCCCCTTCTATCTTCTCCCCTCTCAATTTCTCTCTGCCCTATCCAATTAAAAAAAAAAAAATAGGCCCCCAGGAGCAGTGGATTTGTAGTGCAGGTACCAAGCCCCAGCAATAACCCTGGAGGCAAAAAGAAAAAAAAATGTAGTAAAGTTGGTATCAGTCAGGGGAAATGTCAAAAGAACATTTTATTAGAGGAACTACCTAGGTGAAAGTCTCAATGAATAATATGGTAGGTTTACACAAAGAACAGAAAGAAGATCAGTGTGGATAAAATGAAGTAAACTATGAGATAAGCTCTCAGAGAGAAAGATCAAAAAAAGTCTTATAACTTATTAGAGGAGTCTAGATTTTTCTAAAAGTTATGGTATGAAGTGATTCATCTGCTGGTAAAGAAGCTGGAGAAGTGGGATAGGAGGTAAAAGTGGAGGGGACAGATAGTTGAGGGCATACGTCACAGAGATCAAGGACCCAGGTTCAAATCCCCAGCCCCCACTTACAGGAAGAAGAAAAGCTTCTCGAGCACTGAAGCAGTACTGCAGGTGTCGCTCTCCCTCACTACCTCCCCCTTTCCTCTTGATTTCTCTGCTTTTACCCAAAATAAACAAAAATTTTATTAAGAAAATTAAGGAACAGAAAGTAACTAATTAGGAAGTTAATTCATTAATCTAGAAGGAGCCGCCTACGGTTTAGACAGACTAAAGGAAAGAAGACCAGATAGGTAGTAGTAGAGATTGAGGAAAGTAAACTAATTTAGGATATACAGAATACGTACAGGAGTTACTAACGGATTAGATGTGGGAAATGAGGGAAAAAGGATAAAGAATGTCATCAAAATTTAGGCTTGTGCAACCAGGTAGATGGTGGTACCACTTGCTAAAATAGGACAAGAAAGAAGCATATTCTGTTTCAGGCATGTTAAATTTAAAGAAGCAGGGATGCAGATTAGGACATGTTTTGCACGTATGACACCTAGGTCTGATCCCCAACACTCAAAAAGAAGAAAAAAGAGGGTCGGGGAAATGCCTGACATCTAAGTATGGAAGTTACAGAGGAAGACCAAAAAACTTTATATCAAGTTTTCTAAATTATCTTAAGTTCCATGGAAAGTTCAGAAGCAGAAGCTGAAATTGCAAGAATTGGCATCATACAGGCAGTATTTAAATCTCTGTCACATCTTAGGAAACCTTCAAAACCTAGTACAGCATCCTCTCTCAAGAGTGATTCCCTGGTCAACCTGGATTAATCCTCTTCTGTTAATTTTTATGTACTTTTATTTTTTTTCCATTTTTCATTAGTGATTTAATATTGGTTTTCAAAGTTATATGATAACAAGGGTACGATTCCACACCATTCCTACCACCAGAGTTCTGTGTCCCCATTCCCTTCATTGAAAACTACAGTCATTTCCTCCAATGGAAACTGCAGTGGTTCTCCCAACATCACAAATGAGTTGACTATTATTTCGATATCTAACTACATTTTTGCCCATTTTTTCCTATGGTTCTGTCTTTTATATATATATATATATATATATATATTTACTTATGTATTTATTCCCTTTTGTTGCCCTTGTTTTATTGTTGTAATTATTATTGATGTCGTTGGACAGGACAGAGAGAAATGAAGAAAAGAGGGCAAGACAGAGAGGGAAGATAAGACACCTACAGATCTGCTTCACCACTTGTGAAGCGACTCCCCTGCAGGTGGGGAGCTGGGGAGCTGGGGAGCTAGAACCCAGGGATCCTTATGCCGGTCCTTGCGCTTTGCGCTATGTGCGCTTAACCCACTGCACTACCTCCGGACTCCCCTGTCTTCCTTTTTAAGTAACACCTACACCTATTACTACTTCTGAATGTCTTTTTTTCCCCCCTCTTCTCTCTCTGGGTCCTGATGGAACCGGAATTCAGAGCACTCTAGTCTTCTTCCCCTAACATTTCTCCCCCTCTGGGCGCTTCTGTTTTTCTAACACCATACAGTAGTTATCTGCTAACACACAAGACAAAAACTTTATTCTATTCACATTAGTAGTTGTCAATATTAACATTTAGTTACCTGATATAGGAAGTTCTTAATATACATCAACTAACTAAACCAATCTTAACAAATTCACAAAGTCATAAGCAAAAGCTACACTTACAACTTAAGGCAAAAAGCTAATGTTCCCAAAGTCAACATTGCCAGAGGAGAGTTAAGATGTTCAATTTGAGGGGGAAATAATACATAAAAACAAATCTTTTTTTTTCCTTCTAAACTAACAAGTCTATAGAAGCAGAAATGAATATCAAAAAGAATTGTTTGATTCAAAGTCAGATAACACAATGGTTAATTGAGTCCAAAAGACCTACATTATTTGTTCTCTCAATAACACAGTGCTGTTTATACACAAACACACACACAAAATCTGCATAAAAATGCTTCTTTGTGCTCATCACTAAGCAATACATCATTTATACTATAAAATTCTAGAAGTTGGGTAGCATGTATATGTATAAATACTCACCAGCAAACAGTGGGCAAAGTCAGGACCTCCCACCAGGCCAGTAAAATTCCCCAGCTGTTCAGCAAGAGCTAACAGTACCTCATCTTCATCATAAATTGTATCTGGAAATAACAAGCCAGTTGAACAATGGTATCTAGCCCAGAGCTGAACGGTCACATAAAACTAGACATAGACACAACATGTAACTGTTGCATTATTACAATACTGCCAATATTTTCTTCCTGCTCAATGAAAAAGCTTTCCAGGAAGTGCTTTAAAGAATGAATTAGAAATTAATAAACATGTATCAACCTCTTCTCTATTAATTAAACAGCTAATGTTTGAGTACGGCTGACCACATTAAAATATGCTCTGTTCTGCCTCTTTTGCACAGAAGACACCAATATTAGTTTGGTACTTAATTCTCTAAGGGGTCAGTTTTAAAAGTCACTAGAAAATAGAAACCCACATCTTTTTTTTTTTTCATGTTCTAGGAGCTTTGCTCTCATTTAGACATCCATGTTTTATTTTTATTTTTTTTATTTATATTACAGAATTCATATCTTTCTCTAAACAAGAAGAGCCCCATACCTGTAAGAAATGGCAGCAGTTCGGTTCTAGTCCTTTCTACTCCAAGTGCTAGAGCAATTGTTGATAATTTCTTAATACTGTTGAGACGAAGCTTTTAAAAAATAGGAAGAAAAATAAAGTCAAGACACAGTCGCAATTTAGACCAAAAAAAAAAAAAAAAACCATAAAAGTTGCAAACAGGAGATAATGACTTTTTTTTTGTAGGAGACACCTGAGAAGTAGTGGAATCTGGGGTTTCATGATCCAAAGTAAGATGTCTCTCAAGAGAAGCGTTCTTTCATGCACTCATTTCCAAAAATGAATGAAAGGATACAACATCCAGGAAGTCAGACAACTTTTTTTTAAAATAAAAAGGGAGTGCACAGGCAGTGGTGAAGCCGGTTGAAACGGGTGAATACAACTCCAACATTTTTCAAAGAAAAAAGTTTGGTCTGAGTTGATAAAACATTGACTCCTCGAGATTATTAATTAGGTCTCCCACCCTCTTTCTACCCAACAAGCCGGGACACTTTGAGAGTAAGGTGCCTGTCATCCACCTGCACTTCAAAGGGCGCTTCGGCATCTCCGCGGCCCGATCCAGCCCCGGGGGGGCCCCCGCCCGACCGGGCCGCGCCGCTCCCGCCGCTCGTCCCGGAAGGAGCCCAGGCGGGAAGCCGGTTCTCCCACAACCGCCCGGGACCGAGGGACCGCCCGGCCGACGCCTCGAGGGGCTGGCACAAGGGGTGCTGGGGGTCCCTGGAGGCGCAGGTCGAACCCCCGCGGCCCCTGACCGGTCGTCTCCCTCCGCCCCCCTCAAGTTTCTGCTCCGACTCCGGCTCCTACCATCCCTGGGCCTCCCCCCCCCCCACGATGCCGCTCGTCCCCGTCCCCGTCCCTGACCACGCGCCCGCGCCGAAGCCGCTCCCCAGGCGTCTCCAGTACCTGCACGTCCTCATTGCGGAGCTCGTCGATTAAAACCGCGATTGGGTAGAGCGAATCGTCCCCATCTCCGCCGGCTGCTCCAGGGCCGGTGCCGGACCCAGCCGCACCCGCCATGTTCTTTCTCCTCTGCCTGGTCGCCGTCGCCCGCCCCGCGCCCGGACCCCGCCCAGCACTCGAGCCCCGCCCCGTGCCTAGGCCCCGCCCCTCACTTGAGCCCCGCCCAGCATTCGAGTCCCGCCCCACACCCTGGCCCCGCCCCGTGCCTAAGCCCCGCCCCGCACTTGAGCCCCGCCCAGCACTCGAGCTCTGCCCCACGCCTGGGCCCCGCCCCGCTCCCGGGGAGGCGGGGCTTGTGCCGAAGCTCCGGCTCCTTGCACCCGGAGATGTTGGGCTTCTGCAGGGTTGGCGGAGGTCCCCGCCCGGCCTCAGTTGCAGGGTCTGGAGGTCTGAACTCCAGAAGCACGGTGGGCTGAAAAAACGGATGGAGCCCCCGCATCCTTTCCCCAACCGGAAGAAACAGGGACAGGGATTCATCCGGCTCGCGTTGGTCTGCAAGGATCCGGGAGCCACCTGAGTGATTCCAGCTGTGTCCTTTTAGGACTCAAGCAGAACAAAGAGGATGCCCAAGGCCACAAGGAAAAGAAACTATTAGCGCCTCCCCCAACTTCATCCTGACCCTAATCTACTTGGGGCTCCAGTTCCTAGCTTCTCTGCAGCTGCCAGTCTCAAGCTTCCACAGAAGCCTTCCTCCACCTCTTCCTTGGGCCCAGGAGCCAGATCTGAATCTGGCTGCTGCCCCGTAAGACAAATAACTCGGGTGGTGAGAGAAAATGAACAGTGCTGTCCAAATTCCCCAGTCAATATTTTTTTTCCGCTTTCCCCATGCAAGCTGTTAAAAACATGCTGTTCTCTTGTTTTTGTCTTTCTTTTCAGTTTGGTACTGGAGTGGTGCCTTCTGTTGTATTTTCTTCCTCCTATTTTTTAGGTCTAGCATGCTAGAAGTACAACAATCAAGTAAAACTAGGACAAGCATTAATCCTTCCAAACTGGGTGGAGTGGCCACTTTGCTTGTACATGAAAGGCTAGGTTAGCCTCCCTGGAATTCTAAGAGTCATCGAAGGAGAAGTGGGAGAAGGTGAAGATATATGAGAGTGCTTACACATCCTTTACAATTTCATTGTTAGGACAGCACAGAATGTCCTTTTTTTTTTTTTTTCGTCTTTTTTTTTTGAACTATAAGCGACTTAAGAGTAACAACTACATATGGTGATCACAAGCTCTGAATACTAATTTTTTTTTCTGAATTAACTAATTTTATGGGTGTAGTAAAAATGTAAAATTGTTAACAAATGTGTTTAGGAGACAAACTGTGTATGTGTATTAACAAGTCCCTGGAAGTAAGTAGATACAATGTTTGGAAGTTTGGAAATGCATGCAGTACTGGGCAATACTTCTCAAATTAGGTCTGGAAAATGTGTTCTTCAAGGTTTTACTTTTAACATTTTTTAGATTTGCTTAAGTAAATTGAAATGACTGCTATGACTCAGTATTGCTACATAGTTTTTGTACCTACATTTGCATGTGTGTTTCAGTACTGCCTTTTGTCTTGGGATCATGAGAAAAGAACAGGTGTATTGAAATAAAAGTGATGTTTTCATGCACAAAATTAAAGCCAAAAGACATCATGGATCTGCACAATCTCAGTTGTTCTAACAGAAGAGAGGTGAAAAGTTGGGATATCATAGGTTACTACCATAGTCACCATGCAAGGACTAATTGAGTCTCAGCAAAATAATAATATGAATAGTATTAATCTGATTTCATTTGTAAATCTAGTTTTTTTTACTTGTTTATGTATTTTGGAACCATAAACAAAAGGATAATGTATTACTACTTTGTAAATTTTTCATTGTAATTAAAATAATAAGGGACTGGACAGTAACCTGCCTGGTTGAATGCACATGTTACCATGCACCAAGACCCTGGTTCAAACCCAGTTATAGGAGAAAAGCTTCCAGAGTGGTGAAACACTGCAGCAGGACCCTCTCTCCCTCTCCCTCTCCCTCTCCCTCTCCCTCTCTCTCTCCCTCTCCCTCTCTTTCCACCCCCTACTCTTTTCAGTTTCTCTCTGTTCTATCAAATAGTATACTTTTTAAAATTCATAAAAATATAATAATTTAAATTGAAAATTTTTCTTTCTTTAGAAGTATATCCAAATACTACTAAAGTCTGAGAAGCAGAGTTGTTGTTTTTTTCAAATTTAGTACTTTACCAATTAGAAGATTAGAGAAGGTGCTTCTACTGGCATGCTAAGGAGAAATATATTCCTTTATACTTTATCTTTAAAAAATCATCAGAAGTAATAAAGGCAGTAAGCAGAGAGAGAAGTACATTAAACCACTTCCATACATATTATCATCTAGATATTAGATCAAGCTTGGTATGCTAACAAAAATTAACACACTGATATTATTCTGTTTAAAACTCAGACATTCTTTGCTTGCCCAAGCATAGTGAGTTGGCCACCTAAGGAATAGCTATGATTAAGTCTGAGATCACACACTGAGAAAATAGGCCCCAGAAAATTGCCTGGTTTGAGAGTCACCAATTCTGTTCAAGTTCAACCTCTGTCTCTGACTCATGCTGACCGACTATTCCCTCTGCCTCAATCCCACCTCCCACCCCCTCACCCTCTATGAAATTTAACTAACTACCTCAGGTGCCCTCTTTAGTTACTGTGATGATGTGAGAATGAGGCAGATGGTAAACTAGAAGATGCTAATAAAGCCTTCAATAAAGAAAGTGATTAAAACAGGCTACAGCAGAAAGGCTATTTCAAAAACTAGGCCATCCATTCATGTGTAGCAGGATAAAGAATATGTGGTATACATACTCAATAGAATATGAGTAAATAAAATATGAAATCTTGGGGCAGGGGAGATAGCATAATGTTTATAAAGAAAGACTTTTCATGGCTGAGGCTGCAAAAGGCCCAGGTTCAGTCCCCTGAACCACCACAAGCCAGATCTGAGTAGTGCTCTGGAAAAAAGAAAAGAAGAGAAGAGAAAAGAAAAGGAAGAAACAGGAGCCAGGTGGTGGTGCACCTGGTTGAGCAACGTGTTACAATGCAAAAGGACCCAGGTTCGAGCCCCTGACCACCACCTGCAGGGGGAAAGCTTTGCAAGTGGTGAAGCAGGGCTGCAGGTGTCTCTCTGTCTCCTCCTTCCTTCTCAATTTGTGGCTGTTTCTATTCAATAAATAAAGATAATTAAAAAAAGAAAGGGAAAAGAGGGAATCTTGCCTTTTACAACATGGGTAAAACTTGAGGTGATTATACTAAGGGAATTAAGTCAGAAAAATGAAAGACAAGTGCCAGATGGTTTCTTTCATATGTGCAATAGAAATAACCAAAAAGAATGAAATAACAAATTACAACAAAAATATTCCTTAAATTCTATGAAAAAGATGGTAGTTGCCAAAAGAGCAGGGGATGGAAGAAAAGGGTAGAAGGGAGATAACTGATAATAGTAATGGCACTAGAACTCAGATGGTGAGTATACTTCTTCTTCTAGCGTTTGCCCTTCTTCCGTAGCCAGTCAACAGCGTCAGGTTGAGCCTGATGTAAAGTTTCGAGACCTCCTTTGAATCTGGAGAGGTGGCAGTCGTTGACTATGTGGGTCATAGTCTGTCTGGAGCCACAGGGGCAGTTCGGGTCGTCTCTGGCTCCCCAGCGATGGAACATAGCGGTGCACCGGCCATGGCCTGTTCGATAGCGATTGAGGAGGGCCCAATCATAACGTGCTAGGTCAAAGCCGGGTTGATGCTTGCAGGGGTCTGTGATGAGGTGTTTGTTCTTCACCTCAGCTGACTGCCAACTCTGTTTCCAAGAGACTGGAACAGAGAAGTTCAGTGTAGGCATAGGGGACCAGATTAAATGATGAGACGTCAAGCATTGGACAGGGTGGGCGAAGATATCTGCGTATATTGGCAGGTCCGGTCGAGCGTAGACGTGGAAAATGAACTTAGATGATGCTGCCTCCCGATGAATATCTGGCGGGGCGATGTTGCTAAGAACTGGCAGCCATGGAACCGGGGTGGAACGGATGGTTCCAGAAATTATCCTCATGGAGGAATATAATTTGGAATCGACCAAGTGGACATGGGGGCTACGGAACCATACTGGGGCACAGTATTCTGCAGTGGAATAGCATAATGCCAGAGATGATGATCTTAGTGTGGAAGCGCTCGCGCCCCATGAGGAGCTGGCCAGTCTTGCAATGATGTTATTCCTCGCGCCCACCTTTGCTGCAGTTTTTATGAGATGTTCATGAAATGACAGAGTGCGATCGAGAGTAACGCCAAGATAGACTGGCTGGGCTTCATGCCAGATTCTTGTATCGCCAAGCTGCACATTAAGCTCACGCGAGGCCGAGGCATGGTGTAGATGGAAAACAGATGATACCGTTTTTGCAGTGCTAGGGATTAGTCGCCATTTTTTACAGTAATCAGATATCAGAGACATGTCTTTCATGAGTGTTTCCTCGAGGATGTCGAACTTTGATGCCTGAGTTGCACAACAGATGTCATCGGCGTAGATGAACTTCCTTGAAGTTTCTGGGAGGTCATTGATGTAAATATTAAATAGCGTAGGAGCCAGAACAGAGCCCTGGGGGAGGCCACTTGAAACAAGTCTCCATCTGCTAGACTTGTCACCCAGATGCACCCGGAATCTTCTGTTTTGGAGAAGAAACGATATAGTGTTGGCCACCCTTGGAGGCAGGCATCTTGAGATCTTGACTAGGAGACCAGGGTGCCAGACCGTGTCATAGGCTACTGTGAGATCAACAAAGACAGCACCCGTCTTTAAATTCTTCTGGAATCCATTTTCAATGTAAGTTGAGAGGGCCAGGACTTGTTCGCAGGTAGATCTTCCTGGGCGGAAACCAGCTTGGGCGGGTGATAGGAATTTCTCTGTAAGAGGAGAAATATGTGACAGAAGCAGCCTCTCAAGGAATTTGTAACACACGGAGAGGAGAGAAATTGGTCTATAGCTGGCGGCCAGTGTCGGGTATACTGAGACTTATACACAGAGAGAGATGAGAAATAATACTACAAGGGTTGGGTGGTGGTGTACCAGCTGAGAACACGTTACCATGCACAAGGACCAGGGTTTGAGTCCTTGCTCCCTACCTGCAGGGGAGAGGCTTCATGAGCAGTGAGGCAGGTCTGCAGGTGTCTTTCTCCCTCTCTATCTCCCCCTCCCTTCTAAATTTCTTTCTGTTCTATCTAATAAAAAGAAAAGAAGGAAAGAAGGAAGAAAGGAAGGAAATAAAGAAAGGAAAAATGGCTACTGGGAGCAGTGGATTTGTCTTACAGGCACCGAGTCCCAATGATGGTGGCAGTTTATAAAAGGGGGGGGGGGGGGGCTCAGGCGGTAGTGCAGCAGGTTAAGCCACTTGGCACAAAGCACAAGGACCTGTGAAAGAATCCTGGTTCCCCACCTGCAGGGGGATCACTTCACAAGCGTGAAGCAGGTCTGCAGGTGTCTGTCTTTCTCTCCCCCTCTCTGTCTCCCCTCCTCTCTCTATTACTCTCTGTCCTATCCAACAACAACAACATCAATGGCAACAATAACAACAATGACAAGGGCAGCAACAAAACGGGAAAAATGGCCTCCAGGAGCAGTGGATTGGTGGTGCAGGCACTGAGCCCCAGCAAGAACCCTGGAGGGAGGAAGGAAGGAAGGAAGGAAGGAAGGGAGGGAGGGAGGGAGGGAAAGAAAGGAAGGAAGGAAGGAAGGAAGGAAGGAAGGAAGGAAGGAAGAAAGAAAGAAGGGTAAATTGTTGTTGCCTATCACAGTAGATAAAGTACTGAAATTCAAAGCATGAGACTCCAAGTTCAGTCCCTGTAAACACATGTGCCAGAGTGATGCTTTGGTTCATTTTCTTTCTCCTTTTTCATGTTGATAAGTAAATAATCTTGGACTGGGAGGTAGCACAGTAGGTAAAAATAGGCTCTCAAACATGAGGTCCTGAGTTCCATTCCTAGCATCTCTCCCCTCCCTAGTTAATAAATAAAATTAAAGAGAAATATTTTTAAAGAGAAATGCAATTTATTTACTTATGCAGCACCAAGACCATGTGCATATGGAGTTCTGCTGTTCCTGGGCCAACACCCCCTTTATATTATTACACTGATGCTATTTTGTTTAAGACTCAAACATGTTTTCCTTAACCAAGCACAATGAATTGGGCACCTAGGGAATAGCTGTGATTAAATATGAAATCACAAGGAAGGAAGAAGAGTCAGAGAGAAAGACACCACAGCACCACTCCATTGTCTGTGAAGCTCCCCACAGTATGTGATATTCCCATGTGGAGCTGGGGTTCTGACCCAGGGCATCATCAATACTCGGCGTATACTCTACCACAATACACTTTTGATACCCTAAAAATGCAAAGTCTTAACCTCCATGCTAGAGCTACTGTTCCAGAATCCCTAAGAATAGGATATTTTACTCTTCATCTGAAAAAAAAAAAAATTCCATGTCAACAAACAAGCATCTGTTCATGGAAGTCTGAAAAGAGTCTCCAGAGTGTACCTCTGTCCAGAAGAGCAAATGACAACCTCAAATGTTCATCAGTCTGCAATTCTGTCCTTATTAGATATGGTTTTACCCAATTAAAGTGATGCTTCTTTTGCTTGATTCCTGGAAGTTAGCTAAAGCATTCCAATCACAGTACTGTGGCACTAGGCTCTTCCCACATCCTCCTCTCCTCTCCACTGCTCCCTCTGGCCTCCTCTCACATCCCACACACACCACAAGACACTAGTGACCAGGGTGCACCAGAGGCTATGACAAAGATGAGGCTGAAGGTTAAAGATAGCCTTCAGGAAACAATGTGACGTTCTCAGCATGAAAGTACTGAGTCTTGACACCCACATGCAGTTTAATCATCCAGGGAACACAGGGTCAGACTTGCCCAGTCCCTGTCAGATGAAGAATGAGAATATGGAAAAGCACTGGTAGATGGGATAATAGCCATCAACTCTTGTGCTCATAACAGCTCTGGGTCACAGCAAGAAATCTGGAAGATAGTGATGTGCTTTCTGTATCTTGCACCACATATACTGAGCGCGCCTTGTCCTCAAATCCACAGAACTTTGCAAATAGGTGATCAGCATACCTGAGGTCCCTGAATCAATCCCTAGTATCACACATACTTGAAATGGCGCTGTGGCTTCTAAAACTCATCTCTCTCTCTCTCTCTTCCTCTCCCTCTCCCTCCCTCTCTCTCTCCCTCTCTTTCTCTGTACACACACACACACACACACACACACACACACACACACACACACCAAATAGATGCTCAGTCCAGTGCTGAGCTGCTCCATAGAGTCAGCCTAATAGGACACAGATGACCCAGTTTATGCACAGAAGACGTGAATCCCATAAAGGCATTTCCCAGCTCTACTTAATAAGAGGATTCTGGTGAACTGGGAAGACCTATTCTTAATTCATTGCAAAGTAGTAATTATCATCACAGTATTTATGCTATCTCACATTTATACTCGCACCAAGAATGGTTTCAGTGAGCGAGACTCAGATATAGTCCCCTCAACTTTACCTCGATATTTTCACCTTCCTACTCTTTGCTTTCTGACAAAACTTGACTTACTTATTTATTTATTTTAAATATTTTATTTATTAGAAAGATAGGAGGAAAGAGAGAAAGAATCAGACATCACTCTGGTACATGTGCTGCCGGGGATTGAACTCAGGACCTCATGCTTGAGAGTCCAATGCTTTATCCACTGTGCCACCTCCCGGACCACACAGACTTACTTATTTAGTTGTCATCACTTGGGCTTCATTGCCCTAGGCTCACTTTTTTCTTTCTGATAGAGATAGAGAAGACAGATCGAAAGGAGCACTAAAGCTTTCTCCAGGGTGATGGAAGCCAGTCTCAAACCTTGGTCTTGTGCATGGCAAAACAAGTGCACAATCCACGTGAGCAATTTTGCTTACCTTGTAGCAAAAAAAAAAAAAAAAAAAGATTCCACTTTTATGGCTGGGAATACTCCACAAATAAAGACTTCCCCTGGAGTCAGTGAATGAAGACATTCCTTTATGTCAATTATTAATTGTGTGCAATTTTGGGCAAATCATTGATGATGCTCTCTGAATGTTGGTGTCTCCAGCTGTAGAGTGGAGCTCATGATTATTAAGGTTAAATAAGTATAAAAAAAAGTACTAGACTAGGGGATCGGGTGGTAGTGGAGCGGGTCAAGCACACGTGGCACAAAGCGCAAGGACCGGCGTAGGGATCCAGGTTCAGGCCCTGGATCCCCACCTGCAGGGGAGTCGCTTCACAGGCGGTGAAGCAGGTCTGCAGGTGTCTATCTTTCTCTCCCCCTCTCTCTTCCCCTCCTCTCTCCATTTCTCTCTGTCCTATCCAACAACGAACAACATCAACAATGGCAATAATAATAACCACAACGAGGCTACAACAACAAGGGCAACAAAAGGGGGAAAAAATGGCCTCCAGGAGTGGTACTCGGAGTCATGGTGCAGGCACTGAGCCCAGCAATAACCCTGGAGGCAAAAAAAAAAAAAAAAAGCACTAGACTACTGATAGACAAAAGTATCTCATCTGCTATTCATTAATAAGTATTACCTACTGTGGCAGTAGAAGCAAGTAAGAAAACATTCCAGTCAACCAGCTTCATCAACAAGGAGCACTGGAGTAGCAGAATGAAAAGAACACACAAGTGACAGTCAGAATCAGAGCCACAGCCTTCCAGAATGTTTTCTCACAGGAAAAAATAGGAACGAATTTTACCTTGCTTCTCTTTCTTGGGGTATTCATGAGGACCTACCATAGCAACTGTTTTGTAAATGGAAAGCACTGCAGAAATGCTAGAAGTTATGCTCTTTATCACCAGGAATTCACTGAACCTGACGCCCAAGCCACACACAAGAAGAGAACAGTCCCCAGGTGATGTTCAGAGCAGCAGCCAGGAATAGTATCTCCTCAGGCCACAAAGGGTAGATTTAAGCTACAACCCCAGGCCAGTTAGCCCAGCAGGTTAAGTACACATGGTGCAAAGCTCAAGAACTGGCTCAAGGATCCCGGTTCCAGCCTCCAGTTTCCCACCTGCAGGGGAGTCGCCTCACAAGTGTTGAAGCAGGTCTGCAGGTGTCTTATCTTTCTCGCTCCCTCTTTGTCTTCCCCTTGTCTCTCAATTTTTCTCTATCCTATCCAGCAACAATGACAGCAATAACAACAATAATAATAACAACGATAACAAGGGCAACAAAAGGGAAAAAATGGCCTCCAGTGGATTCATAGTGCAGGCACTGAGCCCTAGCAATTACCCTGGAGGCAAAAGAAAGGAAGGAAGGAAGGAAGGAAGGAAGGAAGGAAGGAAGGAAGGAAGGAAGGAAGGAAGGAAGGAAGGAAGGAAGGAAAAGAAGGAAGGATGGAAGGATTTAAGCTATAACCAACCTGAAAATCAAGCAGGTGTGGTAGGTCTTCTCAAAAGTTCTGGCCCCTGAACTCTATTATAGGTTCCGGTGTTCTAAAGGTAAAGCCCCTGGTCATCTTGCCAAATGCTGTACATAGCTGGATAAAAACCCTTTTGGTATTAGTGTTAAGTGGACAAGCAAAGTACACAGTGTTATTGAAGTTGTGGGGTGTAATTTAAGTTGAAAAGGTTTGAAAGTAATAGATTGCTCTTACTATTTTCTTTTGTTTATTATATTTTATTTAGATAGAGTCAGAGAGAAATTGAGGAGAGGGGGAGGTACAGAGGGAAAGAGACGTGAAGCTTTCCCCCCTGCAGGTGGGGACCAGGGGCTTGAACCTGGGTCCTTGTGCACTGTAATGAGAGTGCTTAACCAGGTGCGCCACCACCTGGCCCCCCACATAGATTGCTCTTAAACAAGTAACATTAAGATACCTTAAGACTGGCAGTTAGGGAGGTGAAGCAGTGGATAAAGTGTTAGGCTTTCAAGCATGAGGTTCTTAGTTCATTCCCTGACATTTTCTGTGCCAGAGTGATATTCTAGATTTCTCTCTCCTAAATAACTTTTTTTTTTTTCATTTCCACCAGGGTTATCATTTGGGCTTGGTGTCTACACAACAAATTCACTATACCTGGCTGCCATATTTTCCTTTTTTCTTTTCTTATTTTATAGGACAGAGAGAAATCAAAAGAGGAGGGGGTGATATAGAGGGACACAGTAAGAGAAATACCTGCAGCACTGTTTTTCCATTTTATTGGACAGGACAGAGAGAAATTGAAAGAGGAAGGGGAGAGAGGGAGAAAGAAAGATAAATACCTGCAGACCTGCTTCACTGCTTGGGAAGTGACCCCTCTTAGGTGGGAAGCCAGGGGCTCAAATGGGGATCCTTGCAAGGGTCCTTGCACTTTGTACTATGTGTGCTTAACCCGGTGCGCTAGTGCCAGCAGGGTAGAATATGTTTTTTATTTAATCGATTGATTTATTTACTTTTTATTTATTGGCTAGATAGAGACAGGGATAAATTGGGAGGGGAAGGGGAAATAGAGAGGAAGAGAGACTTAGAGACACTTGCAGCCCTGCTTCGCCACTTGTGAAGCTTTCCCCTTGCAGGTGGAGATCAGGGGCTTGAACCTGGGTCATTGCACATTGTATTGCGTGAGCTTAACCAGGTGCGCCACTGCCTGGCCCAGTTAGAGTATATTTTTTTGTTTGTTTTTGTTTTTTGCCTCCGGTCGCTGGGGATTGGTGCCTGCACTAAGAATCCACCTTTGCTGGTGACCTTTTTTTTTTTTTTTCATTCGATAGGAGAGAAATTGAAAGGGAAGGGGGAGACAGAAAGAGGGAGAGAAAGAAAAGATAGACACCTGCAGACCTGCTTCACTGCTCACGAAGAAGCCCACTGCAGGTGGGGCTCGAACCTGGGTCCTTGTGTGTAGTACTATGTGCTCTTAACACTGGTGTGCCACTGCCCGGACCCCCAAGGGTACTTTGTTTTTTTTGCCTCCAGGGTTATTGCTGGGGCTTGGTGCCTGCAGTTTCTATGCCTTTTTTTTTCCCCCTCCCATCTGCTCCTGGAGGCTATTTTTTCCCTTTTGTTGCCATTGTTGTTCATCATTGTTGTTACTGATGTCGTTGTTGTTGGATAAGAAAGAGAGAAATGGAGGGAGGAAGGGAAGACAGAAAGGGGGAGAGAAAGACACCTGCAGACCTGCTTCACCGCCTGTGAAGCAACTCCCCTGCAGGTGGGGTGTCAGGGCGCTTGAACCGGGATTCTTACACAGGTCCATGCTTTGTGCCTTGTGCACTTAACCCGCAGCGCTACCACCTGGCCCCAGGGTATGTTTTTTTAAAGATATATTTATTTATTTTTATGAGAGGCAGAGAAGAGAGAGAGAAAGACTGAGACCTGCAGACCTGTTTCACCACTCATGAAATGCCCCTCTGCAGGTGGGGAGTAGGGGCTAGAACCTGGGTCTTTCCACATGGTGATATGTACACTTAACCAGGTTCAACACCACCCAACCCCTAACCCCTAGCCCCTGGGCATTTTTTAAAAAATGTATAGTACATCCATTAGTTCTTTTTTTTTCTCCATATTACTTACCAAATTCCAGATTTTATATGAATTTCACTCATTTTTTTCCACTTTTTTTTTTCTGTTTCAAGATCCAATCCAGAATAACTACAATATATTTAGGTTGCTTGAATTAGGAACCATGAAAATTGTCACCTATTCAAACAAAACCAACCTTTGGACTTTCAGTTACCTTGTTGCAGACTAGACTCTGCCTCCTCCCAGCTGGTCTTCCTCATGACATTCTCCCTCATGACATTCTCCAATGTGAATGACAACCCCCCCTTTTGCCAGCTATTCCCAGTCAAGCCCCACTGTGTCCACAGGGTAGAGTCTGGACTTCCTCCCTCTTATTTTTGTTAGTCTTTGTCATCATGTCTTGTATTAGACCCAGTCAACACAAGTAACAGGTCGTTTTCAGCATCTAGGCACACTGTCCCCAGGCTACTACAAGACAAGAGGTTTGATTTAGCAGAAGAATGCATTACTTAACAATATTCCTGGTCCTCTGAAAGCTTCTCCCCTGCTGTCCCCCTGAAGATGGTATTCTTTCCCACTTCCTCTTCTGATCTGTCCAAGAAAACTGTTAGGAGAAAGACCACAGGGGCAAAAAAGAAAGGATTGGTACCAAGACCCCCTGGACACACCACTCACATCTCACTAAAAATATAGACACCAGATTTCTACCAATTTGGGGGACTTTAGCAAGTCAACTCCATTTCTGATCTAAAGGAGTGCGTGATTAAAATTAACTGCAGTCCCAGAGTGTTTTTTGGAAATCACAAAGACTGAATGTATTCTCTATACACTGGCTCACTATAGCAGCCTCTGGGCTGTGGCTACTTAGAAGCAGATTTAAAAGATGGGAGGGGGAAAAAACGCATAAAAACTATGACAGCTCCTGTCCTTACTTCTGTTTATCTAGCCATAACAAAGCACCCCCCCAAAAAAAGGGTAAGGGTCATGGGCTTCAAAGAAGTCATGAAATTGGGAATATAAGGTTATGGTCAAAAGAAAATGTCTAGAGTCAGACTTTTTTGGGCTAAATGACAGGTTTGCAACTTTCCACCTTGAGATCTTGGGCAAGTTATTTAATATCTCTGGGCATTATTTAAAGAGTGGATAATGATAGTAATCACCTTCATGGTTGCAAGGTCTGTGTTAAAAAAAAAAAGGAACTTGGAACATTCCTGAAATACACACACACACACACACACACACATACACACACACACACACGAGAATATAACAGGAATGTAATCTATATAGTAGATATATGTACATATATAATAAATGCTTAATATATGTTAGCTAATATTAATATTGGTCATTCATAGAGTAAATCTGACAATTTAGAGGATGTGGAACCAAAAAAATTAATAAAACAAAAGATTTTAAAAAACCATTTCCCGGGAGTTGGGCGGTAGCACAGTAGTTAAGCCCAGGTGGTGCAAAGCACAAGGACCGGCATAAGGATCCCGGTTCAAGCCCCCGGCTCCCCACCTGCAGGGAAATTGCTTCACAGGCGGTGAAGCAGGTTTGTAGGTGTCTATCTTTCTCTCCCATTCTCTGTATCCCCCTCCTCTCTCCATTTCTCTCTGTCCTATCCAACAATGAAGACATCAGTAACAACAACAACAATAATAAGTACAACAATAAAACAAGGGCAACAAAAAGAGAAAATGAGTAAATAAATATTTTTAAAAAACACCATTTCCCTACATATTTTTAAGATCCAGTTCATAGGAAAGTCTCTATCAGATGTTCTATACAGAAAATGTGATTTTTAATATGGAAGAGTAGGATTTGTATGTTCCTCAAGGGCTAAATTTGCCTCGGAGTTATTGTATACCTTGAATATGCAAATTCTACAGCCTTCTGCAAATGTTTGCTTTTCACTCCAAGACTTATGCAGGAGAAGCAACCACAAGTATTACAAAGATATGGTTTGCTCATACGGCTGACAACCACTTCAAAATATAGCTATTGTACTATTTCAACCACATGAACCTCTATTATTATCTATAAATCCAATCAATATCATGCCCAGCAGAACTGAAACTAGTCAGAAAGAATTGGGCATGTGGCCCACATAGGACATCCCTATTCCATGGCAAATCCCCCCCCCCCAGGTAGTGTCCATGCCCCCCCCCCGCAGGAAATGTTTCAAAATTATAGCAAAAAAAAAAAAAACCGCAAGAATACAAATTCCAAAGAAATGTAATTCATATACTTCAGTTTACTCTGGAATTTTGGCACTAAGGACAAAATAGTAAATGCCAAAATGACGCTCCTGGAAGACTAGGAGCCATGAAGTTTTAGTGAGGTCAGGCTGCCCTCTGCTGGAGAGGAGAGAAAGAACCAGAGCTTCACTCCCACACAGGATACCTGGGTTTGAACTTGGGACTTTATGCTTTTAAGTTCAACATTTATTTTTTAACTGGTTATTTTGTTTGTTTGTTTGTTTATTTTACCAAAACACTGTTCATCTGGGGCTTATAACGGTGCTGGAATTGAACTTGGGACATTGAAGCATCTGGCATTGAAAATCTTTTGAATTATCCCCAGCTCTATTTTTTTAAGGGAGAGAGAGGGAAAGAGAGAGAGAACACGAACACCAGAGCATCAGTTTGGCATATTTGGTGCTGGGGATCAAACTTGGGACCTCAGGGCTTTACCCCATCTCCAGAAATCACGGACTATGGGGCCATAATTAAAAACCTGATCTTTTTTTTTTTTGGGGGGGGAGAGGTAGGGCACCGGGTTAACCGCATGTAGTGTGAAACACAAGGACCCGCGCAAGAATCCTGGTTTGAACCACCAATTCCTCACCTACAGAGGAGGTGAGGGGGTGGGTGGGAGTTGCTTCGCAAGCGGGGAAGCAGATCTGCTGTCTACCTTTCTCTCCCCTTCTATGTCTTCCCCTCCTCTCTCAATTTCTGTCTTATACAATGACAGCAACAACAATGGAAAAAAGATGGCTGCCAGGAGCAGTGGATTCATAGTGCAGGCACCCAGCCACAGTGATAATAACCCTGGAGGTTTAAAAAAAAAAAGCTTTTAAATTTTCATAAAATTCTTCCCTATATGTGACACCTAGAAGTCAGCCTCTTATGCCACGTATAGCTCTACAAATATTTCACTGGCAAGAAAGAAAAATGGGGCCATATTTATAAGAAATTTCAGAGAGGCTTAGAAACATTATTAACAGGGCAGCAAGAGCAACTTTTGAATGATACACAGTGCTTCTTTGTGGGTTGAGTGGACTCATTTTAGGTCATCTCTCTCAACATGAGATTAACCTTTGCTCTCCTCTCCGACAGGGGTGGCAGCAGCTCCAGAGAAATTCTGCAGAAGACCAGTGGCAGAATAACAGAGAAGGTGTCATTGTACTTGTCTCAAATAAACAGCTAGGCATATAAAAACTGCAAAGCAGATTCCGCAGGCGTGTCCTGAATAGGTGGGCTTAATCCTCCCCTCACCCCCCACCCCCCATTTTCTCACTTAGGGATAATCATAGGTCCTTATCTGAACAGGCCAAGCAATATGTCAGGCAATAGGGTTTGAACTGAAAGGCTAGGAAGATTTTTCTGGAAGTTTGAATTTGCCTGTTCAAACTTTCTCTTCCCACCTAGTAAAATAATTAAATGTAACTTGAGTAGATTTGAAATGATCAAACTCCATCACTCCTTTTTTTTTTTTTTTTCCAGTTGAGTACTAACTGTACTGATATGAGAGGGGTTGTGGGAAGAGAGCTGCAGTAAATTATTAACATCCATTAGCGTCCTTCAGTACTATAGTAGTTCAGTTTCTCAGAAAGTAGGAACCAGAAAGCATGGGAGATAGGATAGGTACAGTTTGACAGGCCAGAAAAAGTTGAGAGAAGGGTCTGCAGATGAAAAAAAACAAAACAAAACATAGATGGGGGTGTGGATAGACTGGAAGACACCAAACACTGCCTACTTAGTCATCTTTGATTTCTGGTGTGCTTGCCTTTCAGCCTCTAATGTCAATAGCGAGGTTATTAAAATAATCACCTGGAAACAGCTCACCTGAAAGAGCATACATACACTTCATGGTGGCCCCAGGTTACAGTCCCCAGGCCACCACACTAGAGCACCATGCAAAGGGGAAAGTTCACAAGTGCTGTCTGTCCTTTCTGTTCCTCTCACCCTCTATCTAAAAGGGGAAAAAAGAAAAGAGAGAATGGAAGAGGAAGGGAGGGAGGGAGGGGAGAAGGAAGGAAGGAAGGAAGGAAGGAAGGAAGGAAGGAAGGAAAGAAAGGAGAGAAAAGCTTGCCAGAAATAGTGGAATTATGCAGGTGTGAAGCCCCAGCAGGAGAGGCATAAAAAGAAACCCTAGGGAAAAAATAAATAAATATCACCTAGGGCCGTATTTTTAAAAATATATACTGATGCCAAACTCCACTCTAGTTTATGACTCAGAATTCCTGGTGGTCAATTAGATAGTGGCATTTTTCTCCAGTGGTCCGCAGGTGACTCTCTTCTGTAGCTCTGGCTAAAATTCACTGCTCTTTGGGCCAGGTGGTGGCACACCTGGTTACAATGCACAAGGACACAGGCTCGAGCCCCCAGTCCCCACCTGCAGGAGGACGGCTTTGTGAGTGGTAAAGCAGTGCTGCGGGTGTCTCTGTCTTTCTCCTCTCTATCTCCTCCTTTCCTCTTTATTTATCCAATAAATAAATAAAAACAACAACATTTAAAAATATATTTATTTATTCCCTTTTTGTTGCCTGTGTTTTATTGTTGTAGTTATTATTGTTGTTGTAATTGATGCCGTCGTTATTGCATAGGAAAGAGAGAAATGGAGAGAGGAGGGGAAGACGGAGAGGGGGAGAGAAAGACACCTGCAGACCTGCTTCACCGCTTGTGAAGCGACTCCCCTGCAAGTGGGGAGCCAGGGCTCAAACCAGGATCCTTATGCTGGTCCTTGCGCTTTGTGCCATGTGTGCTTAACCCGCTGAGCTACCGTCCAACTCCCATAATTTTTTTTAATTCACTGCTCTGTAGGTGACATCTTCAACATTGAATACAATGCTGCTGACACAAACAGACGAAAAGCCACCCTTTTCATGTGGCTAACTGGGCTTTGATAGGCCGAGCGCTTCAGTTGCCAAGAGCTGGGTCTGCAGGGATATGAAGGTTAAAGTGAGCCCTCATAAGGCAGGCAGTGGCTGGACTCCATGGTTGCAGCTTTATGGAAAATACTTGTCAGTGGTATATCTTAATTCACAACCTTTTGGCTGTCAGAATCAGAGTCACCTTTTGTTTTTTAAACTTATGGTTTTTATTCCAAGCTTGGAGTGACAGAGCAGCAAGCTCCCAAAAAGAAAACAAAAACAACCTTCATTTTGGGGTTTATTTTTATACCTTTTAAATTATGTATTTATTTATTTATTTATTATTGGATAGAGACAGAGAGAAATTGAGAGGGAAAGGGGAAATAGGGAGGGAAAGAAGCAGACACCTGCAGCCCTGCTTCCACCACTCCTGAAGCTTTCCCTCTGAGTGTGGGGACCAGGAGCTTGAACCTGGCGTCTTTGCGCACTGTAATGTGTGAGCTTAACCAGGTGCATCACCACCTGGCCCCCCAGCCCTTTTTTTTTTTATGCTCACATTCTGGTAAAATGCTGGTTTTCTGATTATTGCTTTGCACACAAGTTATTTCTTCTAAGAAGCTACACCGGGACTTCGCACTGTGTCCTTATCACTACAATTCTGTAATCTCATATCCCTTATCTAAATTCTCTTTATCTGTCTACTGTAATTTGTTTATCAACTCTGTGCTCAACTCCGATATTGGAGAGAGAGATTTCATGAGGCAAGTCAGTGGTACACCTGGTTAAGCACACACATTACAATGTACAAGGATTCTGGTGAAAGTCCCTGATCTCCAGCTGCCAAAGGAAAGCTTCAAGAGTAGTGAAACATTAGTGTATTGCACCAAAGTAAAAGACTCCAGGGTGGGTGGGGAGTGGGGAGAGTACAGATCCAAAAAAAATGACAGAGGACCTAGTGGGAGTTGTATTGTTATGTGGAAAACTGAGAAATGTTATGCATGTGCAAACTATTATATTTACTGTCAACTATAAAACATTAAAATTAAAAAGTGTCATGATACAGTGTTGCAGGGGCATCTCTTTCCCTCTCTACCTTCCCTTCCTTTTCAATTTCTCATTGTCTCTATCTGAAATAAATAAAATTTTTAAAGTTTTTTTTTTTTTTTAAAATCACTCACAACTTGGTATTACTAAATTGAATGTTACCACTACAAATTCATCTTGCAGTTAAGACTCTTTTTTCCTAGCAGGGCACATAGCTGATAAAAATGGAGCATCTCGGGAGTCGGGCGGTGGTGCAGAGGTTTAAGCGCACGTGGTACAAAGCACAAGGACCATGGAAAGATCCCGGTTCAAGCCTCCGCTCCCCACCTGTAGGGGAATCGATTCACAAGCGAATTCTCTCTGTCCTATCCAACAACTACATCAGTAACAACAACAATAAGAACTACAACAATAAAACAAGGACAACAAAAGGGAATAAATATTAAAAACGTTTTTTAAAAAAATGGAGCATCTCCTCACACCTGGAGGGGTTCTCTGTCCTAAACTCATTAAGAAGGTCTCTCGGTGAGGTTGAGAGATAGCCCACAAGATGCACACTTCACAGGATCCAGAACTGAGCCCCCAGCACTACGTGAGAGCACCATACATACCAGGTGCTGTGGTGTCTCTCTTCTCACTCTACAGAAGCTGTTTTCTTTTAGGGCTCAGAAAAGGAAGTACCCCGCAGAGGTCAAGAATCTAGAAAGGCTTCACAGAAGAGGGAGATGGTCTTGAAAGAAAAGCAAACAGGATGACAAGACAAGGGTAAAGTAGTTAATGAAGTCTGTGAACCTATCCCTCCTGGAATTAGATCAATTAGAGCATCCATCTTCAAAACAACTTTGGAGAAATAAACCAAGTTTTGAAGGCATTTTGGATTCTACAGGAAAACTGATAAACAATGGGATAAAACCAGATGACTGCTTGAAGATGTTGGTTGTAAGCTGCAAAGTATAGAAATGGTGTTAATACTTTAATCAACAAAATTATTCAGGTGGTCTCGGAGGTAGCAGTGATAAAGCTTTGGACTCTCAAGCTCGAGGTCATCAGTTCAGTCCCTGGCAGCACATGTACCAGAGCGATGTCTAACTCTTTTTCTTTTCTTTTTTCTTTTCTTTTCTTCTCTTCTCTTCTTTCTCTCTCTTTCGCTCTCTCTTCCTTCCTATCATTCTTCATTAATAAATAAATAAAATCTTTTTAAAAAAAAAAAATTTGGTTTTGTTGATCCTGTTAACACTAATATAGGGAGAAATTACCTGAAAGTTAGTATAACTAGATGCACATTTCAATGACTATTAAGACTCTCCTAGTTCAAAAATTCTTAACGTAAAAAGTGTAAGATGAGCCCAAAAACTATTTCTTTCTGGCAAAAGCACTGACACAGTGAGAAACTCTTAGTGACTTTAGTTTTTCCATAATTAAAATAAAACTAACTTTTACTGATTTCCCCAATGTTTTCAAAATAAAGAGTCTGAGCTTTATGGCCTCTAAGAGGTAAGTCTCTGGACTGAAGGGTGAGAGCGGGGAGATGTGGAAGAAGTTGAGCACTCTGAGTTTCCAATCTCCAGCAAAGATTTAAAAGCTAAGGCTGGGGAGATAGCATAATGTTTATGCAAAAAGACTCATGCCTGAGGCACCAAAGGTCCCAAGTTCAATTCCCAGCACCACAATAAGCCAAAACTAAGCTCTAGTAAAATAATAATTATTAATAATAATAAAGCAAAAGAGAAAATGCCACCTTAAGAAAAGGAAAATCAGGCAGGAGAGATACTATAATGTTTATGTAAACAGACTCTCATAGCTGAGGCTCTGAGGCCCCAGGTTCAATCCCCCACACCGTGATAAGCCAGAGCTGAGAAATGCTCTGGTAAAAGAAGAAAAAATAAATGAAAGAAAGAGAGAAAGAAAGGAAGAAAGAAGAGGAAAACCAAACTGCCAAGATTTATTTAGCTTTTCCTTTCACAGAAAATATAATAAGTTTATAATGTAAACACTGACACATGAAATAAAGTAGGATCAGGAAGACAGATGCACTGGAAACATTCTTGCCACAATCACCACACTGCTTCCTGATTACATTGGTATGAATCACATGGTTACATATACTAGAAAAATTAATGGCAACATTTACTTAGATTTACTTCAATACCAGAGAGCCTCTGAAATCCAACAATACCATATGAAGTCTGAGCTTACTGTTGCAAGAAAATTAAGATGAATAAATATGTCCATTTATTCATTTACTCAGGATGTTTAATGTTGAAGTGTAAAAGTGAATTAACATAGAAGCTCTAATATGCTTGTGGAGGCAAAGATTAAATTGTGCCTCTCTCTCTTCAAGAGCAAATAGAATTAACCAAACTGGAAGCAGATTTGCTTAACACTGGCCAGAAGATAGCACAATCACAGTGTATTCTTATTTCAATAAATGCCATAGATGGCAAAACACAATAAAGGATTGTCATTTATGCTTTCCCCAAATAATCACCCCAGATCTGATGCTTCAGGGTCATGTAAAGTTTTCAAGAATCTTTTCCCAGAAATCCAACTAGGAGAAATGACACTCTTCTCACCCCCCACCCCAACTGGTTAGGATCAAGAATCATCTCAGTTTAAAGTAAAAATTCAACTTGAATTCAGTAATAGGGAACATGGGCTGTAGTTTGCTGTGATTGTTCCAAGAGGTTAAAGTGACACCCACCACATGACACGTCAGTTTTGACAATCAATGCCCACCACACAGACACACAAGTTCAGGAAAAGTTCAGATACGGCTGCTTAAGATCTAGAACCCGGAATCTTGGAGTTGCCAAGTACTCTCTCAGTTCCGTAGTCAAAGGATATTATAAATAATCTCTGGTAGCTTTGTTCCTGGGTACCCAGTAGTCTATGGAAAAAGTACTCAGATAACTTTGTTCTTACAGTGAGTTAGAGCACTCACTCGTGCTCAGCACCGGTTTTGTGGAAGAGAAAAAGCTATCTGACCGGGTACTTTGAACCAACCCCTGCACCCTCACAATTAACCTACCTGCACTGCAGAGGTGAAGAGTCTATTTTGTGGAGCTCAGGTTTCACACGTGTGTGCCTGTGTGTTCTCACTGCTCTCGAGCCACTGTTTCATTCAGATAGGGAGACAGACAGGAAGAGGGAGGCAGAGGCGCCACAGCTCCATGACCGCTCCAGTGTCACAGTACCTCCCATTTGGTGCCAGGGCTTGAACCTGGGTCACATGCATGGCAAGGTATACGCCACAGTAGGTATGTCATCTCTCTGGCCCTGCTGATTTTTAAATGCATTCATATAACATCACATGAAAAACATCTTTACAACACAGATCATTTTCATACCCTTTATGTATAGGATCTGGCACAGTGATGATGTTCTCACTAAAGAAACAGAACAGAGAAAACCAAAACCAGATTTTAAAAGGAGTAGTAACTGATATTCCAAGGAATTTTTAAATCAACCTTCACCTATTTTTTTTTGGCTCCATTATGTAAGTTCTGCTTTTAAAACATACACAGAAGGTGATAAAATAGAGCTGCATTGATATGTCAGTGACTGATTAGAAAAAAAGAAAGAAAAGCCACTCATCTGAATCTCCATCTCTGAAATTTATATTTCTCCAAAAAAGAAAAAAGCAGACAGCTTTAAACGCTGTGAAACAAACAGTCCACTATCACTATAGACATGACAAGATATTTCACTGACAATTTTGCGATCCTGTAATCAGGCCACTAAGGCCAATATTTTCTTTTTGAAAAAAGTAACACTGACAATTAAATGCCTGAAACCTTTAAGACAAATGAGAGCCCAGACTATCTCCTCTCTCCTGCCATCATTCTGTAGAGTAGACCTGTTGCTTCTCCAGTGTTTCAGCTCCATCCCAGTTACTCCTTTGAGGGGATGCCCCAAAGGTTAACATTTGATATGACAGTTAGTCATTTCTCTACATAGCCTATCTCTTGCCCTCTCTTGGGATCAGACCCTACTGGAAAGTCTTTTCATTTTGTAAAATAATAGATAGAAACTCTACAAAACCGGTACTAGACAATATTACCCTTAAGGAATAAGGCACCTATGAGGGAGTCGGGCTGTAGCGCAGCGGGTTAAGCGCAGGTGGCGCAAAGCACAAGGACCGGCATAAGGATCCCGGTTTGAGCCCGGGCTCCCCACCTGCAGGGGAGTCACTTCACAGGCGGTGAAGCAGGTCTGCAGGTGTCTGTCTTTCTCTCCTCCTCTCTGTCTTCCCCTCCTCTCTCCATTTCTCTCTGTCCTATCCAACAATGACGACAACAACAATAATAATAACTACAACAATAAAACAACAAGGGCAACAAAAGGGAATAAATAAAATAAAAATTAAAAAAAAATAAATAAATAAGGCACCTATGATATGACCCCAGGCTGACTTTAGAAAAGTATCACTATTAAGATACTGTATGGCTTCAAAGGAGCAAGACTTCAGAGATAAGCACTACTTTCCTGCCATAGGCTAGACTGGGTTAGGGAACACTGTGGTGACAGTCTGGCCAACAGGGAGACTTGAGGCACTAAAAACCTCAAAGAAATGCAGATAGAAGTCTTTCTTTTTCTTTTTTTAAAGTTTATTTATTTATTTGTTTGTTTAGTTTGCCTCCAAGTTTATTGCTGGGGCTCAGTGCCTACATTACGAATCCACTGTTCCTGGAGGCCATTTTTCCTGTTTTGTTGCCTTGCTGTTGTTATTGTTGCCATTGCTGCTATTGTTGTTGGATAGGACAGAGAGAAATGGAGAGAGGAGGGGAAGACAGAGAGGGGGAGAGAAAAATAAGACACCTGCAGACCTGCTTCACCGCTCAAACCAGGATCCTTACACCGGTCCTTGAGCTTTGCACCACATGTGCGCTTAACCTGCTGTGCTACTGCCTGGCCCCCAGAAGTCTTTCTTAAAATAGAAAGTTATATCATAAGTAGCTCGTAGGTCATCATCAACATTCCTTTAAGTAACATTTTCACAATTGAGTAAGGAAGTATGGAAGAGAACGTAGGTAGCCTACATTCTAGTCCCAGTGCACTGCTTATTGGCTGTGTGAGCCAGGCCATGCCTCTCCACCTCTCCCACAAACCCCCCCTTTGTCTCAGTTTCCTCATCTATCACACAATTGATGACCTTCTTTGTCCACTTCATGTCATGACTGTGAGGATCGGATGAGATGATGTAAAAGTGCCTTGGAAATTATGTAATACAGTATGTAAAGATAAGAAAGTGGAGGGAGGGGGTGGACGGTGGTGGTGCACCTAGTTAAGTGCACTTAGTACTAAGTCCAAGGACATAGGTTCAAGCCCACAGTCCCCACCTGCAGTGGGGACACTTCATAAGCGGTAAAGCAGGTCTGCAGGTGTCTACCTTTCTCTCACACTCTCTATCTCCCCCTTCCTTCTCAATTTCTCTCTGTCCTATTGAATAAAATAATTTTTAAAAAGGATAAGAGAGGTGCCCCCTATAGAATATACTTTACAAAAGAGAACTCAAAAAATTCAATACTAATAATAGTTGCTTGGGTTGGCAAAATAGCTCACTTGCTTTGTTATATACAACCCAGGCTTACGCAGGGCCTCCAATGCATTAAAGGAAGGTTCAGTGCTGTGGTCTCACTCCCCTCACTCCCTGACTGTAAAAAAAGTCCACAGTGGGGATTGGGTGGTAGCATAGCTGGTTAAGCGCACATGGCTGCAAAGCGTAAGGACCGGTATAAGGATCCCAGTTTAAGCACCCGGGTCCCCACCTGCAGGGGTGTAGCTTTACAAGTGGTGAAGCAGGTCTGCAGGTGTCTATCTTTCTCTCTCCCTCTGCCTCCCCTCCTCTCTCGATTTCTCTCTGTCCTATCCAACAACAAAAAAAAATCAATGGCAACAATAATAATAACGACAACAACAAGGGCAACAAAATGGGAAAAAATGGCCTCCAGGCGCAGTGGATTCGAGCCCCAGCAATAACCCTGGAAGCAAAAAAAAAAAAAAATCCACCATGGTGAAGCCCTGTAGATGACCCCCTCACCCCTAAAACAAAAAGAAAAAGGAAGAGAAGGGAAAAAAGAAAGAGAAAAAGGAAGAATAGGTTCTAGGGACTGAGACTGGGTGGTGGAACACTCAGTAGAATATATACATCACCATGCACGATGGCCTGGGTTCAAGCCCCCTGCTCCCCATCTGCAGGGAGGAAGCAGTGGAACAGTGCTGTAAGTGTCTCATCATCTTTCTCTGTTCTCACCTCTAATAAATAAATTAAATAAAATAGAAAAAAAAGGTCACTGGGAGTGGTGGAGTCTTTGTGTGGGCACTGAGCCCCAGCAATAACCCTGGTAGTACAAATAATAAGTGCTAAAGTAGAACAACAAAATAGACCCCTTTGTGGGCCCCCATAGGACTTATCCCTCAACTTGGATCAACAATGGTAGAGAATGTTCCATCCTCCGAAGGGAGGATGGACAACATACTCTATGCCACACCTGAGGAAGATGGGTCAATACTGGAGCACCTTGGAATGTTCCTACTTATGACCACAGAATGTGAGCTCAGATCTAGAGGGATGCAGAGGTCACACAGGCTCCTAAGCTAATTATAGGCCCCAGATCACGTCAAATCGATGGGGTTTACAGTAATATTTATGCCCCTTTCCCATATTAGGGAGCTACTCTCTTCCCTGATCCAGCTTTCTGGTCCTTTTCCCAGCCATGACATCATCTCCCCAGATAATAATTAGGGTCCACCTGCATATCAGATTTCAGGCTCAGGCAAAAAACAAGCAAACAAACAAACAAAAACACTAGTATAGCCAAAGGCCCTTTGAAATATAACTAAAATATGCCTACTAGCTATCTACAAAATGGAGGACCCCCCAAATACTTCATCTGCACTATTCCAGCCTTTAGGTCTATGATTATTCAACAATTTGTTTGGCTTTGTATGTTAACTCTCTTTTCAGCCACCAGGTTCCAGATACTAGCAGGATGCAACCAGACTTCCCTGGACAGACAACCCCACCAATATGTCCTGGAGCTCTGCTTCCCCAGAGCTGTTCCCCACTAGGGAAAGAGAGACAGGCTGGGAGTATGGATTGATCTGCCAATGCCCATATTTAGCGGGGAAGCAATTACAGAAGCCAGACCTTCCACCTTCTACATCCCACCAGGACCTTGGGTCCATACTCCCAGAGGGTTAAAGAATAGGAAAGCTATCAGTGGAGGGGATGGGATACGGAGGTCTGGTTGTGGGAATTGTGCGAAGTTGTACCCCTCTTATCCTATGGTTTTGTCAATGTTTCCTTTTTATAAATAATTTTTTTTAAAAAAGTGCTAAAGTATACACCAGATTAGAGAAAACTCTTAACTTCATCAGAAATGGCTTCAGAATACATTATTTAAAATGTGATGTTATCTAATATACCAACTATAGAATTCATTTTTCCAAATATGTTTTGTATAGTTACAGTGTGATCTCGTGATACTTTTATATAGGAAAGACTGGAATTCAAGAAATAGCATGCTAAACCTTAAAAAAAAATCCACATAGTTACAGTTTGTTGTAAAGTAAGATGAAAATGAGGCATCTTATTAAGCAAATTCGGTTCCAGTTCCTCAAATGGTTGGCCTTTTTCCTGAGAAATCTCCAGGACAGGATCTTAGTCCTGTGAAATGCTTTAGAGAAGCTTAGTCTCGCTGGAGGTGAAAGGACATGGAGGTTGGCATCTAGGCTGTACTTAGTTTCAGCATTAGAATTTAAATAAGAAGGTCTGCTAGGAGTTGCCAAACAGCTTTGGTGGAGAAGTTCATATGGCCCAAGAGAGGTTTGCTAATTCTCAGATGCCAGGCCAGAGTGAAGAGAACAGCTTAATTAACACAGCCATCTAGTAGAAGGTTTTCAGTTCTTTCTGTAAGTTGGTTCTGATCTTCTTCGGTCTAGTAAATAAGTGAAGAGAAGGAAAATAATGAGATGTACTACAACATATCTAGCTGACTTTTAGGGTCTTTCTCTGCTTACTTTACATGCAGAAAATACAAGCAAAAAGTGAGTTTGATTGACTTGACCAACCCCAAATACCCAGATGACAGTATTTGTGTCAGAGGTCTTTTATTACAAAAGTTACAGATGGTGACTTGTCACATCACTGGAACCACCAGTTAGCAGGATAGTTGTCCTTTAGGGCCACAGGCATGCTGCTAACCTCCGCTCCTCTTCCTGGTTTGTTTTGCTTTCCGGGGTTTGAGGATGGTGTAGTTTGCATACACTGTATACTGGTCTGATAAGAAGGGGACATAGAATGCTCGCAATAGTTTTGAAGATCTGAAAAACAAGGGAGAAAAATGAAAAGACAGGATCTTATTATTTGAGAAAATTTGCTCTTGTTTTAGTACTGAAAGCCATCCAAATGAAATATTTAATATTTTATAACAGAAGCACCAAAAGGTCTGATCTTTACATACTAGATCATGATAAAGGACTTAACAAACACCACGTTCCTGACTGCCCACACCAAACAGCAACCCTAGTAAGTCACAGGTCATTCTTCAGAGTAACTCTAGGTCTCTCCTTTGCATCAGAATATACCTATCTGGGGCTGGGTGGTGGCAAACCTGGTTGAGCGCACATGTTACAATGCACAAGGACCCAGGTTCGAGCCCCCAGTCCCCACCTGCAGGGGAAAAACTTTGTAAGTGGTGAAGCAGTGCTGCAGGTGTCTCTCTGTTTCTCTTCCATCTCTATCACCCCCTTCCCTTTCAATTTCTAGCTGCTCTGTCCAATAAATAAATAAAGACACGTAAAAAATTTTTTTAAAAAAGAATATACCCATCCTGCTCCAGGTAAATCAATGAACTGCTAATACCAAAATAAATTCTTTTAAAACATATTTTATTTGGGAGGCAGAGGAGATAGGATAATGGCTATGCAGAAAGACTTTGAGGCTCCTATGTCCTAGGTTCAATCCCCTGCCCCACCAAAAGTCAGAGCTGAGCAGTGCTTTGGTTAAAAAAAGGAAATAATATATGTGTATGTATGTGTGTGTGTGTGTATGTAATATATATATATATATATATAATTTGTTTTTATCTTAGAGAGAGAAAAAAAAGACAGAACAAAAGATAGAGTACTGCTCAGTTCTGGCTTATGGTGGTATGAGGAATTGAACCTGGGACTTTGGAGCCTCAGGCATAAGTCTCTTTGCATAATCATTATGTTATCTACCCCCACATTAAAGTCTTTTTGTATAACCACTATGCTATCTCCTCAGTCCCAAAAAAATTCTTAAAACATTTATTTATGGGAGTTGGGCTGTAGTACAGCGGGCTAAGCGCAGGTGGCACAAAGCACAAAGACTGGCATAAGGATCCCGGTTCGAACCCTGGCTCCCCACCTGCAGGGGAGTCGCTTCACAGGCGGTGAAGCAGGTCTGCAGGTGTCTATCTTTCTCTCCTCCTCTCTGTCTTCCCCTCCCTCTCTCCATTTCTCTCTGTCCTATCCAACAACAACAACAACCATAATAACTACAACAATAAAACAACAAGGGCAACAAAAGGGAAAAAATAAATAAAATAAATATAAAAAAAACCAAACATTTATTTATTATTTTTAGTTTGATGGGACAGATGAAAAACTGAGAGGGAAGGGGAGATAGAGAGGGTGAGAGGAAGAAAGACACCTGCAGCACTGCTTCACATTTGTGATGCTTTTCCCTTGCAAGTGGGGACCAGGGGCTTGAACCTAGGTCCTTCTACATGGGGACTTGTGTATGCAAGTAGATGCACCACTGCCCAGCCACCTTATAAATTCTTAATACCTAAACGATTCTGCATCAAGGAAACTGCAGATATAAAAAGCTCAAATGGGAACAGGGGACCAGGCAGTGGCACACCGAGTTAAGCCTACACAGTGGTAAGTGCAACAACCCCCTAAGGATCCCAGTTTGAGCCCCTGGCTCCCCACCTGCCAGGGGTGTTGCTTCACAAGTGGTAACGCAGGTCTGCAGGTGTCTATCTTTCACTCCCCCTCTGTCTTCTCGTCCTCTCTCAACTTCTCTCTGTCCTATCTAACAGCAGCAATAACAACAATAACCGTAACAACAATGGAAAAAAAAGTCCAAGCAGTGGATTCTTAGTACAGGCACTGAGCCTCAGCAATAACACTGGAGGCAACAAACAAACAAACAAACAAAAAACTCAGATGACTTTGATTCTGTATCTAAGTTTCCCTAGAGAGGTGAGAAACTATGTTTCAGGCTTCCTGTGTATAGTGTCCCAGCAATGCCTAAGTCAAAGGGAGATTCCACACATGTGCTCATAATGTGACATGTCCCTAGCAAGCTATAATAGTTCTACTTATTACTGAAATATAAGAACATCTGAAAATCTGAATTTTTGACAAGTATCTACAGAGTATGAAAATATATTAAATAAACTCTTGCTATTGGATAGGCACTGGGGACAGTATTTATACTATTCAATAATTATTGTTTAATACATCTAATAAGTCCATGATGAAAGTGATATTATTACCCCTTCTTTACTTGTGGGAAACTGAGGCTTAAATATAGTTAAATAAAACTTTTAGAGAAGGTAAAGCATATTAAGTGGTAGAGTCCCTATTCATTCCAGGTTTAATTCTGTATTCTGTATCTGGGGCCAGGCGGTGGTGTGTGTGGTGAAGCGCTTATGTTAGTTACCATGAGCAAAGACCTGAGTTTGAACCCTACTCTCCACATGCAGAGAGGAAGCTTCATGAATGGAAACAAGTACTGTAGTTGGACTACTCTGGTACAGGGGGTACCAGGAATCAAATCAGGAACCTCAAGTGAAATGAAAAATCTATAGGCTCCTGGTGGACGCCCACTTCTATATTCCAGCATCCTGAGTGGTGGGTTCTGAGCATGGGCTCTGATAGTAGCCAACCTGCTCTCACCTTTATTGTCAGCACCTTGATGGATTTTGTTTTTAACCAATCAGCTTGTGCCACGCCCAGTTGGAAACTGATAAAAGCTGGCAGGTCTGGTAGGAATCAGCGTAAAATAAACGAATCACCATGCCCTCCATGTGACTTCAGGTCTCCTTCTTTGGTTACTTTTGAGCTACATTATTTTATTTTTATTTTATTTTATTTTATTTTATTTTACTACACAAGCACTCAAATCTAATGCTTGATCAGTTGAGCTATTTTCCCAGCTTCCAGAGATTACATTCTAAACCACTAAGGTTTATCTTGAACCCAGGAACAGGTTAACAGGAGTCATTGATTCCTAGAAAAACCAGTAGTGATAATTTCAAATTCTGTAATGAAGTACCACTTCCTGACTATAATTTCTGAGTTTGAAAAATAAAATTTGGCCTGGTTACTGCCACCCTAAAAGAAGTAGCTTAAGGGCGTTCTGTTGCCAGTCCTTTTCTAGACACCAAACTTGTAAATGTCATATCAACGTGGCATTTGTACTGGCAGCCTAGCCCTGGGTTTGGCAGACTCATGCAATGCATGCACACAATGATATTGGGCTTGGCATACACACCTCTAAAAGATTCTTCCCAACTGGGACGCTGGCAGTGCTCTGTGATCAACAGATATGCACTTCACTTCAGCAGCTAACAATGCAAGGGCTTTGACAGAGGAACGAGGTTGAGAAGAGACAAACACGGGATAAAGCAAGGTTCCTGAAAATGAAATGGAGGAGGGAGCACCTACCCTTGTCAAAAAGAAGATTACTTGTTCTTTCTGCCCATGCTGTATAGATAAAGGGGAGGTCAGAACAGAAAGACATAGGCTGGGAACATAGCATAATGGTTATGCAGAAGGATTTTCATGTCTGAGGTACCATAGGTCCCAGGTTCAATCCCAAGCACTACCATAAACCAGAGCTGGTAAAAAAAAGAAACCAGAAATACATAAATGCAGGATCATGGGCTGGAGTAACAGCTCACTTGGATAGTGTGCTGATTTGCCATGTGAACAGCCCAGGTTCAAGCCCCGCCCCTACTGCATTGAAGGAAAGTTTGGTGCTGTAGTAGTCTTTTTCACTCTCTCTGCTTCTCTGTCTCTATCGAAAAACAAAAACACAAATTAACTAAAGGTAATTTCCATTCCAGCTGACTCTATAATGAAAATCTCATTGAACACAACATATACTGTGAGTCAACTCATCCTTTGGTATACTGTTAGGAATTTTGGGGCTGGGGAGACAGCATAATGGTTATACAAAAAGACTTTCATGCCTGAGGCTCTGAGTACCATCCAATTTTACTATTATGTGCTGCCAAAGCAAGCACTCCAGCGCCATCCTAATCCAGAGCTGAGGAGTGCCCTGGTAAAAAGGAAAAAAAAAAAAACATATATATATATATATATATATATATATATCTTGACATCAAGACTTTTTGAATTCCTTGTTGGAGTAATTACTTACAATTTGGAGAGAAGTTACTTCATAATTTTACTCTTTTTAAAGTGTTCCAAAGAACAGAGAGAAATTACTCTTATTTGGAAAAACAGAATAAAACTCATTCTTACTCATAATTACCATCTGAGTACACTGCAACAATTTATAAATCTAAGGCACATTATAACACATTAGTGGTCTTATTTTTCTATACCTTGGATTATCTACAAATATGCTTAAAAAGAGCCAATCTTGGATGAACCTTGAAAAATTCATGTTACGTGAAATAAGTCAGAAACAGAAGGATGAATATGGGATGATCTCACTCTCAGGCAGAAGTTGAAAAACAAGATCAGAAGAGCAAACACAAGTAGAACCTGAACTGGGATTGGCATATTGCACCAAAGTAAACAACTCTGGGGTGGGTGGGGCAGGGGGAGAATACAGGTCCAAAAAGGATGACAGAGGGCCTAGTGGGGGTTGTATTATTATATGGAAAACCGGGAAATGTTGTGCATGTACAAACTATTGTATTTATTGTCGAATGTAAAACATTAATTCCCCAATAAAGAAATTAAAAAAAAAAGAAAAAGTAATGGTCTTAAAAAAAAGAGAGTAAAGAAAAATTTTAAGAAAAACACTAGAGTTAAATCACTAAAAAAGGATGATGTGGGCCGGGTGGTGGTGCATCTGGTTGAGCGCACATGTTATAATGTGCAAGAAACCAGGTTCACGCCCCAGGTCACCACATGTAGGGGGAAAGCTTCACAAGTGGTGAAGCAGAGCTACAAGTGTCTCTCTCCCTTTCTCCCTCCCCCCTCCTCTTGATTTCTGGATGTCCCTATCAAATAAAGATAATAATAATAACTTTTGATTAAAAAGGTTGATGTGAAAGTGGAAGAAATCAGTACTTTGACATTATCATTCAATTTTATTATTTCATTGCCTAGAAGATTGTATTATCTTTCAATAAACAAGGTGCAAAAGACTGGAGACACTCACTGTCTTGGTAGTCTGCCTTCAGCTTTCACTGAACACAGCTGAGGACGCAGATTTAAAAAAAGTATAGGCATAATGGAAATGAGAATAAAGCTGACAAAGGAAGATATTTCATAATTAGACAAATCAGAAGATGAAAGAGGAGATAAATAATGGACCTCATGGACCTCCAGATTCTAATGATGATGGCTGAATAAATCATGTAAGCAAAGTTTAGACTGCGTAACAAATAAGACATGGATTTAATTTCATTAGGTTCAACAAGTGGCTGAACCCCATGTGAGGCAATAGGTCAAGGGCCAGGAACATAATGACGAACAAGACCCATTTCTATTCTTTATGAGAAACTCAAAAGTCCAGCTGCATTTGTGGTTGGGAATAACCATTTTGCTACAGACAAGCATGAATCTATTTTGGCTACATTAAGAGATCCTCAAAGCATCCTGTTTGTCATGCTTCCTCAGTGTACAGGTGTCAAAAACTCATTATCAAATTTTAGATAATGCATCCAAGGAGCAAAGAGGCATTTCTAGGTAAGCTTGAAGACAAAGCTTACAAAAGGTGGGAGTTAAATATAGTCACAGCCTAGAAGAATTTCTTTATCATCAGAGTTTGGAAATGGAAAAATCCTTAGTACAACAAGAACCACCTTCCCCCCCCCCAAATATTCTGGTTGTATTTTAAATAGTGTTATCAATATCTAACATTAAAAGGCACTAATTTCTTCTATAAGAGGAAGTGAGGAAATAGTCAGTACACATACCTTCGAATTGGAATGGAAAATTATGTGGGCTTTTATGCAAAATAAAAATATGTCAATCCTTTTTTTTTCCTTTAAGATTTATTAATGAGAGAAGCAGGGGAGGGAAAACCAAAGTACCACTCTGGCACATGCAATGTCAGGGATGGAACTTGGGACCTTATGCCTGAGAGTCCAGTGCTTTATCCATTGCACCACCTCCCAGGTTGTGGTTTGAATTTTTCATAACTAACACTATAGCTGCTGTTTTAGATTAATGTCCTTATCATAAAGAGCTTTAATATTTTAAACACAAGTGAGGCCTTTGTGGCTTTTTAAATTGCATTGTTGCTAGAGAAAAAGGGAAGTCAAATTGGAGATGTGCCTTTGTAAAAGAAAAGAGCAAGCACTGGAATAACATGTGTATGCACACATGGAAACGGAGATCAGACTGAATCACACATTAGAATGAAACCAATGCCTCTCACAACTCACACAACAGTGACTGCAGTGAAGTGAAATGCCATCGTGTTGTCCTAGGGAAGCACAGGCGGCGAAACTTTGGGAGACACAAAATGTGCCTCTATCATGGAAACAAACGGAAATATCTCCCCTCCCAGAGAGAAAAGCTACTCAGGCGATTCAAGGATGAAATAGACCTGGACAAAGCAATCTCCTGAACAGCATAATTAGCTGACAGCTCAGAAGGTTTTCTAATTCAATGACCAGCCCTATTTATCAGAGTGAGGGAGCATTCATTCTGCGTGGAGACTGAGATCTGCTCTTGCTGACGTCAATGGAAGACTGGCTGCCAGCCCCTGATGTCGTCAGTTCGGCAGGCATAAATGGAAACTCTGGGCAATTTTTTTTTTCATTTTAAAAAGGAAACATCTTAGCGTTTTCTCTCTTTTTTTCTATTTATCTATCCACCCTCCCATCCATCCATCCCAGAATGAACAGCTCCTCCACCCCCACTCTAGGCCCACTATCAGTTCTTTCTCTTTTCAAAGCTAGTTCTTTTCTCCCACTCTCAATTCCTCACTTTGTTCACATTTCAGAGACCAACTTTTTTTTTTTTTCAGAGACCAATTTTTTACACCCCTCAGAGTCATACAACTCATCTTTTACAACAGTTTTCAATCCTAGAGAGAATCTCAAAATTCCCAAGAGTTAATCTTCACTGTAGTCAACCTACAGTCCCCTAGCAAGTAAAGAAAGAACTGCTCAAAAAGCTGCTGTCTAATAAAAGGTTCTTGAATATTTTTTAAAAGGAAATAGGAGTGAGGGACATGACTCCAGTGGTTAGTAATTGATGCAGAGGTAACATTTATAACCCTTTCACACAAAAGAGAAATGGATGCAGGGGGTACAGGAGAAATGTTATGCTCTTACTGGAACATCAGTTCCTTGAAGACAGAACATTATCTAATTGCTGTATCTCCACCTTTTAGAACAGAGCCCTGTGAAAGAATGCCTATGGCCTGATTCTTAAGTCAGAATATCCAGTTTACCTCCCTCCTTCTGGCAGCATTCATCTTCCACAAATATCAAAAACAGTATTGAGACTCTTCTTTCTCTCCTCTTTGCACAGTTCAGTCCTAGAGCCACTGGATGAGGTAGAGTAAAAGAGAAACCTATAGTGTGTAGGAGGGAGGGAGAGTTGGAGGGGTCCACTGAGATGTGGAAGGCCTCCACATTAGCAAAGAAAATATTAATGCATCAAAAAGTTTGAGGCACTCAATCCATTTCCCATTCTTATATTAATTAGTGGTTTGTGATACTTACTATAAGCTAATAGGAGTGTATACTAACACCATTCCCACCACCATACTCCCAGAGGGATAAAGAATAGGAAAGCTTTCAAGGGAGAAGATGGGATATGGAATTTTAGTGGTGTGATTCGACTTCCGGAGGCGGAGCTACGAGCAGCAGATGGCTTTCTCTCCTCTCCTCTCCTCTCCCGGATCAACTAGGAATACCAAAGGAGACCACCCGGACCGAAACAAGACAGGACTAGAATGACCACAGAAACCCAGTAAATCACCCGTGAGTACAAACACGCGTGGCTGGTGACAGAGAGGAGAGAGGGGCCTAAGGAGAGACTAAGTGACTGCTAACAGTTCAACAGTTTGTCAGTGGAGACACCACCTCCAGTCTGCTCCACCAACAAGGGGACAGCTGAAGGGAGGAAAGGACTCCCCAGAGACTCACCAAGTGCAACTCTGAGTCTCCATTGCTACTACCCTCAGAATCTGGAGCAGCAACAGGGAGGGACACCAGGGTACACCGGGGTACAGAGATCTAACCGGGAAACTCAGGAGAAGACCTATACCTCGGTGGCATAGCTGAGGGGCTGTGAAAGTCTCTTTGCATAACCACTGGATTATCTCTGCCACACCCTGCTTTATCTCTTGGTCAGGAGTCAGTGATTAAGCTAAGAAGCCTATTGATAGTTGAAAAGCCCTCAGGCTCCCATAGCCTACAGGGAAAAAAAAAAAAAGGCTTTTACACCACTGAACTCCAACTCAGGGATTGAAAAAACTGTTAACTTATATAAAATGGTTAAAACAACAAGAAAAAATATTGGAGACTCAAACCAGGACAAGAGTCCAGCTAAAAGTCCTCCAGAGGGTGAAGCACAAAACAACGAGTTCAACATCCAAACATTAGCTAAGGAAATAATAACAGGAGTGAGTAAAGAATTTGAAAAAATTGTAATCAGAAATGCAGGAACAACAAATGAGAATATGGAAGAAAATTCTAATTATCTCATGATTATTAGAGAGCTGAAAGCTGAAATCGCTGAGCTAAGAAGGCAACTAGCTGAACAAGCTAAAACAGTATCAGAGCAGGGCAACAAAATAGATGAACTCCAGAAAGCAGTAGAGGGCAGAGAGAATAGAATCAATGAGGCTGAAGACAGAATTAGCAAGATTGAGGATGAATTAGAGACAACTAAAAAAGAAGTAAGAGATCTCAAAAAGAGATTAAGAGATTCTGAAAACAACAACAGAGTCCTATGGGATGACTTCAAAAGAAACAATATACGCATTATTGGCTTACCAGAGGAAGAAAGAGAAGGGGAGGAAGAAAGCGTTCTCCAGGCCATAATAGCTGAAAATTTCTCTAGTCTAGACAACATCAAAGACATAAAGATTCAAGAAGCCCAGAGGGTCCCAAACAGAATTAACCCAGACCTAAAGACACCAAGACATGTCATACTTAGATTGGAAAGGAATAAGGATAAAGAAAGGATCCTCAAGGCTGCAAGAGAAAAACAAAGAGTCACCTACAAAGGAAAACCCATAAGATTAGCAGCAGACTTCTCCATACAAACACTACAGGCCAGAAGAGAATGGCAAGATATCTATCGAGTGCTCAATGAGAAAGGCTTTCAGCCAAGAATACTATATCCTGCTAGATTGTCATTCAGACTAGATGGAAGCATCAAAACCTTCTCAGACAAGCAACAGTTGAAGGAAGCAACCATCACCAAGCCTGCCCTGAAAGAAGTTCTGAAAGGTCTCCTATAAACAACCAGACCACCACAAATAGGACATATATCAAAACACTCTAAAACTCTACAAGAATGGCGTTAAAATATCTTCAATCTTTGATATCAATAAATGTCAATGGCCTGAATTCACCTATTAAAAGACACAGAGTAGGAAGATGGATCAGAAAACACAACCCAACAATATGTTGTCTACAGGAAACTCACCTAACTCAACAAGACAAACACAGACTTAAAGTGAAAGGATGGAAAACTATCATTCAAGCCAATGGCCCACAAAAAAGGGCAGGAACAGCTATTCTCATATCTGACATGATAGACTTTAAAATAGATAAGATTAAAAAAGATAGGAATGGACACTACTTAATGCTCAGAGGATCAGTCAATCAAGAGGACTTAACAATTATTAATATCTATGCACCCAATGAGAAGCCATCTAAATACATCAAACTTCTACTGAAAGAGCTACAGCAATATATTAACAGTAACACAATCATAGTAGGGGACTTCAACACCCCACTATCTCAACTTGACAGATCATCCAGGCAGAAAATCAGTAAAGACATAAGGGAGCTAAATGAAGAGATAGATAAACTAGAACTATTGGACATTTTCAGAGTCATTCATCCCAAGAAACTGCAATACACATTTTACTCAAATCCACATGGAATTTTAGTGGTGAGAACTCTGTAGAATTGTACCCCTCTTATCCTATGGTCTTGTCAATATTTCCATTTACTAAAGAAAAATTTTTTAAAAAGAAAGTATCAATGCAAAATGTTAAGTAACCTCTTCAGATTCCAGTTTCCACAGCACTTGCTGAGTCATTGTAAATCATGTGACCAGAATGATACTTCATTTTTTAGCAGGCATTTCAATAGACTCCTGGCATTCAGTGAATGTATTCATAGCTGTGACTAGTTGTTAACGACGACCTCCAAAGGGCCATACAATTTTACTGGCTTGCAAGTTTGCTGAGGCACATTACTATAAGACTGGCATGAATCACAGACTGAGTCATTTCACCATTTGTGGCTGTAGTCAATCATCTGATATAATAACATTATAACCTTCTGACCAGTCACCTTTAGCCAATACTCAGAATGAGTGAACCAAGAACTGCTATTGGGCAACCAGCTATTTTCTGACCACCAGTCTCACCCAAAGTTACTGGGGAAATGCTCTTCTAAATTTTTTTCCACTTGATGAAACTACAGAAGTTAGAAATGCAGGTATATATGACCCATTTCCCATTGCAAGGGAGAGAGAAGACACTAATGTCCAAGAAGACGCTTTTCCCTATTCTTTGAACCCTTATTTGTGACAAATGGCGGCACTGGGAGTCACATCAGATAGATGATTCTAGTAAACTTTACAGAGGTTAAATAAACAATGGGCATACTTTAAAATAATTTGACCACCTTTACTTCATATTAAATAAGGTCAAGAGAAGCTCTAAGAGAAGTCAGAATAATTGAGCTTTTGTTCCTTTTTACTTTGGCATAAATCAAAGTGTGTGTGTGTGTGTGTGTGTGTGTGTGTGTGTGTGTGTGTGTGTGTGTGTGTGTGTGTGTAGTTGGGGGCATCATGCATGTGTGATTTCACTGTTCCAGGCTATTTTTTCATTGAAACTGACAAAGAGAGACACCGCAGCACCTTCCATCAGGTAGTAAGGTTCAAACCCGGGTTGTGTACATGGCAAGGCACATTTTCTACCTGGTAAGTTATCTCTCTGGCACACAAATAAATGAAGTGCATAAAATAACTCATCTCTAAGACCCTAAGATGTGCTACAAATTGTAATTTTTTTTTTTTTTTTTAACCAGAGTACTGCTCAGCTCTGGTTTATGGTGGTGCAGCAGATAGAACCTGGGACCTTGGAGACTGAGGCATGAAAGACTTTTGCAGAACCATCATACTATCTCCCCCACCCCATGACTACAAGTTGTAAAGAATCAATGAGATGTGCTTCCAGCTCCCAAAGAAGAGAGAACAATGACATCTGATAATGCTAACTGCTTGTCTAAATTGGCTAAAATCAGTGGCAGTCCTAAAGCAATGGGTAAATTCTTCAAACTTAAGCATTTTTATAGTACAGACTTGGAGCAAAAGTGGTCGACAACCACAAGAGGCTCTAGAAGACTTCATAGCAATGGGAAGAAGACTCTAAGCTTAAGAAATGGTTTGTCCCAGGACCAGGGAGATAGCATAATAGTTATGCAAAAAAAAAAACCTTGCATGCCTGAGGCACCAAAGGTCCCAGGTTCAATCCCCAGCACCACCATAAATCAAAGCTAAACAGTGCTCTGGGGAAAAAAAGAAAAAGAAAAAGGTTTGTTCTTCATAATGTCAAATGTCAACATAACTCAGTGACTAAGCATTTGAATAGTAATATAAGCAAAATACCAATGTACTTTAATGGCAAATCTATCCGCTGTCAGATGAAAAGTTTCAAGAAGCATAGAAGGTTGCCCCTAAGTTCGATTTTCAGCACCACATAAGATCAACAAAGACAAAATGAGTAGAACTCACGGATGGTGGAACATTACTCTATGCCTCCTCCCCTTATCTTATGCACTCATAAAAGCAGTAATAAAGTATCAAGCAAAAAGAAAATAAAGGAGGAGGAGAGGAAAAAAAGAAAGTATGAGAAAATGATGAACTGATAAAGAAGGATGAAAGTACAGAAGCTGCTATCTTCTTCCTTAGTATTCTTGGCAGAAATGAAGGAACTGGAGGCACCACTGTGATTGACATGTAGGAAAAAGACAAGAGCATTTCAATTACTGGTGAGGAGGGAGAGCTAATTCTACCCAAATGATTTGAACACCATCTGAGGTTTGTCAAACTGTTGGCCTGCAACCAAATTCTGCCGTGGGGTGTCGTCTCCTTTTCCACCTGGGTAGCAAGAAGCTGCAGATGGAAACAGCCTGCTGGACTATTTCATGCACCATATGTCTCTTCTACAAGAAATCTTTAAGAAGAAAGATTCCAAAAGTTATCCAACTTGGATGAAGACTGGCATCAAAAGAGCTGTGATGGTTTTAAAACATGTCCATAAATTCTTTGACACTCTTCCCATCAACAGGAGAAGTTTAACTCCTCTCCCCTTGAGCACGGGCTATTCAAGTAGTTTTCTTTTTCACTATGAGGTGGGAGTGATACTGTGTGAATTCTAAGACTAGGTCATAAAAAACTCTACAGCTCTTGGAAGCCAGCCTCCATGTTGTGAGGAAGCACAGGCCACAATGGAGAAGTCACATGCAAGTCTTCTGGCTGATAGCCCCAGCTGAGATCTAGCCAACAGCCAGTACCAACTGCTAGACATATGAGAAAGCCTTTGAGATGCCTCCAGCCACAACCACCACCAGACGCCCAAACACAGAAACCTTCCCATAGAACTGTGTTGATGCACCCAGCTAACCTTTAGAACCCCGGGAGAAAACAATAGTTAACTGTTGCTGTTCTACACCATAGAATCGAGGTTGATTTATTAAAACACCAAAAACTGGAACAAAATTTCCAACTAACTGTCCTATGCAGTGATGACTCCAACTATCTTCTCCTCATCTTCCGTAAATAAATAATTCTGTTTATTCTGGAGCCAGGAGTTGGGGGCACAATGGCTGACGTCAATCAGACTACCACAGAGGACCAAAATGGATACAGAAGCCATGGACTCTCTTGGACTCATTGCTGCTGGTTCACTTCTTGGAGGATAAAAGGCAAGTCACTGTAAAAAAGAATCTCTGAGGCAGTTAGAGCACAGTGATCACTGAGAATCCTGTGCTGGACACTGAAAGGATATGAGCCACAGATGGTACCAACAGCGGCCCCCACTTTGCTGACATAGATGCCTTCTATCAAGAAAAGGTCTCTCTCCTACCAAACCAACTTCTAAGGTCTTACTCTTCATCTAAATTATAAATCTGAAGGACTCTGAAGTCTCCTCAAATTATCCCAAATCCCTCCTCAATTGTAAGTAAACCCTAATTTCAGTTAGATGAGGCTAATGTGCGCTAACACGGGAAAATAGAGCATCTCAGTCCAGCAGGCAAAGGTGAAAGCAAAGCAGTCAAGAAGGAAGGGACCTACAGAGAAGGAGGAACCAGTAGGTGGGCAGGGACTGTGGCAGAAACAGTGGCATGTTTCCAAAACTACAAACAGGACGTGTTGCTCAGGAAGACAACTCCAACATCCTGGAGAGGCATTTGCCACCAGACTCCCACAGTCAGATGCTGTCACCAACTGAGAAAGGAACCCACCTGGGAGTTGACAATTTATTGCAACACTCTCCCTTCACTTCTCTCTGGGGAATCTCAGAGTAGGCATTACATCCACCCACTTGTCCAGCTACTTTATACAAGCAGCAATTATATCATGCTTCAAAGAAAGAAAGAAAACCTCTCTTATTTTAGAAAGTATGTGATACAAGATGAGAAGCCACAGAGTGACAAATGCATCTGGGTAAAAAGTGACACTGTAAACTAGTTTAGACCCCGTAGCCTGACAGTTTGATAAACATTTATTAAGTCGGTCAAAGGCACGACAAACTCAGAAAGAGGAAGGTGCAGCTATGATACCAACTATGTGAAGAGTCAATACAAAATGCTTATTAAGGTCTTAGGCCTGGATTCTCTCTCCAGCTAAAGGGATCTGGTCTTCTGCCACAGCAAATGATCCCATTAGGAAATGAATGTGTACACATCTGGACTGCCATTCTCCCAAACAGACTAGTTCATTTAGCCCTATTTGGTAAAGCTTTCTTCATTAGCCCAACAGTAAAAGGCAGCTTAATAACTTCAAAAGAAAAACAAACCTCTAAAATTCTTAAACTTGCATCAATCAAAATATTGTCATAACAATCTTTAGATTGCTTCTCTTGGAATTGAGTCTCCAGTGACACCCACTAAGAGTGAGATTTGTTTTAATATGCTGATACTTACTGTCTCCATACTATCCTGATTGCTTCCCTCTCAAACAACTGATACCCAGTCCAGACTACACCAAGAATGTCAGCAAAATCAAATCAAACAAGTAATAAACTATGGAAAACGCTCACATGATAAACAAGGACTGTGGGCAAAGGAAAGGTATCTCCTTCCATTCTCCCGCCCTGCCTGTTGAGACAAACCCCTTATAATTTGGTCACAATAGAGCGAGATGACTGGACATCTCAACTTTCCCAGGCCAGCATCCCTTTTACTTTCAAAGCATTCTGATTTGTATTAGATAAGACTTTAGATCACTTTACTTAAAATCAAATTTAAACCGAAAAGGTAAAGGAAACTTTTCTTTACTGATCCTTAGTCCTCCTCACTCAGCAGGCTTCTTTTTATCTTTGCCCCTTTGTGCTCATGATTTCCTCACTTTGAATTACAGAAGAGGTTCTTCTCTGATCGCCATCCTGTGTAAGCCTCAGCTCAAGCACTACCTCCTTCAGGAAGCCTTCTTGGCATGCCCTGACCTTCAAGGATCTCTCTCCTTTCTTTGACGTTTTAGCACACAACATAGCATCTCCTGTGGCCTTAATACTATTTTCAGGTTGTTTTCATATGAGTAACTACAAAAGATGTAACTTATTCAAGGACAAAGACTGTGTCTGATTGCTTGTTTCATGCCTCTAGCTCTGTGGCAAAGACATAATAGCTAGTCAATAGATATGTTCTGATTTTCAAACCTGCCAAACCAGTCGGCTTCTGGACATAACAAGATTCCACTATCTCACTGATAACTCCTCTCACAATATTATCCCTGTACTTTTCATTTAAGGCACTTAAAACAGGCTTTGATTATAGATTAATTGGAATGGTTGTCTAATGCCAGTCTGCCCACTACATTATAAGGTCCAAGACTGGAATATTCTATGTACAGCTCTTCACTACACGTCTTAGATCTATGACAGTGCCTGTTCAATAGATATAGCTGCTAACTGAGTGAATGCCAGATGGATGGATAGGTAGACAAAGGGTTAATGAAAGAAGAAATAATCTCAGAATGAACTATGAAGAGAACATTTAAATTTTAGGGAGTCAAAACATTTAAGAAACTACCCAGTTTATATTTCTAAAATGATCATGGGACTACGGGCTTATTAAAACTTCCCTTCTGGGGCCGGGTGGTGGCACACCTGGGTGAGTGCACACGCTACAGTGCGCAAGGACCTGGGTTCAAGCCTCCAGTCCCCACCTGCAGAGGAAAGCTTTGCAGGTGGTGAAGCAGGGCTGCAGGTGTCTCTTTGTCTCTGTCTTCCTCTTCCCGGTTTCTACCCAATAAATAAATAAGGATTTAAAAACAAAACAAGCAAACAAAATAAATACTTCCCTTCCTCAGAAAGAGTTTAAGAGTAGTTAGGTCTCTCCCTCTCTCTCCCGCCCCTGAATCTGGCATCACAGACATGAGTGGCCCTTACATGATATCATTATTTCTCCTTGTTATATAATTTGCTACAGAACAAAAGCCATTGTTTCAAGAAGACAGAGGCACTGTAATAGGTCCTGTGAAAAGGCTCAAAGGCATGTCAGGCTCAGGCATTCCATGCTCCGCCTCAGATTGTCAGTTCTGAGATACACAGCTTCTGACAGCACAGTCGTACTTAATTGGCCCAAAGTCAGCACCGTGAAATGTCTCAGGGCTGACAGTTATAAACTGCTGTACCAAATGGGGCTGTAGGAGCCTGCTGTTTTTGCAGTTGGATCAATGTATACTAAGAAACGCTGAGGAAGAGAAATGTAAAGAAAATCAGCATAATTCTGGAACCTCAGGCAGCCTGCTAATTAACTGAGAGGCCTGACATTTATATAATGCTTTGGAATATAAAAACATGTTCACATTTCTGTTCTTCTTTAGTTCTTACAACATTCCATAAAGCAATATTATCTCTTTCTTACTGATGTGGAAATTTGGGGGTTTGAGAGGAACCAGCAAGTTATCAAGATTAGAAGCACAAACTTTCTGACCCCATGCTTACTTTTTCTTCCCCTCAGAGCACTCATCAGTTCTGGTTAATGATGGTGCGAGGGATTGAACCTGGCACTTTGGAGCTTTAGGCACAAGAGTCTCTTTGCATAACCATTATTCTATCTACCCCCACCCTCCATGCTCTCTTGATGATTATTTTGTATACCCTCAAGTGAATGATACATTTTCAGTTCTCAAACTAAATGCTTTCTCTTTCTTAGCATATGGTGATGAGAATAATGCCCAGAGTACAAGCTACAGGCAATGTGTAACTCTGCAGACATTTGCTGCTAGTTTTCCCTTCCATCCACCTACACAACAGGTGCGTGCAGCAGGAGAATGAGACATGAAGAAGCCGCAGGGACCAACAGGAAAAACAGGACACATAAGGAAATATGCTGGCAGACTGGTCTCTCTGGCAAGTTCTGCTCAACTCACAAAAGCTTCTGAGCAGGAAACATCCCAGGTTGAGAAGGAATTATGTAGTAAAGACCAGTACCACATGTCAAACGTAGCAACAGACAATCTTAAAAGCTTGATACAGGCCCCTGGGGGAAATTTGCGAGGTATCAGATTTAAACTTTGGTCTTCTCTTTCTCTGAAATGGCCTGTCTCCTGAGCCCAGCCCTCCTTTGCAGTTGAGTTCACTCCCTTACTACCTCTCACCTACTCAGCCAGTCTTCTGACTTGTTTCTGTGCTTTCTGTCACTGATGCAGTCTTTTTTTTTTAAATCAATGAATTTATATATTTATTTTTCTTGCCACCAGGCTTGTTGCTGGGGCTTGATGCTGGCACTCTGAATCCACCACTCCTAGTGTCCATTTCTTCCTTTCTGTTTTTCTTTTTTCTTTGATAGGACAGAGAGAAATTGGGGAGGGGGGGGCAGATAAGGGGATAGAGATAAACACCTGCAGATCTGTTTCATAGCTCATGAAGGCCCCCCACTCCCAGGTGGGGAGAGGGGACCCAAACCAAGGTTTTTCCACATGGAAAAGTTTGAGCTCAACTGGTGTGTCACCACCAAGGTCCCTGATGCAGTCTTTTAGATGTCATCTCCTCTTGGTTTCTCTAACTTGTCTTAATGGCTTTCAGTTGTGTTCTGTCTGCTGTCTAGCTAGCACCCTACCCTGGGGAGAGCAGTCTGGAGAACTCTCAGAAGGCTAGAAATGGACCCTATGACCCTGCAATTCCTCTCCTGGGGATATATCCTAAGGAGCCCAACACACCCATCCAAAATGATCTGTGTATACCTATGTTCATAGCAGCACAATTTGTAATAGCCAAAACCTGGAAGCAACCCAGGTGTCCAACAACAGATGAGTGGCTGAATAAGTTGTGGTATATATACACAATGGAATACTACTCAGCTATTAAAAAGAGTGATTTCACTGTTTTCAGCCCATCTTGGATGGAGCTTGCAGGAATCATGTTAAGTAAGATAAGTCAGAAACAAAAGGATGAATATGGGATGATCCCACTCATAGACAGAAGTTGAAAAACAAGGTCAGAAGGGAAAACACTAAGCAGAACTTGGGCTGGAGTTGGTGTATTGCACCAAAATAAAAGACTCTGGTGAGGGCGGGGGGGGGGGGGGGATCAGGTCCTGGAATAGGATGGCAGAAGAGGATCTAGAGCAGGGGTTAATTGTTATGTGGAGAACTGAGAAATATGACGGATGTACAAACTAGTGTATTTTACTTTCGACCATAACTGTTAGTCCCCAATAAAGAAATTTTAAAAATTTTACTTCCATGGGACTCAGTGGTGGAATAGAGGCCATGCAAGCCTCAGGACCTAGGTTCAGTCTCTTAACACTGCATATGCCAGAGCTGAACAATGCTGTGGTGTTCACCATTCCCCCCCGGCCCCCCACACACCCTCTCTCATATAAATAAACATGTCTTGCCCCATTTTCTACAAAAAGAGTCTATTCTATGACCAGTGGATGGATGGTCAGCACTTACAAATCATTTGCTAACAGGAAGGTTGTTTGCATAATCTGTTATCCTCCTAAAGGCCTCCTCCCTGCACAGACTGTCAACTGCCTTCTCCCTTTCACCTTTCTTGAGTAAAAACTGACCTTGCATATAAGATGCACACACAAATGTTTGTGGCAGCTTTATTCATACAGACAGAAAGTGAGTGGAACTCAAATGTTTATCAACAAAGCAGAGATACCTAAACAATGGAATAGTGTGAAGACTAGCTTCACTGACTTTTTTGGGTCATTTCTTGGTCTCATGTTTCTAAGAACATTTTAAGTGCCAAGAATTCTAAATGTGTACCTCTAGCCCAGACTTCCACTTAGGTCCGCTCTCTACGCTTGTATTGTCCCTCTCGATAATAAGCCCATTTGAGTGGTGGGTGTCATGTGGAACTATACATTATAATCTTATAACCCACTGCTAGTCATAAAGAAAATATAAAACTAGAAAAACATTTAAAACCTATACAAAAAAAATAATAATTCTACTTGCTTGACAGCTGAGACATCAAATTTATGCGAAGTTGATCTCTCCTTTGTTCCCATTGATCTATTAAACATAAAGTCTTTCCCATTGCAGACAATGGCAATTTCATTCTTCCAGTTGCTCAGATCAAAATTCTTGGAGTTGGGGGTCGGGCAGTAGTGCAGCAGGTTAAACACACGTGGCACAAAGTTCAAGGACCAGCACAAGGATCCCGGTTTAAGCCCTGGCTCCCCACCTGCAGGGGAGTCACTTCACAGGCAGTGAAGCACATCCGCAGGTGTCTATCTTTCTCTTCCCACCTCTGTCTTTCCCTCCTCTATCCATTTCACACTTCACTTTCAACATTTCACTTCACAGGCAGTGAAGCACGTCTGCAGGTGTCTATCTTTCTCTCCCCCTCTCTGTCTTTCCCTCCTCTCTCCATTTCTCTCTGTCCTATCCAACAACATCAATAACAACAACAGTAATAACTACAACAACAGTGAAAAAGAACAAGGGTAACAAAAGGGAAAATAAGTTAACTAATTTTTAAAAAATTCAGATATCTCCCAGATGCCCTCCTTTCCTGAGCCTTCCTACTGTCCATCCCAGTTACAGCTTCCTGTAAAGTCACCGAAGATACTTTGAAGCAACTGAAATGTACAAAGACTCCTACAGCTTTCCAAACTGAGATCTAACCTCACTTCTAAGGCCAACCTAGTGACTTATGTACAGGTCAGCATCTCGGCCTTCTTGCTAGTTCCGTTCTGACTAACCTACTTAGAGTAACTGAAATCTTGTCCTACTTATGAAAAACCAGCCATATAAACTCAGTCTTAGGAATAAGGTGTCCTTGCTTCTCCCTCTGTTTTTTATTTCCTGTCTTGGCATACAGTCCCATATCTGATTTATTAGACTTCAGTCCAGCACTTGTGTTCATCTATTCTTTTCAGAGCTTAGCCCTGGGTGTCCTGCCCCTGTTTCTGAGTCCTTTCCTTCTCACGAACTAGTCTCTTACTTCTGCTTTCTCTTAGACCTCTTGGATTCTGATCTCTGCCCACAAACCTCTGTAGGATTCCTGAATGTCAATTTCCTGTTTACTTAGATTTCTTCCCACAGACACCTTGACAGCCAATCGAAAAATCCTCCACAGTACTCTTTTTTTTTTTTTCTTTGCCTCCAGGGTTATCACTGGGGCTGGGTAACAGTACTATGGTCCTGGTGGCCCTTTTTTCCATTTTACTGGATAGGATAGAGAGAAATTGAGGGAAGATGGGAGTATAGAGAAAGAAAGGGAAAGAGATAGTTACCTGCAGACCTGCTTCACTGCTTGTGAGGTGACCTGCCCCAGCAGGTGGGGAGCCAGGGCTCAAATCATGGGATCCTAGTGCGTGTCCTTGCACTTTGTACTATGTACGCCTAACCCAGTGCACTTAACTGCCTGACCCCCCTCCCCAGTCCTTCCCATTCTTCATGTGAACATTCTGATTTCTCTCATCATCAACTCTGACATCTTCCTGAAAAGCCAGCCAAGCCCTGACCAGTTCTGTCTTTTTTCTTCCTTCCTTCTTTCCTTCCTTCCTTCCTTCCTTCCTTCCTTCCTTCCTTCCTTTCTTTCTTTCTCCAGGGTTATTGCTGGGGCTCAATGCCTACACTATGAATCTATTGCTATTAGAGGCCATTTTTTTATTGGATAAGACAGAGAAATTGAGGGAGGAGGGGAAGATAGAGAGGGGAGAGACAAAGATAGACACCTGCAGATCTGCTTCACCACTTATGAGGCACCCCCCACCCCCGCAGGTGGGGAATCGAAAGCTTGAACTGGGATCCTTGCACATGTCTTTGAACTTCATACTATGTACACTTAACCTGGTGCCCTACTGTCCGGCCCCCTAATTTGGTCTTTTTCTATTTAAGATCGTATAAGGCCTGTCCTAGTCTTGAACAAGCTTTGAGCCAGAAAGTAATGGATACACACTCTAGCTCCTCAAAGGACATATTCAGCCTTCCATCAGTATTAGAATATTCTTGGTTATGCCAATGTCCATGATCAGTGGAGAAGCAATTACAGAAGCCAGACCTTCTACATTCTGCACCCCATAGAGAATTCTTGTCCATATTCCCAGAGGGATAAAGAATAGGAAACCTTCCAATAGAGGGGATGGGATATGGAACTCTGATGGTGGGAATTATGTGAAAATTGTACCCCTCTTGTCCTACAATTTTTATTAAATCATGAACAGGGGTAGATAGCATAGTGGTGATAGCATAGATCCATACCTGAAGCTCTGAGTCCCAGGCTTCCAGTTCCCCATACCACCATAAACCAGAGCTGAGCAGTGCTCTGATAAAAACACAGACACATACACACAATCATTAATAAAATACTCTTGGGAGTTGGGCGGTACTGCAGTGGGTTAAGCGCCTGTTTCGAGCCCTTGGCTCTCCACCTGCAGGGGAGTCGTTTCACAAGTGGTGAAGCAGGTCTGCAGGTGTCTATCTTTCTCTCCCCCTCTCTGTCTTCCCCTCCTCTCTCCATTTCTCTCTGTCCTACCCTACAACGACAACATCAGTAACAACAACAATAGCTACAACAATAAAATAACAAGGGCAGCAATAGGAATAAATAAATATTTTTTCAAAACTCTAAAAATAAATAAATAAATAAAATAAAATACTCTTAGTTAAAACAGTTGAAGCTGATTACCAAAAACAACCAATGTCCAAAACATATATGTGAGTTTTCTTTAGTGGATCTGCTTTACCTACACCTTTTCATTTGGATTAGAAACCAGAAGGCATTTTGTTTTCTAAACGGGAGTTCACTTTTAGACTTATCAGTTAACTGGACACGAACAGAAGGCCCAAATAAAAATAAAGTGAAAGCTACTATAGTTAGATCAACACTAGAATTCAATCCTAGATTTCTATTTTTGTTTTCATTAGTCCTAGTATATATGTCTTGGGCTAAAAGTCACATACCTAGAAGCATCAAGGAATGGTCTGGAGGCCAAGTTGATCCATTCTTCTCTGTTAGATGAATATTTTGGTTCCCGGGGTGTTTCACTCATGGTTTCCAAGTCCACTAAGTAATGGCACTTACTGATATCAATCTGTAATGGGGGGAAAAAAAAAAAAAAGAAAAAGCACCCTTCATTAGTAATTGCAAAAGTTCCTTCAGGGTAGGGAATATCAGTTGCAATGCTAAGAATTCCAATAGGATTTAAGAGGAGCAGTCATCTGAGTCATGTTCAAGAATAGTATTACATATGCTCTCTCCACTCAGATAAGAATGTAGAGTACTGGGCTATAATACAGGATACTAGGGGTGGGATAGAGGGGAGAAATGCATTCACCTAGCCAATTTAAATATAAACTTTGGGGAGTTTTGACTCTAGTTGGGTTATTAAGTCTCTCTAGTCTTACAGACACTTTTGAAAGCTACCATGAGTCCATAATCTGCCTTCCCAAAACCTGTCTTCATCTTCTTACTAGAGCTGCTTCCAATCTATCATCTCTCTTTTTTTTATTGTTGTTGTAGTTACTATTGTTGTTGTTAGTGATGGCGTTGTTAGTACAGAGAGAAATCGAGAGAGGAGGAGAAGACAGAGAGGGAGAGAGAAAGACACCTGCAGACTTGCTTCACCACCTGTGAAGTGACTCCCCTGCAGGTGGGGAACTGGGGGCTCGAACCAGGATGCTTAAGCCGGTCCTTGCGCTTTGCACCATGTGCACTTAACCTGCTGTGCTACTGCCCGACTCAATCTATCATCTCTTATCCAGATTGAGAGGCCTACACATAAATGCTAATGTATGAGGAAACTCTGACTCTGCTGACAGACTTGTAAAGTCACACCACACCTTGCAAGTGGTACAGAAATATCAAGCCTATCATCTTAAAAATTCCAACATAGGGAGCTTGGCGGTAGCGCAGCAGGTTAAGCACACATGGCACAAAGTGCAAGGACTGGTGTAAGGATCCCAGTTCGAGCCCCCGACTCTCCACCTGCATAGGAGGTCTCTTTGTAAGTGGTGAAGCAGGTCTGCAGGTGTTTATCTTTCTCTCCCCTTCTCTGTCTTCCCCTCCTCTCTCCATTTCTCTCTGTCCTATCCAGTAACAACAATAACAGTGGCAACTACAACAAGGGCAACAACAAGGGCAACAAAATGGGGGAAATGGCCTCCAGGAGCAATAGATTCATAGTGTAGGCACCGAGCCCCAGCAATAACCCTGGAGGCAAAAAAAAAAAAAAAAAAATCCAACATAGAGACTGGGAGGTGGCTTAGGGAATAAAGTGTACAACTTGTCTCATATGACCCCTGGGTTATACCCCTAGCACCATATGGGAGCACCAAGAGGGCCCCATGGGTGGTGGAACAGGACTTTGTTGCCTCTCCTTTTTTTTTTTTTTTCTGTCTCTCCCTTTCTCCTCTCTCTTAAGATATATGTAACACAAAAGCTGGTCTGAGGAGGCTGCTCACTACAAGCCCCTCAGCTCATCCCCTGAGATCACATTAAAAGCCTTTGGAGCTGCAGAACAACTAAGGTTTAATGCCACAGCGTGTGCGATCACTATGAAATGTTGAGAGAAATGATCAGGACACACACAAAGTACAATATGCTTCTACGTATATAACGTTCAATACAGGCAAAACTAATGTATGATGTTTGGTAATGCTTATTAAAGTAATAAATCTAAAGAACAAGCAAGGAAATTATTACCATAAAAGTTATGTAACCCCCCCAAAAAAAAGGAGGGGAGGGGAAGCAGGTAGAATCAAAAGTGATTGCTAAAAGATATCTCAGTATAATATAGGGTGATAGTTATACAAGTACTAGGGCTTAAGTACTATTGTATTATTATCATTATTGTTTTTGTTAATTTGCTGGGCACATACATATGTCTACTTTAGGCTTCCAGGCTATATATAACTGAAAGTTTGAGAAACTGCATATGAGAACAACTTGGTATCTCTGACTTACAGTAAACTGTGTTCTTCCCTAATCTCTAACTCACAGTAATGTTCCCGTTCTCTCCCAGTACTATTTATATGTAAGAAAAAAACAAAAAAGACTCGAGTCTCACATCTGTCTTTACATATGGGTTATTCCTCCAGGGGAGAGAAAGCACACAGAGAATTGACGTCAGACCCAATTCCATTCCACATAACTTCTCTAAAAATGATCCTTTGCATAAACACTTCAGGAAGCAGTCTTTTTGGTCTGAACACCCACTCTGTAGCTCCCAAGGATTTTAAAAACATGAAACACATTTTTAAAAGCATTGCAAGTGTCACACATCTGTAATCAAATAAAGTCATCAAGGGGCAGAGACTCTTGTAGTCTCACGCCTGCGAGGGAGCTCTCAGTGTGCCAGTGCAGCAACTGCCCTAAGCTTGACTTGTTCTGACCTTTCCTGACCACTACATGTTTATAGAGATTTGGGGTTAGGAAGTAACTAAGACCCAACTATACCAGTTAGCATTAGGCTCCAGTCACCACACCATCCATATGCAAATTTCACTTAAGCACAAAGGTTTTCTAAAGATACTAAGGCCAAATCATACTGAAATATATATATATATATATATATATTTTTTTTTTTTTAAATTAACCCCTTGTAGTTCTTTCTGGAAAGCAGCAGTTGAATCTAGTTCTTTACTACTTTGTTTTTCTTTCTGGAAATAAGTTGCTGATTGGCAAGGGCAAAGACCTCCAGCAGAAAGCAATTAGGTATGATCAAGGGCAGACTCACTATTAGAAAAGAAATAATGTAATTAGAAAAGGGACTCTAGGGGGCCAGGCAGTGGTGCACCTGGATAAGAGCCCATATTACCGTGTGCAAGGACCCAGGTTCAAGATGCTGGTCCCCACCTGCAGGGGAAAGCTTCATGAGTGGTGACACAGAGCTGTAGGTGTCTTCTCGCCGTTTCTTTCCCTCTCTATCTTCCTCTACCCTCTCACTTTTTCTCTGTCTCTATCCAGTAATAAATAAATTAAAATATTTTTTTAAAAGGGACTCTAACAATCACAAAATTAAAAATGCAGCCTACAGAATTAAAGAAAATACATACCTGCTAGCCATATATCTGAAAGGGGGTTAAATACACACAGAAATCACCCAAGTGAATAGTTTAAAAAAGAATAATATAATTTTAAAATTAGCAAAGAACCTGAGTAGGCACTTTCTTTCAAAGATGGCATACAAACAGTTGATAAGTTCATAAAAGGTGCTCAATATCGCCAATTACCAGGCAACTACAAATCAAAACCTGCAGTGAGATTTCATCTCATACCTACTAGGGTAGCTATTACTTAAAACACAAGAGATAAGAAATGTTGGAATGTGGAGAAAAAGGGACTCTTGTGTACTGTTGACTGAAATGTAAGTTGATACAGCCATTATGGAAAACAATATAAATGTCCCTTAAAAATTAAAAATATGGAACTACTATAGCTTCCAATAAAGGGAATGGGGATACAGACCTCTGGTGGTGGGAAAGGTGTGGAATTATACCCCTGTGATCTTATAATTTCATTAATCAATGGTAAATCACTAATAAAAATTAAAGATAAGATCTAGCAATCCCACTTTGGGAATCTTGAAAAGGTTTCTACACTCCTATGTTCACTGCAGCATTAGTCACATTACCCAAGACATGGAAACAACGCAGTATTCCTCAACAGATAAAATGTGACCTGTATATATACCACACATACACAATGGAATATTTCAGACATAAGAAGAAGGAATCTCTGACATTGACAATAACAAGAACAAACCTCAAGGGCATGAGTAAATAAGCCTGAAAGAGTAAAGTAAATACTGTATGATTTTATTTATATGTGAACTCTAAAGTTAAACTCAAAAACAGTAAACAGTGGTTAACAGAACTTAGAGAAAGTGGGGAACTGTTGGTCAAAAGGTGCAAAGTTTTGGTTATAAGATGCCCTGATGGGGAGCAAATGTCACCAGAGTTAACAATAAAGTGTTGCTGCGGGGACAGTAGCTCAACAATGGACTTTCATGCCTGAGCTTCCCAGTTCAATTTCTGGCATTACATGTTCCAGAGAGGTGCTCTGGCTTGTCTGTCTCTTTCTCCCTGCCTCATGAGAAACTCTCTCTCTAATATACAATTCATAACATAAATCTTTAAAAAAAATCAAGTACTATATACTTGAAATCTCCTAAGAGAGGTTACATTTTCTCACCATGAGGGAAAAACAAAAGAAAATTGGGTGTGTGTGTGCCTATAGGGGGGGTTGCAGACATGACACTGAAAATCTGAAATACAGAAAGCAAGTGTTATTTTATTTTATTTATTTTATAATATTTTTTTCCTCCAGGGTTATTGCTGGGGCACAGTACCTGCAGCATGAATCCACTGCTCCTGGAGGCTATTTTTTTCCTTTTTGTTGCCCTTGTTGTTTTATCATTGTTGCGGTTATTGTTGTTATTGATGTAGATGCTGTCGGACAGGACAGAGAGAAATGGAGAGAGGAGGGGACAGAAAGATAGATACCTGCAGACCTGCTTCACCGCCTGTGAAGTGACCCCCCTGCAGGTGGGGAGCTGGGGGCTCGAACTGGGATCCTTACACTTTGGTCCTTCTGCTTCGTGCCATGTGCGCTTAACCTGCTGCACTACCACCCAACCTCCACAAGCATTATTTTTATAATCAGACTTCAGAGATGAAAAGATTGCTGGGGATAGAGTATCTGAAATTTTTTTCCCTGAAGACGGTAGTAAACATTAGAGAGAAGAGAGGGAAAACATCAGAAGTGAGCATGGCTTACATAGAAACAGGAGACACTTCTGCTTGTCCCAAAAGGTGTGCTGAGAAACACAACTAGATTTCCAGGAAATGAAAGAGGACAAATTAGGAGAACCTAAATTTTGCACATTAGGAATCTACTCAAGATTTTCCAGCCAAGGATTTTAGAGAGTCTGTACTGGCTATGCCAGGGAGGGAGAGTTCTAGAGGAAAAGGCTGGGAACAAGGACTTCATTCACTACACAGTATCTCCTTATGAAGTGATGATGCCATGGAGGTCTATGGCAGTGGGAATGCAGAAAGAAGAATGGGCATGGGAGTCGGGCGGTAGCACAGTGGGTTAAGCGCATATGGCCCAAAGTGCAAGGACCAGTGGCGTAAGGACCCCAGATCCCCACCTGCAGGGGAGTCTCTTCACAGGTGGTGAAGCAGGTCTGCAGGTATCTATCTTTCTTTCCCCCTCTCTGTCTTCCCCTCCTCTCTCCATTTCTCTCTGTCCTATCTAATAATGATGACATTAATAACAACAACAATAATAACTACAACGACAATAAAAATCAAGGGCAACAAAAGTGAAAAGAAAAAAAAAAAGAATGGGTATATCTCAGGGAAATGAATGACACTTAGATTTCCAATCCAGTGGATTGAGGGAGGGAAGGGTTTCCATGAAGAATCATTTTGGGTGAGAAAGTTGTGCTTTATACCTACTGAGTGGGAAGAAGCGTGGTGTGTCCAAGTGACTAAAGAAGGCCCCAGGCAACTGGAATGCTGAGAATTAGACTTGTTTTCTGTCCCTACTATCTGGAACACTTTCTGCTCACACCTCATAAATCCTTACTCATCCTTCAGATTTCAGCTGAAAATTATTTCCTTAGAAAAGACGTCACTGTCCACTTAAGGCAGGATAGGTCCCCAAATTCACATGCTTTCACAGCAATCTGTACTTCTCCATTAGAAGATTTCACAATTAGAACTTACTTATGAATTAATTAGCAAATTAATAAACTATAAGCTGGGTTTGAGTCTGTCTCAACCAAGCACAGCACAACACACACTAAGTGAAAAAGTATATATTTAACAAATACACAGAAGAATGCATGGGAAAAGAAGTGAAAGAAAGAGGAGGGGAAAAAAGATAAAAGGGAGAAAAGAAAAATAAACAGAGAGGAGCAAAAGACCACAGCTGCCTGGGAAGATTCTGATAGTACTGGAAAGAATGTAGAAGTGAGGGACAGAAGGAGCCATCATCAGGACGGTTGTGGGTGGAATAAAGGAGTGGTTTTGAAATTTGAGGTGAATGGATTTCAAAGTCACAGAGAGGCTATGAGGAGGCTGAAGATGGAGAAAAGGTAGCAACAGGAATAGGTTCAACAACAAACTTATCATAGTTCCCGAATGCTGTGTAAGGACAGGGAGAGAACTAATGGTCCACCCTCCTTTCCTCAGTGACCTTCCCTGCTGTCTATCCAGCTGTCTGAGCCAAGCCCCACAAGTCCTAAGAACAGGAAGGATGTGAACTTGCAGTCAAGCATCTATCAGCTGGAAATGACAATGACGTACATAGTTGTAAAAATAGAGATCTCTGGCAAGGGCCAACGTGGAGTTCAGGGAACATCACAGTGAAGCCATCTCCATATAGAAGAGATTATTTCTCAGATGTTGCTGGAAAACAAATACAGTGACAATCTTGAAAGAGTTTAAGGGGATGACTGGGGAGATAGCATAGTGGTTCTGCAAAAGGCTTTCATGTCCAAGGCTCTAAGGTCCTAGGTTCAATATCCAGCTCCACCATAAGCCAGTCACCATAAGTCTGCAGTACTTTGGTCTCTCTCTTATTAAATAAGAAAAAAAATTTTTTTGAAAAAAAAGTTTATGGGGATAATGTGAAAAATCAATGATCCTATAGCCTCTAAGGCAAGGGGCAGGAGTTAAGTCGAAAAAGCTGTTTAGACACTTTGCCTATGGTCATAGCTGATCCTATAAAGCAATAACAAATGACTGACATGTACTGTAAATTTAACACTTAGCTTCTGAAAAAATTATTTTCAAGTACTTTATTTTATTTATTGTGGATACAGACAGAGAGAAACTGAGAAGACAGGGGGAGAGAGCGGGAGAAAGAGAGATACCTGCATCATGGTTTCACTGCTCATAAAGCTTCCCTTCATGCAGGTGGGGGCCCAGAGGCATGAACCTGGGTCCCTGTGCATGGTGATGTGTGTATTCAACGGGATGCCTGACTCCTTAACACTTAACTTTTAAGCAACATTCAGGATGTCTTCTTTCTTTCCAAAACATGTATTATATTTTGACTCATTACTCTTCCTCATACCCCTCTGTGAGTGACAGTGGTAAAGCCTGGGACTTCTTGTGGTTCAGTCTTCTGAGATCTGTGAAGCAGGGACTAAGTCTGTCTTGATTACCACTGTGTCTCTGGTGCCGGGCCAGTGCGTGACACAGCAGGCAGTCAAAAAGTATTTATTGAAGGGGAGAATGGCCGCCAGCTGTACCAGACTGCTGGACAACTTCAAACACCAAGTGTCAAGCACTAAGATCAAGTGTTGCTAAGTGCCAAGACTCTCTTCTCTTCTAGCCTTTTAGTTTCTAGCCCTAGGCCTCTAGCCCTGGGAGGACAATCTATTTCCTCTACAATACCTACAAGAAAGATCAAGTCATGTTGTAATTAAGTCTACAAAAAAAAAAAAAAAAAAAAAACAACCAATTAGCAAAATGAGTACAAGCTCCAGTAAAGGAATAAGACTAAGATTATTCAGCATAGTAAAATTGACTTACTTAGATTTTTTAAGCTTATTATTTATTTATTTATTTATTTATTTTGGATAGAGACAGAGAGAAATTAAGAGGAAAGGAAGGGATACAGATGGAGCAATAAAGAGAGGCACCTGCAACGCTGCTCCAATCCTTGTGAAGCTTCCACCCTGCAGGTGGGTCCAGGGGCTTGGTCTCAGATCATAGTGCACTGTAACATGTGTGCTCAACTGGATGTGCCACAGCCCACCCCCGTCTTACTGAGATATTTTATAGAATTCTATAGAGCATGGGAGTTGCCTATAGAAATCAACTTAATGGGGAGCCGGGCGGTAGCGCAGTGGATTAAGCACACATGGCATGAAGCACAAGGACCAGACTAAGGATCCCGGTTCGAGCCTCCAGTTCCCCACCTGCAGGAACGTCACTTCACAAGCGATGAAATAGGTCTGCACGTGTCCATCTTTCTCTCCCCCTCTCTGTCTTCCCCTCTTCCCTCAATTTCTCTCTGACCTTCCAAAAATGACAGCAATGACAACAACAATAATAACAACAATGTATATATCCTAAGGAACTCAACACATCCATTCAAAAAGATCTGTGTACACATATGTTCTTGGCAGCACAATTTGTAATAGCCCAAACCTGGAAGCAACCCAGGTGTCCAACAACAGATGAGTGGCTGAGCAAGTTGTGGTCTATATACACAATGGAATACTACTCAGCTGTAAAAAATGGTGTCTTCACCGTTTTCAGCCGATCTTGGATGGACCTTGAAAAAATCATGTTGAGTGAAAGAAGTCAGAAACAGAAGGATGAATATGGGATGATCTCACTCTCAGGCAGAAGTTGAAAAACAAGATCAGAAAAGAAAACACAAGTAGAACCTGAAATGGAATTGGCATATTGCACCCAAGTAAAAGACTCTGAGGTGGGTGGGTGGGGAGAATACAGGTCCATGAAGGATGATAAATGACATAGTGGGGGTTGTATTGTTAAATGGGAAACTGGGGAATGTTATGCATGTACAAACTATTGTATTTACTGTTGAAAGTAAAACATTAATTCCCCAATAAAGAAATAAATTAAAATAAATAAATAAATAAATAAATAATAATAACAACAATGATAAGGGCAGCAAAAGGGAAAAATGGCCTCAAGGAATAGTGGACTCATAGTGCAGTCACCGAGCCCCAGCAATAACCCTGGAGACCAAAAAGAAAAACAAAAAAAGAAAAAAGATATCAACTTAATGGCTAGGGAGACAGTTAATGCAGTAGAGTACATTTTTTGCACCCATGAGAGATAGTTCAAATGGCAGGGCATGTGCCTTGCCATGTGCAGGGCCCAGGGTCAAGTACCAACATACATGGGGAATATTACAGCACTGTGTGAAGTTCTGGTGTGACTGTACCTACCCCAGTTTGCCTGTCTGTCTCTAAAACAAAAAGAATGAAAGAGTCGGGGGTTGGGCGGTGGTGCAGTGGGTTAAGCGCATGTGGCGCAAAGCGCAGGGACCGGCGTAAGGATCCCGGTTCAAGCCCCCGGCTCCCCACCTGCAGGGGAGTCACTTCACAGGCGGTGAAGCAGGTCTGCAGGTGTCTGTCTTTCTCTCCCCCTCTCTGTCTTCCCTCCTCTCTCCATTTCTCTCTGTCCTGTCCAACAACGAACAACATCAACAATGGCAATAATAATGACCACAATGAGGCTACAACAAGGGCAACAAAAGGGGAAAAAAATGGCCTCCAGGAGCAGTGGATTCATTGTGTAGACACCAAGCCCAGCAATAACCCTGGAGGAAAAAAAAATTAAAAGAAAAGAAAAATAATAATAATAAAAAAGAATCAAAGAGTCAATCTGGAAGCAGTGCAATTGCACATGTGCAGGGCCCTAGCAACACACACACATACACACACCTTAAACAAGTATTCCTGAGTTCCAGTATTATGTTCAAAATATTCAACTTTGGGGGCAGGTGGTAGCGCAGCAGGTTAAGCGCATATGGCACAAAGCACAAGGACCGGCATAAAGATCCCGCTTCAAGGCCATGGCTCCCCACCTGCACTGGGGGTCACTTCACAAGCAATAAACCAGGTCTGCAGGTATCTTTCTCTCCCCCTCTCTGTCTCCCTCCTCTCTTGATTTCTCTCTGTCCTATCCAATAACAACAACATCAATGGCAAAAATAACAATAACAAGGGCAACAAAAAGGGCAACAAAATGGGAAAAAATGGCTTCCAGGAGCAGTGGATTCATAGTGCAGGCACTGAGCCCCAGCAATAAAGCTGGAGACAAAATAAAAACAAAAATTCTATTCTATTTAGATCTGAATGTACTTCCCACTGTCAGGAAAAGGATCAGAAAGCCTGAAGAACACAGTCAATACACAGAAGAAGCATATTTAAAAGTAAGTCTAAATTTCATGTGGATATTCCTTGTTTATTTTCAATTCACAAACAAAACGTTGGCAACAATTAAGTTCAGTCCTGCAAGCTGTAATACTCTCTGCATATAAAGAATGTCACAAAAAAAAATTTTCTTTTCAGGTCTTCTGATTCTATTCTGGCCACAATTTTTATTATAAGAAATACAAACTTGGGAGTCAGGCGGTAGTGCAGCGGGTTAAATGCACATGGCGCAAAGTGCAAGAACCAGCGTAAGGATCCCAGTTCAAGCCCCCAGGTCCACGTCTGCAGAAGGGTTGCTTCACAGGCGATGAAGCAGGTCTGTAGGTATCTGTCTTTCTCTCCCCCTCCCTGTCTCCCTTCCCCTCTTGATTTCTCTGTCTTAACCACCAACAACAACATCAGTGGTAATAATAATAGTAATAATAATAATGACGACAACAACAAGAGCAACAAAATGGGAAAAAGATGGCCTCCAGGGGCAGTGGATTCAGAGTGCAGGCACCGAGCCCCAGCAATAACCCTGGAGAAAAAAAAAGAAAAGAAAAGAAATGCAAACACAGGGGCTGGGTGGTGGTGCTCCTGGTTGAGCATAAACATCACCATGTGCAATGACCCGGCTTCAAGCCCCAGGTCTCCACCTTCAGGGGAGAAAATTCCCAACTGATAAAGCAATGCTGCAGGTGCCTCTGTCTTGTCCTCTCTCTCTGTCTCTTTATTCATTCTCAATTTCTCTCTGCCTCTATCCACTAAATAAATAAAATATTAAAAAAGAAATACAAATACAAAAGGAAATCTTAAATGAGAATAATGAAACTATTGATGTTTCATGTTCTCAGCAAGATTTTGAGAAACACACTAAATGATCTTAATAAAGGCAATAAATTTTTTAAAAATCTTATTCCCTCTACATATAAATATATATAAGCCTACTAACTTTGGATGTGGGTTATATTAGCAAGAAAAGGTAAAACAAGTATTTGAAACAACTGAAATTATACCAACAGGAAATCTGCTGCCCTCAACTTAGTGTTCTTATTTATATTTATCTAATACTACTATTTGCATAAAAATGAAAACTCTCTAGGGTCAGGTGGTGGCACACCCTGTGGAGCACAAGTCACACTGCACAAGGAGCTCCCACACGCCACCTGCAGGGGAAAAGCTTCACAACCGGTAAAGCAGTGCCATAGATGGCTTTTTCTCTCCTTCTCTCTCTCTCTCTCGTTTTTAATATTTCATTTATTTACTTTTTTCTTTATTATATATATATTTTTAATTTAATTTTTTATTTATAAAAAGGAAACACTGACTAGCCATAGGGTAAGAGAAGTACAACTTCACACAATTCCCACAACCAGACCTCCGTATCCCATCCCCTCCCCTGACAGCTTTCCTATTCTTTATCCCTCTGGGAGTATGGACCCAAGGTCATTGTGGGATGCAGAAGGTGGAAGGTCTGGCTTCTGTAATTGCTTCCCCGCTGAACATGGGCGTTGACTGGTCTATCCGTACTCCCAGCCTGTCTCTCTCTTTCCCTAGTGGGGAAGGGCTCTGGGGAAGCAGAGCTCCAGGACACATTAGTCGGGTTGTCTGTCCAGGGAAATCTGGTCGGCATATTATTATTTTTCACCAAAGCACTCCTTAGCTCTGGCTTATGGTGGGGTGGGGGTTTGAACCTGGGACTTTGGAGCCTCAGGCATGAGAGTCTGTATGCATAACCATTATGCTATCTAACCCCACTCTCTCCTTCTCTATATCCCCCTACCCTCTCAATTTTTGTCTCTACCCAATAAATTAATTTAAAAAATGAAAATCCTATATACTCTACTTCTAATTGTGACTGACAGAAGACATTTTTGCACTACCCTCACAGGTTATATCATCTCTATAAAGAATTTAACAGCACTAGACTCTCAATCATGAGGTCCTGAGTTCAATCCCCGGCAGCACCTATGCCAGAGTGATGTCAGGTTCTTTCTCTCTCTCTCCTATATTTCTTATTAATAAATAAATAAAATCTTTATAATAAATAGAATTTAAGAGCAAGCATCTAAGATTCCTCTTCATTCTTTTTTTAAGTTTTTTCTTTTTTAATTCTCTATTTATTCCCTATTGTTGCCCTTGTTTTATTGTAGTTATTATTGCTGTTATTGATGTCATTGTTGTTCGATAGGACAGAGAGAAATGGAGAGAGGAGGGGAAGACAGAGAGGGGGAGAAAAAGATAGACACCTGCAGACCTGCTTCACCGCCTGTGAACTGACTCTCCTGCAGGTGGGGAGCTGGGGGCTTGAACTGGAATCCTTATGCAGGTCCTTGTGCTTTGCGCCATGTGCACTTAACCTGCTGCCCTACTGCCCGACTCCCGATTCCTCTCCATTCTAAGAAAGGATCATTTTAGAGAAAACCAGTCTATCACAATTATAAGTATACTCCACATTGTTGGTTCTACTCTTTTCCAAACTACTGTTGTTCAACAGATTTCATTTCATACTGAAAGACATCCTACTCTAGGATAATAAATACCTTTTTTTTTTTTTTGCCTCCAGGGTTATTGCTGGGACTCCGTGCCTGCACCACAAATCCACTGCTCCTGGAGGCTATTTTTTTCCCCTTTGTTGACCTTGTTGTTTTATCGTTGTTGTGGTTATTATTGTTGTTATTGATGTCATTGTTATTGAATAGGACAGAGAGAAATCGAGAAAGGTGGGGAAGATAGACAGTGAGAGAAAGATAGACCTATAGACCTGCTTCACCTCTTGTGAAACGAACTCCCCTGCAGGTGGGGAGCCAGGGGATTGAACTGGGATCCTTATGCTGGTCCTAACGCCTCACACCATGTGCACTTAATCTGCTGCGCTACCACTCGACCCCTCACAAATACCTATTTTTTATACTGATGATATTTTATGGAGTCTGTATTGAGGTCAGGGAGATAGTTCAGTCCATTAGAGTATAGGACATGCATGCCTGAGGGTCCAGATTTCTTAACACCACCATATGCCAGAGCTGAGCAATGTTCCGGTTTCTTTTCTACTCATAAATAAGGCTTTTTACTCCTGTTTTTTTTTTTTAAGTTTGTCTTAATTTTAGCTCTAAACATAGTTGAAGATACATATTTTTCAGGAATGCCAAGATAAGATTAGTCATTTCTCCCAATTTGCTGATGTCAAGGAACTATTTAAAGTCAAGATATTATCATTGTTATTCTGACATTGTTAAATATGGAAAGGGTTAGGGAAATTTTGGGGGTTTACATGCCTGAAAAAAAATGCCTATTTTTATAGAGCTTTAGCTCCAAGTGCTTTATCGGTGTAACACAAAGATGTTAGATGGCATTCCATCAACAGAATAAGAAACTATGCCAAAGTATAAATAAAAAATTAAGAGAAAATCAATCTGTAATCATCTGAGTTGGCAAAATATGCTCACAAAATCACTTGCAAATGGAATTTTTTGTTTAATCAGTCAGTTGACATTATTAACAGTTCCTGATCTATATTTTGTGACCTAAGAAAGACTTTTAAAAATTAAAATCCTCCAGTCATTTTCATCACCCATTCTAGTGATTGGAAATTTAAAGCTCTACCCAGGTTAACATTTGCATCAACACTTGAAAAACACTTGAAATGTTGGGAAGAGCTAAACCAGGGAGATGGATTGGGGAAGGAGACCAATTTCCTGGTGATTGCTTTGAGGACTGAATGGATAGCTTTTCAGTTTATTTAAAATTCTGTCAATTCCCCTAATACTCTCATATTAAAACTCAATAGCAAAACATGTTCAAGAGGGGCTATTTATGTGCTACTTAGATAATGTAGATAACTGCTAATATAAATAACTGATAATTGGCTATATATGTGTGTTAAAAGTAAGGTTTTTTTCCCCAAAAAAAACTTTATTAATTAATGAGCGAGGAGGTAAAGAAACAGAAAACTAAAGCATCAATCTGGTATAATTAACTACAGGGAGTTGAGCTTGGGACCTCATGCTTAGAGTCCAATGCTTTACACACTGTGCCACCACCCAGGTCTCAAGTTAATGAATTTTTAAAGATTTAAAAGAGTAAGTAGAATTGGGGCCAGGTGGTGTCATACCTGGTTGAGTGCACGTTATCACTACATGCAAGGATCCAGGTTCAAGTCCCCACCTGCACACACAGTGAAGTAATGCTGTAGGTGTCTCTCTTTCTCTCTGTCTCATCCTCCCCTCTCAATTTCTCTCTGTCTCTATCCAATAAAGAGGTAAATAAGTAAATAAATAAAATTGAGAAATTATTATAAAAAGGATTAAAGTATTTGTGTGTGTGTGTGTGTGTGAGAGAGAGAGAGAGAGAGAGAGAGAGAGAGAGACAAGACACCAGGGCTATCACTGAGGTTTGGTTCCTGTACAAATCCACTGTTCCTAGAAGCCAGTTTGTCTTTTAGCTGGAAGCTGAGAGACTGAGAGGGCGAGAGAGTCCGAGACAAAGAGGAGGAGAGACACCACAGCACTGCTCTGCTGCTCACGAAGTTTCCCCTCCGCAAGAACTCCCAGTGTGACTGAAGAGAGCTCGAAGCCAGGTCCTCACACACGGTAAAGTGTGAGCTCTACCAGGTGGGAAACAAGTAGAAATTTCAAGGGTAACAGATAGTGTGTGATCATTTCATAGGAGAAATGTATTACAGTGACAAAAGATCAGCAGTTTTTTGTTTTGTTTCATTTTTGTTTAATCAGCAAGGAACTCTGAAGATTTGTAGTCTGAAAAGTGATTGACAGGATAATGAGAAGAAAGATGGTTGAAGGAGAAGAGAGTGGCCTTATAGGAACAGCAAACTACTTTGGTAAAGACTCACAGATGTACACGAGCCAGCCAGCCAGCCAGGCCTGGTGGAAGAGATTAAATAACAGGCTATAGCTCCCGGGTTTTGAATGAGAGTTGCTACAAACAATCCAACTGGGGGAGTTCAAAAGTATTTATGTGCAAATAGACATAACAAAGCTAAAAGTATTTCATCTTCTGTAACACACCAAACTTGACAGTGAAAACAACAAAAATGTAAATCTGCCAAATCCTAAGATCTGTCACTTCACGCTATACACAAACAAAAAAAGAGAGCCAGGCTGCATCTCTAAGGTCACACGGAAGTCAGTGAAGGCTTTTGAAGTAAAAAGATGATTTATCTACTTCTTTTTAAGTTAAATGTTGGGAGTTTGGAAAAGAAAGATAAGAGAAATGAAGTGCTGAATATAAACAGTGGAGTTAATCAGAGGACTGTTTTTCTGAATTGTGGCATACTCTTAACTATGATCGAGTTCCTGGCAAGGATCAGAATGCCTTTCTTTTTTTTTTTTTAATTTTTAAAAATATTTATTTATTTATTCCCTTTTGTTGTCCTTCCTGTTCTATTGTTGAGGTTATTGTTGTTATTGATATTGTTGTTGTTGTTGGATAGGACAGAGAGAAATGGAGAGAGTAGGGGAAGACAGAGGGGGGGAGAGAAAGACAGACACCTGCAGACCTGCTTCACCGCCTATGAAGCGATTCCCCTGCAGGTGGGGAGCTGGGGACTGAACTAGGATCCTTATGCCAGTCCTTGTGCTTTGTGCCACGTGCGCTTAACCTGCTGTGCTACCACCCGACTTCCATATCAGCTAATTATTTAATCTGATATGTTAAAAGGAGACATCAAATAAAAAGAAAGAGCAAGCACATTCCATATTCTTTCTGCTAAGTCTAACTATAAGCCCTGGCCAACTCAATGATTTGGTGTCTAGAGGCCCTGTTACTTTTTTTTTTTTAATTAATTTCTTTAATGGTAAAAGTAAAATATGATTTGTTGTAAAAATTAATGCATTAATGAAAATCACCTGTACCCCTACTCCACCAGTCACTATCGATCTTAGTGCTATACAGTGTTACTAGTGACCTATTAGTGTAAATCCAAACCTTTTCCTCTGCAGATGAGTTTGTCTTGTAGCCTGGGAGGAGGCACAGCAGACAGAACGTCTGACCTGTAAGCATGAGGCCCCAAGACTGATCCCTAGCATTCCATTTGCCAAAGTGGTACTCTGGCTTGCTCATTATTTTTCTCATAAAATCTGGATCGTGCCATATACTGTTTTACTGTGACATTTTATGTGTATGGTATTTCTTGATTTAAAAGTCTAGTAAGTAGTACCATTTAGGTCCAAAAGAGTGAGATTCAAGAAGAATGTGATCAGTATCTCATGATTTAGAAACTGTAGCTATGCTCCATTACCATGTCATTTACTGGATTTCTTTCTTTTCTTCTTTTATGGATTTAAATCTGCTTTTAAGTGTAACCAAAGAGCTCATTTTTTTGTTTCTTCAGACTTAATCATTCTTTCTTGCATCAAAAATAACAAAATTGTAGGGTGACATTAACACATGATCATGAAACAAAAATGTGTTTCATTTCATTAGTCACAGGCTACATATCAACCAGCTGTCGAGCTAAAAATATGCTTTAGTTTAAAATTTTGTAAAATACAGGCATTTAAGACTCATTTTGAAAGAAATGTGACTTCTTTCAGTTTCTAACACGCCATTAGAAGCTTTGGAGAACAAATCAGTACCTCTAAACCAAAGAAAAAGAAGGTTGGGATGGGGGGGCAGCTGGTGGCACATCTGGTTAAGTATACATAGTACTAAGCACAAGGACTGGCACAAAGATCCAGGTTTAAGCTCTTGGCTTCCCACCTGCAGAAGGGACGCTTCACTATTGGTGAAGCAGGTCTGCAGGTGTCTATCTTTCTCTTTCCCTCTCTATCTTCCCCTCCCCTCTCAATTTCTCTCTGTCCTATCCAATAAAACGGGGAAAAAATGGCCACCAGGAGCAGTGGATTTGTAGTGCCTCCAGGGTTATTGCTGGGGCTCAGTGCCCGCACCATGAATCTACTGCTCCTAGAGGCCATCTTTTCCCCCCCTTTGTTGCCCTTGTTATTATAGCCTTGTTGTGGTTATTATTGTTATTGTTGATGTCGTTTGTTGTTGAATAGGACAGAGAGAAATGGAGAGAGGAGGGGAAGACAGAGAGGGGGAGAGAAACACCTACAGACATTGAAGCAACTCCCCTGCAGGTGGGGAGCTGGAGACTTGAACTGGGATCCTTACGCTGGTCCTTGTGCTTTGCGCCACATGCGCTTAACCCACTGCGCTACCGCCCGACCCCCCAAACTACAATTTTGTAAAGCTGGAAGTAAGAGGAGTTGTGAGAAGAATGCCAGAAAAACTTATAAACAAGCTTCTTATCCTAAAACTAATCTTTGTCAAGTTACAACAGCTTTGAGACTCAGTTTCTATATCCACAAAAATGAAGAGATCAGAAACTTTATGATATCTTAAATCCTCTTCTAAATCCATATTCTTTTACTGTTCAGAAAGAGAAGAAAAAAAAACAGGAATAAGATAAAGAAAGCTTTGTCTACAAAGACAGTCAGGCAAGCAATCCTTCCAAAGCCTTTTCTGAAAACAAGCTTGAAGTCTCTTTTCAAAGTAAACTAGTAGATTATTGTTTTTATATGTACTTTTACTCATTTACTATACATAGAATTGTGCCACCACTGTTTATTAGTTTCCTTTCTATTTTTTTTTTTAAATATGTCACTAACAATCTCTCTGAGTATTGTGCCCAGAGCTCCACTTTCCCATGAGTTCTGTGGTTTTTACTGCACAATAATTTTGTGCAACCCTATATCATACTGTAGCAAAACTAACTGGACTACTGTTTGGGAACAAAATAGTCAAAGGGCAATCTTATTTGTTAAAAAACAGAAGAGAGACAAACTTCCTGTAAGACTGCCTAAGCATTAAGCCAAAGTCAAGGAAGTTTTTGTGAATGTCCTCCTAAAACAGGTGCTATCCATCCCACGGCCTAGCCACTAACTAGGTAGCTCCTAAATCAGACGCCAGATTTTGAATCAGTTCATTCACCCTGAAAAAGTGAACAGAAATGTGGACTTGTTGAAAAAACAGCAAGGAAACATTGAGTACATCTTCTAAATTCAGACCTTAATTCTGTTAAAAAAAAAAAACCTTGGTATGCACCACTATTTTTAAACTGCCACCTGCTCAATATGGGATGTTCAACAACAGCTATTCAATACCTATCATGGAAGACTATGCAGGGGGGAAAAAAACTGCAAGGTGGTTATAATAGTGCAGTAGAAACCACAGAGTTTCTAGAAACACTCTTAATTCTTGATAATCCAAAAGGTTAAGGAGAAGAGTGAGATAAAGGAAGTCATGCATGTTTCCTGCTTTCCATACTGACTCGAAATAGAAGGCAGGCCCAAGCATTTGGCACTGAAGCCAAGAGATGGCTAAAGCAAAGGGCAGATAAAAATAATGCAGCTAGTGAGAATGCTCAGGAAAGATAGAGAACAGAATGCCTTCTTAAATGAACCCAGACTTAAAAAGCAGAACTGATACCAGAAGAAACATAAATATAGTATAGCATGTGCTCCTATATGTCAGTTACTTGGTTATTATAGTCATGAACTCAGCACCATTTCTTTTTTTTATTATCTTTATTTATTTATTTATTTGATAGAGACAGCCAGAAATCTAGAGGGAAGGGGGTGAGAGAGAGACAGACAGAGAGACAGCTGCAGCCCTGCCTCACCACTTGCAAAGTTTTCCCCCTACAGGTGGGGACAGGGGGCTCGAACCTGGGTCCTTGTGCACTGTAACTTGTGCACTCTCAATCAGGTGCGCCACCATCTGGCCACCAGCACCATTTCTTAAAGAGTTATAATCTTGGGTGCGAGGCAGTGGCACACCTGGTCAAACACACATAGTACTATGCACAAAGACGCACGTAAGGACCCGGGTTCCAGTCCCCATTTCCCACCTGCAGCAGAGACACTCACTAGCAATGAAACAGGTCTGCACATGTCTACCTTTCTCTCTCTGTCTCCATTCCTCTCTCAATTTTTCTCTGTCCTATCAAATAAAACAAGGGGAACATAAGGGGAGTTGCCACACAGTAGCGCAACAGGTTAAGTGCACATGGCATGAAGGACCAGCATAAGGATCCAGGCTCCCCACCTCCAGGGGGTCACTTCACAAGCAGTGAAACAAGTCTTTAGGTGTCTATCTTTCTCTCTCCCTTTCTGTCTCCCCTTCCTCTCTCGCTTTCTTTCTGTCCTATCCAACAACAACAATAACAACAAGGGCAACAAAATGGAAAAAAATAGCCTCTAGGAGCAGTGGATTTGTAGTGCAGGCACCAAGCCCCAGCAATAAACTTGGAGACAAAAAAAGAAAAAACAGTTGTAATCTTTTTTTTAATATTTATTTATTTATTCCCTTTTGTTGCCCTTGTTGTTTTATTGTTGTAGTTATTATTGATGTCATTGTTGTTGGATAGGACAGAGAGAAATGGAGAGAGGAGGGGAAGACAGAGGGGGGAGAGAGAGATAAACACCTGAAGACCGGCTTCACAGCTTGTGAAGAGACCCCCTGCAGGTGGGGAGCCGGGGGCTCGAACCCGGATCCTTACACCGATCCTTGCACTTTGCACCACCTGTGTTTAACCTGCTGCGCTACTGCCTGACTCCCGATTGTAATATTAAATTTTAAAAAGGGCCATTTTTTTTCATGTGTTTCTCGGCCTTTTGGATCTCTTCTGTGGTGAATATTCTGTCCATGAAACACATGAAAAAGTGTTCCAAGTCTTTGATTGTCAGAGAAATGAAAATAAAAACAACAATGAGATACCACTTCACTCCTGTAAGCATGTCTGTCATACGTCAGAAAAGGTAGCAACAACAAATGCTGGAGAGGTTGTGGGGTCACAGGAATCCTTCTGCACTGCTGGAGGAAATGTAAATTGGTCCAACCTCTGTGAAGAGCAGTCTGGAGAACTCTCAGAAGGCTAGAAATGGACCTACCCTATGATCCTGCAATTCCTCTCCTGAGGATATATCCTAAAGAACCCAACACACCCATCCAAAAAGGTTTGTATATACCTATATTCATAGCAGCACAATTTGTAATAGTCAAATCCTGGAAGCAACCCAGGTGTACAACAACAGATGAGTGGCTGAGCAAGTTGTGGTCTATATACACAATGGAATACTACTCAGCTATTAAAAATAGTAATTTCACTGTTTTCAGCCCATCTTGGATGGAGCTTGAAGAAATCATGTTAAGTGAAATTAGTCAGAAACAGAAGGATGAATAGGGATGATCTCACTCATCACAGGCAGAAGCTGAAAAACAAAATCAGAAGAGAAAACACTAAGCAGAACTTGGACTGGAGTTGGTGTATTGCACCAAAGTAAAAGACTCTGGGGTAAGGGGTGGGGAGAGTGCAGGTCCTAGAAAAGGATGAGAGAGGACCTAGTGGGGGTTGTATTGTTATGTGGAAAACTGAGAAATGTTATACATGTATAAACTATTGTATTTACTGTTGAATGTAAAACATTAACCAAATAAATAAATAAATAAAGGGCCAGGCAGTAGTGCACCTAGTTGAGTGCACATATTACAGTACACAAGGATCCAGGTTCAAGAGCCAGATCCCTACCTGTAGTGGGAGAAGTTTCACAAGCAGTGAAACTTCCCTCTCTCTCTCTCTCTCTCTCTTCCCTTTTAATTTCTCTGTCTCTATCAAAAAATATATTTTTACATCTCTGTATATGCATATTTATGTATGTTAGGAAGAAAAAAACCCTAAAATGGTAACAGAATGATAACACAAAACACAATGCTATTTGTTTGTTTTACCAGAGTACTGCTCAGCTCTGGTTTATGGTGGTATGGGGAATTGAACCTGGCACTTTGTAGCCTCAGGCATGAGAGTCTCTGTGTAACCATTATGCTATCTACCCCTGCCCACAACACATAGTATTTGTATAGTAAGGTTATAAATTTTATTTAAGTGATAGTTTACTTCCTTCATTTTCTTTTTTGCTGCTGGGGATCTTACATCTGCATAATTCCATTGCTCTCAGTGAGCCCCCCCACCCCCTTTAACTTTAAGATAGAAAAAGGTAGAGATGTAGGGAAGGGGAGAAAGGGAGAAGGAGAAAAAGAGAAAGAGATGGAGAGAGAGAGCTATGTGGTGGTGGGAGGGAGAGACATAATAGAATTGTTCCACCATTTATGAAGCTTCCTTCGATGCTGTGCATGGTGCTTCCATGTGGTGCCAGGGGCTCCAACCTGGTCCTCATGCATGGTAAAGTGTGCTCTCTATTGGATGAGCTAGCTCTCTGCTCAGCTTTAATCACTTTATACAATGTACATATCTGAATTTTATCATTAGCAGAAAGAAAATATCCTTTAACTAGTCAAGAAATGAGTATCTGATCTTCATTTAGAATTCACAAGACATGAATTGTCTCTTCTTAAAAGTGAACTAGGTTGGGAGTCAGGCAATAGCATAGCCGGCTAAGTGCACATGGTGCAAAGTGCAAGGACTGGCGTGAGGATCCTGGTTTGAGCCCCTGGCTCCCCACCTGCAGGGGAGTCACTTCACAAGCAGTGAAGCAGGTCTGCAGGTGTCTATCTTTCTCTTCCCCTCTCTGTCCTCTCCTCCTCTCTCCATTTCTTTCTGTCGTAGCTAACAATGACAACATCAACAACAACAACAATAATAATAAAGAATGGGAACAGATCCCATTAAAAAAAAAGTGAACTTGATCAGTGGTGGGAGGGTGGGGGTGGATACTTCCACACTATACAGGAAAACACAAAAGAGAACTCTGAAAAAAAAAAGTAACTCTTAACCACAGGAAGGTGGAGAACACAATAATAGACACTACATACCCAGAAGATGTATCTAGTTAGCTTGTTCCTACTTTTGTCAACCAGTATTTTGGAGACTTCTTTGGGTATTCTGAAAAATCTTCACACTTTGGATAAAGTTAGTGTGGAGTTAGTCAACCAAGTTTAACAGTGCGGACACACAGCAGAGAATATGGAAATATGATCTAATCAGCGACAACTTATGACCAAAGCCTAAGAAATAAGCAAAAGGCCGCTGTGGATTGTGTACTCATCAGCTTTCTCTCAATAGGGCATTATCCCCAGTGAAGAATATTTATTTCTTCAAAAGCATGTATAAGCTAACTACTGGCTATAAAGAACTACCTGAGATGCTATGGCAAACACAAGCGTAATAAGGTGCAGCCATTCTCTTCACAGCATTTACAATCTGACATGAAGAGATATGATGTACCTATTAGAAATGTTTATCTAACATAATACAACAAAATCAAATGGTTAAGCGAGCTGTACAGATAAATATTTAAGGCACATACAGGAAAGAGCTGCTCACTATGGACTTAAGCAGCTGGGAAAGGCTTCAGGAAGAAAGGGACATCTGATAGCATAACAAGGGACACGAGGGTAGTCTAGGAATAGTCGTGAAGACGAGCTGTCACTGGGGTGGGAAAGGCAGTGCTGAGTCTGGACAGACCACAGTCCAGAATAACTATTAGGCAAGTAACAAGAAAAGGAAGGAAAGATAGATTCAGACAGATTCTGAATCCTCGTACAGATTCCTTTACCTCTCATTCTTCTGTTATGCCATTAACAGGTTAGGAACATACATACACACGCACACATATATGTATATATAGTGTCTGCCACATTGACTTTAAATACATATATATTAAAAGTCAATGTAGCAGACACTATACTGAGTATAACCTAATCTCATAGTAATCTTCCAAAGCAGGTTACATTACTCCTTTTTTTTTTTAAAGATTTTATTTACTTATGAGAAAGATAGGAGGAGAGAGAAAGAACCAGACATCACTCTGGCATATGTGCTGCCAGGGATCAAACTCAGGACCACGTGCTTGAGAGTCCGAAGCTTTATCACTGCGCCACCTCCCGGACCACACATTATTCCTTTTTTAAAGGCAGAAACTGAAATTAGATGGGACTAGGTGGTGGTGCACCTGGTTGAGTGCACATGCTACAATGTGCAAAGACCCAGGTTCAAACCCCCAGGTGTCCACCTGCAGGAGAAAAGCCTCAAGAGCAGTGGGGCAGTGCTGCAGGTGCCTCTCTTCCTTCCCATTTCCCCTCCCTTCTCGACTGTCTCTAGTCAACAAATTAATTATTGTTTTAAATGGAAAGAAAAGAAACAAATTAGTTAAACTGAGAAGTTAACTACTTTATCCAACATCACCAAGGTAAGCGACAGACATGGGATTTGAACTCAGACCTACTTGACTACAAAATCTAGGCTCTCTGACATCTTCCTAAGACACAGCTCTGATAATATCACTCTGAATTTGCCTCTTTCTCCCATCACAGAGCATTTCCCCCACCCTTTTAAACTATGCAGTGTCCCCAGGGTGATCTGCACATCTTAACCCACTGTGCTACCGCCCAACCCCATCCCCTGCACATCAAAGCCTGCTCTCAGAAGAGTAACTACAACCAAAATCAAAACAACTGCTAGCAGCATAGTCTACCTAGTGATATTTTCATTGTTAATAGAATCAGCTTTTAAGTCAGGAGAGGGAAGCCCTAACAAAAATCACCTAGTTGGACATATATTTAACCTTCTCAGAGGGTTAGGTCAAGGTCATATTTCAGTATAATCATTTCCCTAGCTTATACTTAAAGCTCACACAATATAAGTCTCACTTGTAAGAAATCCTGAAGGTATCCATGGAAGCCTAACCAATCAAAATCAGGGTAATGAAAGGCCAGATGTGGTTGCAGGTTTGCTTCAAAAAAGAACTACAAACTCTAGCATTTCACATTCTCAGCATATGACACAAGAAAGCCTATAGGAAACATATTTAACATTCAAATGGTTCAATGTTTTCATAACAGAAAGAGTGCCCCAAATATATACTTTCTAGTAAGTCTATAAAGTAATCCTTTACTTTCTCTGGGAACCAGGAGCTTTATCATTACTTTTCTCACCTTTTCCACAATGAAAGATTTCGCAGGTATCAAATGGCAAAAGTGTTATCTTTCAAAGGCACTGAAATGAAATTCACAAGGGATCTCCAAGTGCGTAAAGACAAGTGGGTAGAAGAGCATAGCCCAGACAGAGAGTGCTCCAGGGACTCACTGTGAAAACAGCCTTCACTGACTGTCTAGTTGCTGAAGCCAGAAGAAACGAATAGCTAGGTCAAAGAGCAACCCAATCACTTGAAAATTTCCCCACTAAATATATTAATGGGCCAAGAAATAAGGGTTTCAGAATGTAATTAAAAATGATGATTCAGGGAGTTGGGTGGTGAAGCGCAAGGACTGGCGGAAGGATCCCGGTTCGAGCTCCCGGCTCCCCACCTGCAGGGAAGTCACTTCACAGGTGGTGAAGCAGGTCTGTAGGTGTCTGTCTTTCTCTCCCCCTCTGTCTTCCCCTCCTCTCTCCATTTTTCTCTGTCCTATCTAACAATGACGACATCAATAACAATAATAACTACAACAACAATGAAAAACAACAAGGGCAACAAAAAGGAAAATAAATAAACAAATATAAAATTTTTTTAAATGATTCAAATTCAACGTAAGATAAATTTTAGTCCAGTTTAGAAAACATATTGCATTATGTTTTACACAGAAAATAAAGTGGCATTTTGGAAATAAAAGTGACATTGTCCATTCTTACCCAACAAAAGTTGCAATGTCACTTACTCTAAAAAATCACTTTCCAAGAAATTACCATCTCATCAGTGTTTTAATATGTATGTCAACTGGTATTAGGAACAGAACTCTTTTCAAAAAAAAGAAAAGGAGAATGTTTCTCTTACATATCTGGATGGCTCTTCTAAGTTCTGATCATTCATATTGGTAGGAACAATCCGGGTGGCCAGTGGTCCCTCTGCAAAAGGCTTTGGTAACTGGCCCCTGAACTCTGATGGAATGAACTGAAGTTGCCAACTGTGAGACACACAAATAAGGAGAGTAAGAAAAAACACAAGGATGACATTGCTAAACATACTTAAAATAAATATACAAAACAAAATTCATGTGAAAAACATTTCACTTGAAAAAAAACAACATATTTCTGTTAAAACTTCAGCCAGGAAGAATAAAGGCAGAGGTCACAATTCAGTCCAAAATTCACTGAGAAATTTTCAATTAGATATCTCTCAGCCCATGTCTCCAACCCTCAGCAGTGAAATTTGCCATGAGATGGTCATATCATAATAATCAACCAACCAGAAAATCACCATAGTTTATTGCTGATTATTACTGATTAGAGAGACTTAGAAAAATTAAAAGCAAATTCATTGGGTGTGTAGAGAAAAGAGTAAAATAGGTGGTCCAGGAGGTAGTTCAGTGGCTAAGGCACTAAACTTTCAAGCATGACGTCCTGAGTTCGATCCCTGGCAGCACATGTACCACATTGAGGTCTGGTTCTTTCTCTCTCTCCTGCTATCTTTCTAGTAAATAAATAAAATCTTTTAAAAAAGAAAAAAAAAGGAAAAAGAAAATGTAAGAACACACTACAGGAGAAATATCTTGTCCTGAATAATTGTAAAAAGTATCTTTAATTATGAAACTATTTCAAATGTAAAAGGCTGAGGCTAAAGTTAATACTGCAGAAACAAGTTTTAATTTAATCATTAACGACTGATATAGGATCTTTATCAATTGCAGGATGCCACCACTAACCAAGCTGCTAAGGCCAGTCCTTAAATGGAGCAACATGACTCAACTTGATTTCCCTTTCCCCTAAATAGAATGCTTCTCTGTACAAATTAAGCAAATATAAGACACTCCATAGCCTATGCTACCACATCCAGCAGCAGATGGTAGAAGGAAATCGGTGCAGATGTCTTAACCACAGAACTCCCAGTGTCCTTATGTTGGTGGAGCACTTTCTCTGTTGTTGGATGACAAACATTTCTTCTCTAAAAACAGCCTTCCACAGCTAGAGTTTCTCGACCACTTTTGGAAGTGGACTGATATTAATTCGTCACAGATATTTAGATCTGAATCTTCTCAAGGAGAGCCACTAGCTGGAGTCTATGGTCTCAAGAGGTTTTTATTAAGTCCCAAGGACTCTGTTAGGTGAGTGTAAGGTGCATAACCAGAAACAGCACTTGGTTTACTGAGCACAGTGCTGCCCCTACAGCACTCTAAGATGTTAACGATTCAAAAAACAGTTTTTGATACAAACTCCAAAACAGAAGGGAAAATTGGGAAGACATTGCCTCGGAACTGTTACTTTTATTCCTTGATTTTAAACTCTGGGAATTAAATGGCAACTTACTTATCAGGCAGAAGGAAGCTGCTGGGAAATCGATACCACTCTTTGCCTACACAGACGTTCACAGGTCTGCCTTCTGGGACAGTGTGGATGGCTGGGTCTGTAGCAATTCGGTAAAATTCAGGATACAAATCAAGGGGCCCATGATATCCTGGAAGGTAAGAAGGTTTGTGGAAGCCAAACATGAGTAAGATGGGCTTCTGACATTGCATTATAAGCATGTTAGTTGCCCACTGTAATCCATTCAAAATTTAAGCATGTGATGATCCCCAGCACCCCAGCAGGGAGTCAGCTCCAATAGTATAAAATGTCTCTAGTGGTCCGGGAGGTGGCGTAGTGATAAAGCTTTGGACTCTCAAGCAAGAGGTCCTGAGTTCGATCCCTGGCAGCACATGTGCCAGAGTGATGTCTGGTTCTTTCTCTCTCCTCCTGTCTTTCTCATAAATAAATAAAATCTTTTTAAAAAATTAATAAAACATCTCTATAGTTTAGAAGATAGCTAGAGCAGAGGGCTACTTTGCCAAAAATAATTTGCTTTCTTTACACCTTTGCATCTCTTTTATTTATTTTTTATTGTTGTTGTCATTATTATTATTGTTGTTATTAATGTCATTGTTGTTGGATAGGACAGAGAGAAATGGAGAGAGGAGAGGAGAGAAAGATAGACACCTGCAGACCTGCTTCACCACTTATGAAGCAAACCTCCCCCTCCAGCCCCCCCCCCCCGCAGGTGGGGAGCCGTGGGCTCAAACCCGGATCCTTATGCGGGTCCTTGCTTTTCACGGTATGTACATTTATTTTTTTTAATTTTTAAAAAATATTTATTTAATTTATTTATTCCCTTTTGTTGCCCTTGTTGTTTTATTGTTGTAGTTATTATTGTTGTTGTCGTTGTTGGATAGGACAGAGAGAAATGGAGAGAGGAGGGGAAGACAGAGAGGAGGAAGAAAGATAGACACCTGCAGACCTGCTTCACCGCCTGTGAAGCGACTCCCCTGCAGGTGGGGAGCCGGGGTTCGAACCGGGATCCTTATGCCAGTCCTTGTGCTTTGCGCCACCTGCGCTTAACCCGCTGCACTACAGCCCAACTCCCTGGCATGTACATTTAAACCTTAACCTGTTGCATTACCACCCAGCCCCCTGCACTTCTTTTAATGCATTCTCTTTGAGAAAGAGAGAGAGCACCGCTCTGTCATACATGGTACACAGGGCTTCACATGTGCAAGTTATGCTCTCTACCTGCTGAACCACCTCTCCAGACTCAATCTTTTAATATTCTGGATACAAATAATGATTACAAACAATAATATAATCATAGTAATTGAGCACCAAACTAGCATCCTGAACTGGACTTCTTTAAATTCTCCCTTTGAAAGGAAAGAAGGTGTGTGTGTGTGTGTGTGTGTGTGTATGGGGGGGTGGGTATTGGAAGTTGACTCAGCAGGAAGAACATATGCATTGCATTATGAGGTCCTGGGTTTGATCCCTGGCACCATAAATAACAGAGTGGAACACTGATCTCTCATATACATAGCAATAAAATAGTTCTTTAAATTAAAAGGAAATAAATAAACATTTGTAAGAAGGAGATGTAAGGTACCAGGTGATGGCACATCTGGTTGAGCGTACGTATTACCATGCACAAGGACCCAGGTTCAAGTCCCTGGTCCCCATCTGCAGGGGGAAATCTTCACAAGTGATAAAGTATAGCTGTAGGTGTCTATCTTTCTCTCCTTTTCTTTCCCTCTCCCTCTCTGTTTTATCAGATTAAATAAAGTTAAAAAGGAAAATGTAAGGGCTGGGAAGACAGCTTAATTGTTATGCAAACGACTTCATGCTGGAGGTTCTATGCTCCAGGGTTCAGTCCCTAACACTACCATAAGCCAGTGTTGACAGACTGGGAAAACACAAAGTAAAACTTGTTCTGGGGTTGGTATACTATACCACAGCACAGGACTCTGGGGAGGAAGGAAAAGAGAATGGGGGGTGGGGTGGTGGTTGAGCAATCTTGGGGGTCCTAAGTTGGGGGGTGAGATTGCTCTACAGACACCTATCAAGAGGAGACAGGAAATTACATCCATGTGTCTACAACTGTACTATAAATCCCGTACTGAAAATTTTAATTAAAAAAGAAAAAGCTAGAATTGAATAGTACCCTGGTAATACTACTACGACTAATTTGTTTTACAAAGGGAAAAAAATAATCAATAAAATGGGGCTGGGGGGAGGCACACCAGGTTAAGCACATATAGTAGGAAGTGCAAGGAGTTGCGCAAGGATCCTGGTTCGAGCCCCTGGCTCCCCACCTGCAGGGAGGTTGCTTCACAAGTGGTGAAGCAAGTCTGCAGGTGTCTTTCTTTCCCTCACTCTATCTCCCCCTACCTTTCTCAATTTCTATCCTATCCAATAATAATAATTTTTTTAAAAAAGGAAAAATGGCCTCCAGAAGCAGTGGATTTATAGTGCAGGCACCAAGCCCCAGAAATAAAAAAAATAATAATCAATAGGAGTAGAAAAAAGAGGGACCAGGTGGTCCCGGAGGTGGCACAGTGGATAAAATGTTGGACTCTCAAGCATGAGGTCGTGAGTTCAATCCCCGGCAGCACATGTACCAGAGTGATATCTGGTTCTTTCTCTCTCCTCCTATCTTTCTCATGAATAAGTAAATAAAATAAAATAAAAAAAGAAAAGAAAAAAGAGGGACCAGGCAATAGTGCACCTGGTTGAGTATGCATGTTATAATGCACAAGGAACTGGGTTCAAGTGCCCAGTCCCTACCCACAGGAGGGAAGGTTCACTGGCAGTGAAGCAGTGCTACAGATGTCTCTCATTTTCTCTCCCTATTTTCTCTAATCTTTTTCAATTTCTCTGTCTTGTTAAAGAGAAACAGAGAGAGAGAGAAAGAAAGAAGAAAAAAAAAACTATTTAATTACATAAAAGGAATTCTCAGTCTTCTCAGTCTGAAAATAAAGATGTTAATCCACCAGTTCTTCTATTCAGTTGAACTATATTAAGCAATTACACATAAAATAAAGCCCAGAGTGAAGTGTCTGATGGCTACAGCATATGATATTCTCAGTGCATCTACCTCTAAACAGTGCCACAGACCGAGAAAAGGATAAGAGCCCAAACAGGAAGACTGTTCCTAAAGCCATCCAATTCGATGTCACGGTGTAATGTTCCAGGCGGTATCGTTGAAACACAAAGTGGTAACATTTCTAGAAGTAAAGAAATCGTTACTGAAAAACAAAGATATACTTTAAAGGATAGACATAATCACAGCATATCACAGTAATACCGGAGCAAAGAAATTCTACCAACGGCGTGAGCATTTGCAAACACTTAGTAAGGTACTCACTCAAATTCTAAGGTTAAAGCAAACTGTACTTAGGAAAACTACTTGGATATTTCTCTCTCTCTCTCTCTTTTTTTTTTTTTTTGCTTTCAGAGTTATCGCTAGGGCTTGGTGCTGGCATCACGAATCCACTACTCCTGGTGGCCATTTTTTCCTATTTTATTGATAGGAGAGAAGAGGGGAGATAGAGAGGAGGTGGAGGTCGAAAGGGAGAAAGATAAGACACCTGAAGACCTGCTTCACCAATCATCAAGTGTCTCTCCTGTGGGTGGGGAGCAAGAAGCTCGAATCAGGAACCTTGTGCTGGTCCTTGAGCTTCATACTATGTGCACTTAAGCTGGTGCTCCACCACCCAGTCCCAATATTTCCCTAGTGTTTAAATTCATTAATAATTTTAAAATGTATAAATAAAAATGATTTTTGTAGTATTGATATAGGAAGTATTTCATTTTGATTTGATATGAGAATCAACCTTTATGTATCTTACCAATAACTTTTCCTTAGAATTTTCAGTATAGTTTGAGCCTCCAGCTCCCCACCTGCCGGGGAGTTGCTTCACAGGTGGTGAAGCAGGTCTGCCGGTGTCTCTCTTTCTCTCCCCGTCTTCCCCTCCTCTCTCCATTTCTCTTTATCCTATCCAACAACAACGACATCAATAACCACAACAATGTTAAATAACAAGGGGAACAAAAGGGAAAAATATATATATATAAAGAATTTTCAGTATAGGCACAGCAAGACAGCTCTATTGGATAGTATGCTTCCTTTGTCATGGGCACAACCCAGATTCAAGCTTGGCCCTTACTGCACTGAAGGAAGCTTCAGCACTGTGGTATCTCTCTATCTATGTCTGTCTGTCTATTTGGAAAAGTCAGTCTGAAGTAGTGAAGCCCCAGTGATAGCAAGGGGAGAAAAATGTCAGTAGGAACAAAAATGGTTCCTAAACAAGCAAGAAGAAAAAAGAATTCTCATACAACATTAGGAAAATGCTATCAATTACCTGCTAAACTACAAATTAAATGAGTATTATAATGCATACACATGTTTCTGCTATCTTTAAGTATCTTTTTTTTTTTGCCTCCAGGGTTATTGCTGGAGGCTCGGTGCCAGCACTACGAATCCACTGCTCTTGTGGTCATTCTTTTGATTTTTTTTGATAAGACAGAGACAAGTTGAGAGAGGAGGGGAAGATAGAGAGAGGGAAAGACAGACACTTGCAGATGTGCTTCACTGCTTGTGAAGCGACCGGAGCCTAAATTCCCCAGCGAGTCTCCGAGCGAGTCCTTGCACTTGTGCGATGTGCAACCTCGTGCGCCACCGCCCGGCCGCCTGAGTATCTTCCCATTAGATTTCTTTCTTTCTACCATTTTCTCCTATACTACTTCTGGAAAGTTATTTTGCGAAATATAATAATTACTACTAAAAAGGCTTGAACTCCTCTTATACTTGGGGAATCATTTTAAGCCTTGGTTTTCTGTCCACTTGTTTTACTTGTTTCCATTCTTTGCCTGCACCACGAATCCACTGCTCCTGGTGGCCATCTTTTCCCCCCGATTGTTGTTGATCGATAGGACAGAGAGAAACTGAGAGAGGAGAGGAAGACAGAGAGGGGCAGAGAAAGACCCCTACAGACCTGCTTCACCGCTTGCGAAGCAAGCCCCCTGTAAGTGGGGAGCTAGGGGATCGAAGCCAGTCCTTGTGCTTCGCACTATGTGCGCTTAACCTGCTGCGCCACTGCCCGGCACCAATTCTTTTTTTTTTTTCTGTTTTTTTTTTTAAGAATTTTTTTAACTTTTTAAAAAAATTTATTTATTCCCTTTTGTTGCCCTTGTTTTATTGCTGTAGTTATTGACGTCGTTGTTATTGGATAGGACAGAGAGAAATGGAGAGCGGAAAGGAAGAGAGAGACACCTACAGACCTGCTTCACCGCTTCTGAAGTGACTCCCCTGCAGGTGGGGAGCCAGGGGCTCAAACCCGGATCCTTGTGCCCGTCCTTGTGCGGGTCCTTGCACTTTGTGCCACGTGCGCTTAACCCGCTGCGCTACCGCCCGGCTCCCGCACCTGCATTTCTTAATTGTAGGTTCTAGTTCACAGTCACTGCTTTCACATGATGGGAATGTCATAATGTACCTTTAGTCTATTTATACTTGCAGAAATAAACATTTAACTGTGAAACTGTTTTTTAAAAGGAAAGAAATTAAGAAACTAAAGGGTGCTAGGCAGTGGCATGCTTGGAAGAGTTCAAGGAACCGGGTTCAACACCCCCCACACACACACTCCCCACCTTGGGGGGGGGGGGACGCTTCATGAGCAGTGAAGCAGGTCTTCAGGCATCTTTCTCCCCCTCCACTTCCCTTCCTCTCTCAATGTCTCTGTGTCTTATCCAATAAAAAAGAAGAAGAAAAAAAGGCAAAAAAAGGCCGCCGGGAGTGGTGGATTTGTAGTGCCAGCACAGAACCCCATCGATGAGCCTGGTGACAAAAAAAAAAAAACAGTAGATAATCGAAACATGTAAAATAATTTATACTAGCATTACTTGTAATATTGAAATAAGAAATCAACCTAAATTATAACATGAATTATATCTAATTCAATGTTATATGTTGCATAGCTGCATTATATACACTACATTCAGAACTTTATACTGCTGTTAAAATTATGAATATAGATAGAGCAACATAGAGAATGCTATAATGTATTATTAAAAGGGACATAAAGTTATAGGCACACTTAGATTGCAACCATAATAAGGCATGATATGTGATAAACAAAAGTACTGGTGGGAATTTTTGTTAGAGTAGTAGGATTAAAGTTTCTTTGTTTTTGTTTTTTGTTCTTGCCTCCAGGGTTATTGCTGGGGCTCAGTGCCTGCACTAGGAATCCACTGCTCCTGGAGGCTATTTTTTCCCATTGTGTTGCCCTTCTTGTTATTATTGTTGCTATTGTTGACTCTCAGATTAAATTTTCTTTTACTGCTTTCTAAATTATCTCAGTGTAAAAAAAAATCTCAATGTTCAACTGTTAATATAATTTAAATTATTTTTTAAAACTATAATCTGAACATAAATGACCCTTAAAAGCCTTATGATATCTCAAAAAAAAGTCTTATGTTAGATGAGAGAAGCTAGTCACAAAAAAATCACACATTTTATGATTCCATTAATAGGTAATGTCCAGAGTAGACAGCTGTTTATGACTGATAACATATGGGAGAAGGGATGACAACAACTAAAGGGGTTTTTGGGGAGACTGAAAACATTTTAAAATTGACCATGGTGGTGACGACAGGTATATGTGAATATTCTAAAAGCAATTTAATTGCATATTTTAAATGAGTAAACTGTATGGCTTATAAATTATATCTTCAGATCTGTTAAGGAAAAAAAAAAAGGAGTCAGGCGGTAGCGCAGCGGGTTAAGCACAGGTGGCACAAAACATAAGGACCAGTGTAAGGATCCCAGTTCAAGCCCCCGGCTCCCCACCTGCAGAGGAGTCACTTCACAAGTGATGCAGCAGGTCTGCAGGTGTCTTTCTCTCCCCCTCTCTGTCTTCCCTTCCTCTCTCCATTTCTCTCTGTCCTATCCAACAACGATGACATCAACAACAACAACAATAGTAACTACAAAAATAAAACAAGGGCAACAAAAGGGAATAAATAAATAAATATTTTTTTAAAAAAAGAAAAAAAATCCTTAACTTTAATTCTGCCAATGGCAAATATTTATAGAGGTCAAGAAAAGTGTCTGTACAGAAGTTTCTTATGCCATAAATACGTAGCTATTCAAGATCAGCTCTAACAGGGAACTGACTTGGATAGGTTTTATACAGTGTCCCATACAAGCAATTGCCTAATGTTAGTTATCCCAATTACTTGGATAAGTTTTATTCTGCTCTTAGACCTAAAGAGTAGACGTCCTACTAGTTCTGCTGTGGTGCCTCTATTCTGTAAGAGGGCCACACAATGATACAAGCTTTCTTTTTAAATAGCAGCTGGTTTCTTACTGCCAACAGAGGCAAACCAACAAACAAATTAACACTGCAAATATGTAACTAGAAATATGAGCATGATTAAGAGGTAATCAATCAGTTCATAAAAGCTTTAATAATATGGCCTGAAGCAGGTTGAATGTATGGTTAAATTATCTTAAGTGAAAGCATTCTGTCGTTTTCATGTAAGGTCTGTGAGCAATTTAAAAAGTGAACAGAGGCCTGGGAGGTGGTACAGTGACCAATTTGTGCAGGAAATCTTGAGTTTTATCCTTGGCATTATGAATACCAGAATGTTGCTCTGATTCTCCTTCTTTCTCATGTTAATAAATAATTAAAAAAAAAAAAGTTAAACAGATTAAGCAGATAATACATTTCCCTAAAACTCACCTGAAGTGCAGAAAGAGCCACAGCACCACAGAGACATATAAGTGGATATACAGGGAAAAGAAACCTCTCCTCTTTGTGAGGCTGGGTGAAGAAAATAAAAAACCAAATATACATTGGAGCCAGAGTAAGCCAAAATGGGTGGCCTAAATTCTGAACTGCAAGACACAGAAAAAAATTCACATTTCACTATGTTGGAATAAAACAACATATTTAGTTTCAATATCTTCTTGACCTCAAATGTGGGAGATCAAGAAGTGAGTTTATGTTATGCTTTTGGCTAGTCTCAGAACTGTTAAGTCACAGTGGCAAGACTCATTAGAAGAGTCTCCCTGCCCCCATCCAATAGAGAAATTATTAAGTTCAATTACCCACTCACCTGACTTTTGTGCTCTGGTAGAGCAGTTGGTGTTGCTAAGGTGTATCTTGATGTCAGTCCAGCTTTTGCCATGTGGATTTGCTCAGTGTAGACAAAGGCACCCACAAAATGTTTTAAGTCTTATAGTAACATTTTTGAGGAAATGAAGTGTTCTAAAATTCACACTTTCTCCTGTACATTAAAAAAGAGCCAAGTATAAAGAGGTAAATATTCCTTAGCTCTCCCCTCAAGAGATTTAACATCCAGAGAGGTCTAGTACAGGCTTTCCTCTCTATACTAAAGGAGAACACTCTTATTTGGTGTGATTTGGTAGGTTATTTTTTGAGTCTATGAATACTCAAAAGAATTTTTTATATAGATTAGTGGTAGTCTTGCCAGACCCCAGAAAATAAAGCAGTAAATCATACCAAATAGGGAGTCAGGTGGTAGCACAGCAGGTTAAGCGCACATGGCGCAAAGAACAAGGGCTGGCTTAAGGATCCCAGTTCAAGCCCCTGGCCCCCCACCTGTAGGGGAGTTGCTTCACAGGTGGTGAAGCAGGTCTGCAGGTGTCTGTCTTTCTCTTCTGCTCTCTGTCTTCCCCTCCTCTCTCCATTTCTCTCTGTCCTATCTAACAAAGAGAACAACAACAATAACTACAGCAATAAAGAAAAACATCAAGGGCAACAAAGGGGGAAATAAATAAATAAATAAATAAATAAATATTTTTTAAAAAATCACACCAAATAGTAGTATTCTGCTTTCAGATATCACAGGAGCCCTATACTGGATATGGCTAACACAAAAACAAAAGTCAGGTGAATGGATAAGAGAGTTTAATAACTTCTACACTGAATACAAGTAGGAAAAAAAACTTCTCTCTAATGAGTCCTGCCATTGTGTCTATAGAATCTGGACAGTAACCAAAAGCATAACAAAAACTAATGTTTTGGTTTTTAGTTTCTATGTTGTCCAGTATGCTAATCTTCTTTCTTAAACATCAGTTGGTTTGGTCAAATAGCTATAAGTCATAGCAAAGGAAAAAGGTTGAACTCTTAGCCTACTGCTGGTTTTCATCAAGCCAATAATGACAGAAAGTATATTTCAAAGCAGATTTCAAGACACTTTATTATTGTTATTATTTTTAACCAGCTAGGCTCTGAATTAAAATAAGAGTCCGGGGATTGAACCTGGGACCCTGGGGCCTCAGGCATAAAAAGCTTTTAAAAAAAAAAAAAAAACCTATCTACTATGTTATCTCCCCAATTTAAAATACTTTTAAAGGAAACTTACTGACTACATTTTTTTTTTCATTCTAGCCTGCAATACCCATCCACCCTGAATCCCAAATTGGAACTAAAACATGTACTTAAAGCATGTGAAAGAATTAAAAGAATTTAATGAACACTAAGACCCAAGCACCTGCTGGAAAGTTCCTGTGGTTAGGTACATGAACACTGAGTGATAAGTCTGCAACCCACAGTGAAGGCTATCTCCTGCTGTGCTTACATTAGTGATAATGAGCAGCCCAGAAACCACTGGCAAGGGTAGATAGACAGCACCCCCTGGTGTCCTGTGTCTACAATGAGCAAGTTCAGATGATAAAATCAGGACAGTCCTGGAGGGGCACCTTAGCAACAGCAAATTTAGCATTCCAAGTTATCTCTGTCTTTGCAGAGAGAAATCAAAATTCTTGAACTATGATAAGTTTCTTTTTAAAACTTTCCACCCTAAGATTTTATCATGAGATTTTTGGGTTGTAATACAGAAAGTATTTTAGTTGGAATTTTCTTAATTGTAAGAAAATAAATCTGTCATTTACAAGTAAATAGTTGTTTTTCTCTTTTGTATCTTAAAGCCTAACAATGAATATTGTAAATATGGGCTGAAATTTTGAATGCCTTTCAACACACATAAAAGCATAAAGAAAAAACAAGCATTTGTTTTACTACTAAGTGGTCGGTCATGTGAGTATATATCACACATTTTAAAATCAAAATTGGGTTTAAACTGTAGAGAACAACTTAATGTACTATTTTTATACCTACATCACAAGCATTTCCAAATTTTCCACAAGCATCAAATATATTTATAATTACAAAAAAGTGAATTTTCAAAAAAAAAAAAGTGATCCTTAAGATATAAATAAGTGGAGGAATGTGTTAACATTTCAAGGGAGCAAAGAGTTGACTCCAAAGGTAGGACACTATGCAAGATGAAATAAAGGGCTGGGAGGCATCTCACCAAACAGAGCTCACACTTTATCCATGCACAAGGACCCAGGTCTAACTGTACTGGGAAGGCTTTACAAGTGGCGGAGCAGTGCTGTGGTGTTTCTCCTTCTCAATCTCTCTCTCTCTCTCTCTCTCTCTCTGGCTCTCCCTCCCTCTTTGGCTCTCACCCTCTATATAAAAGGAAAAAAAAAAAAAAAGAGTTCACCAGGAACATTGGAATTGTATGAGCACAGAGCCCCAGCAATAAACCTGACAGGGAAAAGGAAGAGGACAAGGAGGCAGAGGAGGAGGATGTCAAAGAGGAAAAGGGTGAGAGGGAGGAAGAGGTGAAAAAGAAAGGGGAAAAAGGAGGAAGGGAAGAAAAAGGAAGAAGAAGGAGGAGGAGGAGGAGGGGAGAGAGAGGAGGGGGAGGAGGAGGGGGGAGGAGGAGGAGGATGGGGAGGAGGAGGAAGGAAGGGGAAGGAGAAGTAGAAGGAGATGGAAGAGAATAAGTTACTTGATTTCTTTAAGAAATCTTCGGGGGGGGGGTGAGGAGAAATACTCTTAAAAAGGCAGTGAAGGGGGGTCGGGCGGTGGCGCAGTAGGTTAAGCGCATGTGGCGCAAAGCACAAGTATCGGCCTAAGGATCCCGGTTCGAGCCCCCGGCTCCCCACCTGCAGGGGAGTCGCTTCACAGGCGGTGAAGCAGGTATGCAGGTGTCTATCTTTCTCTCCCCCTCTCTGTCTTCCCCTCCTCTCTCCGTTTCTCTCTGTCCTATCCAACAACGAATAGCGTCAACAATGGCAATAATAATAACCACAAGGAGGCTACAACAACAAGGGGAAAATGGCCTCCAGGAGCGGTGGATTCATGGTGCAGGCACCGAGCCCAGCAATAACCCTGGAGGGGAAAAAAAAAAAAAAAAAGGCAGTGAAGGAACATGGGGAAATAGCATAATGGTTATGCAAAAAGATTGAGGCTCCAAAATCAGGTTCAATCACTGCCATAAGTCAGAACTGAGCAACAGAGCATAGGACTTAGACAGGAAATTCCAGGTTTGATGCCTGGCATCATATATGCCAGAGCTTCTTTCTCTCTCTCTCTCTTGTCAAAATAAACACAGATTACAAAACAAAACACCATAATGGCATTATGGCTATGATAAAATGAAGCAAAGCTGACTCTAAAGGCTGCACTCATTGTCTTATACACTACCAAAGCAAGCTCTTTCTTAAAAGACTGACACACACACACACAGAGAGAGAAAACCAGAACATTACTTTAATATATGCAGTGTCAGAGATTGAACTTAGGACCTCATGACTTCAAATCTATTGCTTTAGTCACTGTGCTGCTACCTGGGCTGCCAGAGGGAACTCTTAATAACCATAAATAGTAGAAAAGAAAAATGGAGGGTGGTGGGGTGGAGGCGTCATATGGCAACCAAATCAGATTGAAAAATCTGAAATTTCATCTCTCTCCTAAAGTCATATGAATTTCTGTTCATAAAAGAAACTACAACACTAGATGATCAGAGACAGGGCAACTAGAGAAAACAGTTGCTGGGCAGTACAGACTCAGAACAAGCAAAATAAATGACAAGTCAAAGTCAAATTTGGGGGAAATCCCTGCTGGGTTTAGTTTTCAAATTTTTGGCTGAAGCAATTTCCCAAAGAATGTTTGCCTCTAGCACTGATTATCTTAAGCAACTTAACCATCTTACACACTTCTTAAAAAAAAAAAAAAAAACACCTCAAATGGATTTATCTCCTGAGATTTTACTAATGATTTTGTCTCCCTGCTAGCTCTGCATATGACACTGGCTTCCTCACTCACAGGGATAAGTATAAGACTCTTCATTGGCCAGGGAGGTAACTCTGCTAGTTAGAGCACAGGACTTGCCCTCCTTGGGGTCCAGATTTGAACCCCAGAACCATCACATGTTAGAACTGAGTAATATTCTGTTCTCTCTCAGTTTCTTGCTCAGAAAAATAAATAAGTGGTTAAAGTAAATCTTTAAATATATTTTTTAAAATAAATAAATAAATATTGCTCATCCATCTATCCAGAGCCAGGATCTGTATACAAAAAAGGTGAAAAGTCAGTGAGCCAATCATTTCCATTGTGCCACCTCCCAGGCCACAGTGAGCCAATCAGAAGAAATGGAGAATGGAATATGTGGATTCTTTTTTCACTTCTTGGTATGCACTGTTACTTGTTCTCCACCCCCCAATCTACCATCTTTTATGCTACTCACCATGAAATCTCTGCAGTAGGTATTCCATAAGAGAAGTCAGAGGCAAGACCAGCAGAGCCAAAGCAAAAGCTACATTGAAATTCAGAAATCCATTAATTAAATAGAAATACCAGGGTTCTGTACCTGAGGGAAACAAAGAGATGAGAAATCATTAGTCAATGCCTCTGTTGCCTCTTATGGGGCTTGACTCATAGTGTTCTTTGACCAAGTAATGATGATCCAATGCCTCAAGTCAGTTCACAGCCCACTCTCTTTCAATGCTCGGTCACATACAGGGAGCACAAGAACAGATAACAAGGAGAGGGCGGAATTGGCTGTGACAATTTAAAAATCAAGTTTCAACTATTTAGCTGTGTATTCTATACTGACCACTCTAACTAGTCCAAGTGGGACTAATACCATTTCAGGGCAACCACATGCTTTTTAAATGATGTGGTATTGTGATTTGTGATGAGTATGTATTTGGTCTGTGTCCTTATACCTGACACAGAATTCCTAACACTCTTGGAAATTCCTAAGTGCTAAAAAATATTAAGATGCCTTCTTATATTAATGAGGCAAATTTTGGGAAATCCCTAGGTAAACTAAGGATGGTTGCCAGGGGGACCAATCTTGTTCTTAGAGGGTTGGCACTCTTGGTTCCTCTTCCCACCTCATCAAGGAGGGGGAAGGGGTTGACAATAGAATTCATTTCCCATGGTCAATAATTTCATCAGCCTATGCCTATGCAAAGAAGCCTCAAGGGAACTGGGCAGTAGTGCAGCCGGTCAAGAGTAGGTGGCGCAAAGCGCAAGGACTGGCATGAGGATCCCGGTTCCAGTTCCCCGGCTCCCCACCTGCAGGGGAGTCGCTTCACAGGCGGTGAAGCAGGTCTGCAGGTGTCTACCTTTCTCTCCCCCTCTCTGTCTTCCCCTCCACTCTCCATTTCTCTCTGTCCTATCCAACAATGACATCAATAACAACAACAATAAAAAAAACAAGAGCAACAAAAGGAAATAAATATTTTTTAAAAAACAAAACAAAGAGGCCTAAATAAAAATCCAAGAGGTAAGGTGTTGGAGAGTTCCTGGGCTGATACACACACAGATGTTGAACTCAGTGATCGTGGAAGCTTCTTGCCCCTTCCCACACCCCTCATGCACCTCCTCTTCCATCTGGCCCTTCACCTTCATCCTTTATAATAAACATGTAAACATAAGCAATTGTTTCACTGACTCCTAGGAGCCACTATAGCAAATGAATCAAACCAGACGCAAAGGCTAAACGATCTTCCAATGTAAGCACAGGTGACAACCTAAATTTGTGACTGGTGTGGGAGGTCCAGGGAGGGGTACACAGTAGTCTCACAGAACTGAGCCCTTAACTTGTGGGATGTACTGCTAACTCTAGGTAGATAGTGTCAGAACTGAGTTAACTACTTAGTGATGTTGGAAAAAACATACCACATACTTAGAAATACAGAGTCGTGTTCAGCAAAAAACAATCAAAATACCATTTGGGTTTAATTAATAACATTTTGCAGATTAAAGGAAAGGATAATAAATGAGGGGCTGGGTGGTCGTGCACCCAAAAGAATATGTTACTATGCACAAAGACCAGGGTTTGAGCCCCCGCTCCTCAACTATAGGGGGAATATTTATTTATTTATTTATGAGAAACATAGAAGGAGACAGAAAGAGCCAGACATCACTCTGGCACATGTGCTGCTGAGGACCTCATGCTTAAGAGTCCGATGCTTTGTTCACTGTACCACCTCCCGGACCTATAGGGGGAATTTTACAAGTAGTGAAGCAGTGCTGTAGGTCTTTCTATTTCCCCCTCCCTTCAATTTCTCTCTGTCCTAATACTTAAAAAAAAAAAGGAAAGGAAAGGAAAGGAAAGGAAAAAATGGCCATTGGGAGTGATGGATTCAAAATGCTGGCACCAAGCCCCAGTGATAATTTAAGTAATAATTTAAATGAAATTTAATTAAATAACAATAGTAATACTAGTATTAAGAGAAACTTAGTCTGAACTAATTGGGCCTCTGCTATTTTTTTCTTTTTCTTTTCTTTTTTTTTTTTTACAACCTCTGCCATTTTCTTTTTTAAAATAGTTATTTATTTACTTATTTCCTTTTGTTGTCCTTGTTGTTTTATTGTTGTAGTTATTGTTGTTATTGATATTGTTACTGTTGTTGGATAGGACAGAGAGAAATGGAGAGAGGAGGGGAAGACAGAGAGAGGGTGAGAAAGACACCTGCAGACCTGCTTCACCGCCCATGAAGTGACTCCCCTGCAGGTGGGGAGCCGGGGCTCGAACTGGGATCCTTCAGCCAGTCCTTGTGCTTTGCACCTCGTGCACTTAACCTGCTGCACTACCGCAGACTACCAACCTCTGCCATTTTCTTCTCACCTTCAACTCTAGTACCTTTTCCCTTAACATAGCCAAGCACTATTGTACAGTCATGTATGGAAGGGACCCAGTGTTTGATACAAACCCAGACTCTGCTCAGAAGTGCTGAGGATTCAGAGCAAGACAAAATGACCAAAAACACAAGCCTTGCTCACACATACTTTGATTCTTTAACTCAAAATCCTTAAACCCAAAAGATGAGAAACAGTCTCCCTCTGCACATTTAGCAGGTTTTTCATCTGTTCTTCCCCTCTGTGTGATTACTTCAATCAGGCAGTGAATGACACATGCGGGTTTTAATCACTGTGTTGTGACACCCGCCTTGCACCGCAGCAATTTCCTGCAATCAGCATTGCTTAAAAGGGTAATCAGAAGGCAGAGGAGTAGTCAGAAAAACCTGACATTTTTGCAGCTTGCACAGCAAAATAAGATTAGAAACCAAGCCCATAATGGTAGAAACATTTAGGAGAGAAGCATGAGGGAGATGGGGTATGTGAAGGAAAGACTCAAGTTCAGCTGTACATCACCTTTCGGGAAAGCTCACTTTTTCCTATAGTGATTTGGGCTGTTCAGGAACAGAGGTCCTGTCCCAGGCCTAGTTCACCAGACACAGTTATATCTTTTTTATTTTAATGTTTTTTTTATTATTTATTTTCCCTTTTGTTGCCCTTGTTTTTTATTGTTGTTGTAGTTATTTTTGTTATTGTTGGGTAGGACAGAGAGAAATGGAGAGAGGAGGGGAAGACAGAGGGGGAGAGAAAGACAGACACCTGCAGACCTGCTTCACTGCCTGTGAAGCGAATCCCCAGCAGGTGGGGAGCCAGGGGCTCGAACCGGGATCCTTAAGCTGGTCCTTGTGCTTCGCACCACTTGCGCTTAACCCGCTGTGCTACCGCCCAACCCCCGACACATTTATATCTTACAGTCTTTAAACTATCTTTTCAGTTACAGAAAACTAATGGATGATGTTATTTTTCAAAGTATTAATTTATGACATATTTCCTAAATTGGGTCTTCTAGGAGAGTCCAGTATCCAGAGAGTTCTGTTTTCACACAGTCCTTTCCTGACCACCAGTGTGAAGGCAGTGCTAGCAACCTTGACCTGCCTTTCTCCCTTTAACAAATTCTGGAAACCTGAATTAAAGGAAGATAGAAAGAAAGAGAAAGGAGATGAGAAATGAAAAGAAGAGGGAGGGGGATGCAGGCAGTACCACACCAGGTTAAGTGCACATAGTACTTACTAAGCGCAAGGATCTCAGTTCAAGTCCCTGACTCCCCACCTGCAGGGGGATGGCTTCACAAGTGGTGAAGCAGGAATGCAGATGTCTATCTGTCTCTCCACCTCTCTATCTCCCCCTCTCTCAATTTCTCTCTAGCCTATCCAATTTAGAAAAATGTGAAAAATTGCTTCCAGGAACAGTGGATTCAAAGTGCTGGCACCAAGCCCCAGTGATAACTCTGGAGGCAAAAAAAAAAAAAAAGAAAAGAGAAGGAAAGGGAGGGAAGGGAAGGGACACGAAGGGATGGGAAGGGAAGGACATGGGCTAGGTTGTGACATACCTGGTAAAGCATATATGTTACTGTTCACAAGAAGCTGGATTTAAGCACCTGGTCCCCACCTGTAAGGGGAAAGCTTGACAAGCAGTAGAACAGAACTGTAGGTATCTCTCCCCCTTTTGATCTCTCTCAGCCTCACCCTCAAAAAAAAAAATGTTTTTAAAGGAGAAGGAACTACAGTGTAAGCAGGAGGAAAGGAGGTAACTGTTTATATCAATTATTATAGGTGCTAAGTTTCAACAGAAAAATAGTATCTTCCTTTTTAGCATTAGTAAATATGTGGTTATCAGGGAAACTCTTTAGTTTCCAGAAAATGCCACAACTTTCTATACAAACTCTTCCATTAAGGATATTTTTTTTAAACCTAGGTAAACTGTACTCTAAGATGTGGAATAAAAAGTACTGTGTTAGTGAGCTTGATTACTGCTGTGTTAGGCATTCATAGATCAAGTTCACAGTTAGGCTGTGGGCATTTTGTAATAGACTTTTACTTCCCTGAAGGATGGGGCAAAAACTGGGGGATAAGCCAAGATTGGGGAAGGTTCAAATGACAGCAGTCTTAAAAAAAAAAAAAAAAAGGGTAAAAGGGAACAAAAATAGTGACATCTGTTAGCCATGTCCTCCCCTACTTGATGAGACACAGGTCTTAGAATAGAAAACAATCAAAAAATTTCCTCTTTCCAGGGAGAGATTCATTGCAACTGCTCAGAAAGTATCAAAGCTGAACTATGCAGAGAAAGGGAAAAAAAGTGTTCAGAATGACAAGCTAAGCATTTAACTGGTGCAAAATGTAAGGTGAAAGAAAGCAAGAAGCAGGGTCTCTGCAGGGAGTGACTCACCAACCTCCTCCTTTATGGAAAGTGCCTCAATTTCTTTCATTCAAATGAGCTAAAAGGAGCTTTGAAAAGAGGCTAAAAGAAGAAGGGATAATGTCTACTGTTCCACAGATTGAATGAAGGGGAACAATTTTACAGGTCTATAATTCGATAGAACTATAGGGGCTAAATTATAGTAAATCATCCTTATAAATGTTACATTTGCACCAGTGAGAGGGGGAAAGTCACCAAGGTTCAATAGAAATAATTTTAAGAAGAGCAAATGTTAAGAGTTTTGGCTGGCAGTCAGCTCTAAGCAGGTCTTGCAAGACCCCACTGGGCTTCTTTCGTTGCTGCAACAGAAATGGAAAGCTGTGGATCTTTAACAGAGGGCATTTGCTTTTACTTTCTGGAATCCCTCACCTAGTGACCTGAAGGATGTTGGTAAAACACAAACAGGCAGGGATCATGTCCTAAGCTGCAAAGTAACATCCTTGAGTAGACACACTGGTATTCTTTTATTTATTAATTTATTTGGTAGGACAAAGAGAAATTGAAAGGGGAAGGGGAGACAGAAAAAGAGAGACAACTGTAGCACTGCTCCACCACTGGTGAATCTTCCTCCCTGTAGTTGGAGACTGGGTCCTTGAATACTATAACATGTGCACTCAACCACTGGGCACCCCCCTCACTGGCGTTTTTTGAGAGAACACTTTTCTTCCTGTCCTCCCAAACCATCCACAGGATCAGTATTCTCATCATCAGAAATCACCACTCTTCACTCACTACACCAACAGTAACATTTGAGAACTCTAAATGTTACAAGGGTAAAACCCAAGAATCAATGCCAAGACCAGTCAGATTTTTGCAACACTAAATTTCACCTCTTGCTCTTTAACCCCAAAGAGATGTTTTGCCTACAGCCTACTAATTTTATGTCTATACCACTCTAAATTTCCCAAGTGTTAAGTATTCTCCACCTTGTCTTAGCATCCCTTCTTTCTTCTTTGATTAGTGCCAGAGGCAGTGCTCCCATGTGAAAGGGTACCTGCTAGGAGATGCATGTCATCCTGCCATGAAACTCTGCAGGGGCTCCTGACTATTCTCTAAGCTAAACTGCTCTGGAATCACCCTGGGGAAAAGGGCAACTTCCCTCCCATTCTACAGATCTGATCTTACCTACCAGCCTCAATACATGCTCTTTTTTACAAGCTTATCCAACTTCAGAGTCTCAATATTCACATATCAGCTATACTAACGTTGTTTTCAAGTGGAAAGAATACAGACTTTTGATTCAGAAAACCTTGCTTCTTATCCTATTTCTGCCACTTATTCAGCTAACTGGAAAGTTCTTCACCATCTCTACTTCATTCCAGGGAATTAACTGAGGGCCTCCATACATGGACAATGCAGTCTCCTTATCTGGGGATAAGGATAAATAATTTCTATCTCAGGTGCAGGGCAGTAGTGCAGTGGGTTAAGTGCACATGACCGAAGCACAAAGATCTGCTCAAGGATCCCGGTTTGAGCCCCCAACTCCCTACCTACATGGAGGGGTGGGGGTTGCTCCATCAAGTGGTGAAGCAGTTCTGCAGGTGTCTATCTTTCTCTCCCTCTGTCTGTCTTCCTCTCCTCTCAAAATTTCTCTCTGTCCTATCCAACAGCAATAACAACAATAACACCAACAACAGTAACAAGGGCAACAAATAAAAATAATTCCTATCTCGCAGAATTTTTTTGAGGTGAAGAAGATGGGTATATGTAAAATTTGGGACTGTAGTAGGCAATAAATAACTAGCAGCAATTAAGAGTTGTGAAAAAGTACTCCTTTTCTTTCTTCTGCCTTCAGAAGATAAAAGTCAGTTTAGATGTAGAATGTGTCATTAACAGACACTATGCTGTGTGCATGCACATGTGTGTTTGTGTGTGTGCACTCACAATTGAGATAAGAAAAAAAAAGTCACTTTAAAAAAAAAAGGAGGGGTTGGGTGGTGGCGCACCTGGTTGAGTGCACATGTTACAGTGCGCCAGGACCTGGGTTCAAGGCCCTGGTCCCCACCTGCAGGAGGAAAGCTTCACAAGTGGTGAAGCAGGGCTGCAGGTGTCTCTCTGTCTCCTTCTCTGTCTCCTCCTTCTCAATTTCTGGCTGTCTATAACAAATAAATAGATTAAAAAAAAAAAAAGGAACAGGGAGTCGGGCAGTAGCACAGTGGGTTAAGTGCATGTGGCATGAAGCACAAGGACTGGCCAGAGGATCCCGGTTCAGGGGTCCTGCAGGGGAGTCACTTCACAAGCGGTGAAGCAGGTCTGCGGGTGTGTCTATCTTTCTCTCCTCCTATCTTCCCCTCCTCTCTCCATTTCTCTTTGTCCTATCTAACAAAGACAACATCAATAAAAACAATAATAACTACTACAACAATAAAAAACAAGAAGGTCAACAAAAGGGAAAATAAATAAATAAATATAAAAAAATTAAAAAGAGAAGAAAAAATATTCATATGACTATGATCACAATGGAAAGATTAAAATTATCATGTTCATGTCTATGTAGTTTCCACCTAAAACTCAACAAATTCTGTAAAAATACTTTAGGTTTTAAAGAAAGAATTCAGTCTAGTTTTTATCTCAGCAATCACTACATTTGACATTCTGCTGGTATTTGTCTGAAATGCCCCCCCTAGTGGCTAATAAGAAAACTCCTACTCATCCTTTCTGGTTCAGAAAGACTTTGAAGACTTTGCTGATTGTCATTAGATGGATTTGCTCCTAAGTTACCCTAATCACCTTTCTGTAGTACATCTTTTCACTGGCCTATATTTATCTGTTCAGGAGTCTTCAGTCTTACTAGATAACAGGCCTATATGGATTTATGGTTAATACCTGCAAGCAATTTATTCAATGTTCTTTTCAAGTTCACTTGTCCAATTTATTCAAGAAGTATTTATTTACAAGTCTAGTATGATCTTATATCTAAGTAACAGCACTTAAAAATGTAGCCCAAAACTATCATTTTTAAATTTCACAAAAGAAAATGTATCCCTACTTAGTTAAAGAAATACTTGGAAGAGACTCTTACAAAATTCTCAATATACAAATATCAGATGATCTCATTTCTATGTGGCATAGCAAGAAACAAAGAAAGGAACTGACAAAGTCAAATGAAAACAAACCTTTAGCCTCTAATCACAGAACTGAGACCACCAGAGGAGACAGAGGAGGAAGGTGTAAGGGTGGAGAAGGCGTATTAGGGGGCCGGGCAATGCAGCACCTTGTTAAGTGCACATACCACCAAGTGCAAAGGTCCAGGTTCAAGTCCCGGCTCCCCATCTGCAGGGGGTCGGCTTCATAAACAGTGAGGCAGATCTGCTAGCCCCCCCCCTTCAATTTCTCTCTATCCTAACTAATGAAAATTAGAAAAGAAAAAAAAAAGGTCACCAGGAGCAGTGGATTCATAGTGCCAGCACCCAGCCCCATCAGTGAAGTGGCACAGTACTTTGGTGATAGATATGGTGTGGTAAATATCATGAAGAGATGTTAGATTACAAAACTAAAGCAAACAGCCTTGTAAACCAATGCTACCTCAATAAAAATATTCAATTTTCTGAAAATAATAAGTCAAAATAATACTAAGCAGTGTCAAATACATATGTAAAGTGAAAGACCAGATTTCCATAATAAAAGGCATTGTTTCATTGTTTGACAGTTTTACAGCAGCAAAGCATACATTAAGAGTCTTTGATGTTAACTGAATAGACTTACCAATTAAAATAAAATTAGACGATAATCACAAAGTGGTTTCTGGATTCAAAAGTAGAGTTATCTTTATTTGTACTTGCTATCTAGAAAAATCTCAGCCTAGTGCATCACAACAGTTTTTGAAAAAATAGTTATAGGACACAGAGTGCTGAGGGAATGGGTGCAATCTAACAGAAACTTCAGAATTCATTAATTAATTTATTCTGGTACATCTTTTTTCTTAAGTTTCAGGTACGTATCATGGAAAATTAACACTTTTAAAATGAAGTTCCAGGGAATGAACTGAGGGTTTCTATACATGGATAATACCCCTGAGTCACCTCACTGGAGCAATCTTCTAAATTCTATTAGACAGAAAAGATCTGGAGAAGAGTAAAGAGAGGTATAAATAAATGCTCCATCACCCATGATACTCTTGGATGGTGCCCCCATGTGGTGCTACAGCTATCTCCAGGCCCAAAAACTCTTGAAAATAACAGAAATTAGATTAACATATGCCAAAATTTTCAAGATCAAAAACCAGAGTTAAGTAGTGGTAAAAAAAAAAAAAAATTCTCCCTAGCTAAAAGGAGACATCTAGAGGCAAAAGTTTAAAATTAGGGATTCAGGCCCTCCCCCCCAATGCCTTTACAGATCTTAGACACACAAAGACCTTTTTAAATTTTCATTTATCAATTATTTTCTAACCATGTGGTTTGTTAATATCTAACTGAGCAAAACTATGCTTATTTTAACTCTTTAAATGACAGTGTTTCCCAAATCCTAGGGGATTCAATAAAGTTTCATTCACATGCTCACTTTAAATTTCCTCATTCAGTATGTTGGTTATACCGGCAAGAAGACACCAAAAAATGATAGATATGTCTTAAATTAATAAGAGACACAGACAAATATTTAGGTACTAGAGACAGTATTAGTAGCCTGCTTCATAGATCTTCCTCAAGACAATCACATTACAGAACAATTGAAGATCTCTGAAATTTTAAGGCATAAGATATAACGCTTTTTTTTCTTTTTTGCCTCCAGGGTTATTGCTGGGCTCAGTGCCTGCACTACAAATCCACTGCTCCTGAAAGCCATTTTTTCCCCTTTTGTTGCCACTGTTGTTTATTGTTGTCATTGCTGTCGTTGTTGGATAGGACAGAGAGAAATCAAGAGAGGATGGGAAGACAGAGAGGGGGAGAGTAAGACAGACACCTACAGACCTGCATCACTGTCCTCGAAGCGACTCCCCTGCAGGTGGGGAGCTGGGGGCTTGAACCTGGATCCTTACACTGGTCTTTTCGCTTTGTCTGTGCCACCTGTGCTTAACCCGCTGTGCTCTTGCCCGAAGGGGGGTCGCTTCACGGGCGATGAAGCAAGTCTGCAGGTGTCTATCTTTCTCTCCCTCTCTTTGTCTCCCCCTCCTCTCTCAATTTCTCTCTGCCCTATCCTACAACAACAGCAATGACAACAACAAGGATAACAACAAGGGCAACAAAATAGGAAAAATGGCCTCCAGGAACAGTGGATTTGTAGTGCAGGCACTGAGCCCCAGCAATAACCCTGAAAGCAAAAAAAAAACAAAAAAAAAAAAAACTGAAAGAAATAAAGAGTATGAGGATGTACAAAACTATCAGATCTGTATAGAAAACTACCAAATTTTGAGGTTTTGACAATAATTATCTGGAGGCCATAGCATTGTGAACATTTTAATTTATTCTTTTGAGACACTGGTGTTTTAATGAGAAGAGAATAAGTTAAATTATTATCAGAAAGAAAAAGAAGTAATGTCAAAAACTATGGGATGTCCAATGGATCCCTCAATTTTCTGAAACAGGGAATCACAGGTGACAGGACTAAGATAAAGTCAGTATCTGCATGTAATACTAGTCAAGGAAAAAAACTTAACTGCTACATATCACTGCTGAGTGGTAGGCAAATGTCACTTTACTTCTCACAGTTTACCAGCAAAGAAATGCTATATTTGATGAAGTGATGCAAATGAATTAAAATCTTGAATCTCAGGTAGATTAAGTTATTTCCTAAACCCGCCCGTTTTTACAAAGTCTTACCATAAAGATCAGGCCCATGAGGAGTAAAGACATTATATAGAACAATGTTGACAGGCGCAATCACCAACTTGCCGTAATAGTAGCTGTCGATAACCACCACTGGCACCTAGAACAGAGGAAGAAGTACAAACCAGTGTTAAGAAGATTGCTCCAGAAACACACTCACAAAGATGATAGGCTAACCTCCAGAATGAGCTGTCCTTTTTTTCCTCATATCAGAAGCTAACTTTCATTATTTAAGACAAAAGGGAGAAGAGAAAAAACAACTCACCAGAAAGAGTATTAGAGCCACTAGCGACCAGTGCAAGAAACTCTTCCACACATGCTTCACTACCAGCAAATCAAAGGCAATGGGTAAACTAACAAAACAAAGAAAAGGTAGTTAAATAAAAATACATCAGTTTTATATGTTTCTCGTGCACAAGTGAGACTGCTGTCTCTGACAGTTACAGTGAGGGAAAGTTGACATATGAGAGGGTAACTTTTCAAAAACTAACTGTTCTTTTCACTCATCAGTATTATGCATCCCACAAAAACATAAATATAAATATTGATCCTGGGGAAAAGAAACTCCAAACTGATTTTAAGTAAATGTGCTACTGTCCTGTATCCACTTGCCAAATAAATACTGATTATCTCCCTCTCGTGATTTAAGACCTTAGTAATAAAAACTGTATTGCCTTCGACTTCAGTTCTGATATGTACCCCTTAAATACCACTTATTTATTATTTTAGTAAAATTCCTCAAATAAGTAACATATGTGTGTTGTCCTCACGGCTTCTTCCCCTAAGATCTTGCACTGAGTGATGAAGGTTGACCTATAGTCAACAACAGGCAGACGAACGAACACCTTTTCATAAAGTTCATCTCCTTTTGCCCTTATGCTACACAAAACATCTTTTCCTCCCTCTTTAGAGTCTTGGTGCTCCCTACCTCTTGTTCTTTTCTGGTCTCTTCTCTAGGGTTCCTTTCTAATTTTCTTTTTCTTACCACTTTACTATAGTGTTCTTACACATTCACATCTAATATCAAGCCTTTGCTCATTTCTCCACAAACATACTTTCAGTAGAGATTCCAATCTTGTTGCACAAATAAACACGTCATACTCATGACTTCCAAATCTAGGAGAATAGGTAGAGACTATAGTTACAAAGAATTTCCTTCCCACACCAATCTATTGAGTTGTTGGAAAAGTCATGATGCATTTTTGCATAAAAAAATATGTCATGCATACAAATTGATAGGGTAAACAACTAATAGTATTTATATACTTTCCTCGTATTTAGGAGCTACTCTCTGCCCTAATCCAGATTTCTAGCCCTATTTTAAACTCTGATAACATCTTCCCAGACAATATTTTTAGTCCACCTGCATGTTAGCTATCAGGCTCAGGCAAAAATGACTAAAGTCACGGGCCCCTTGGAACATACCTAAAATAGACTTCCTAGCTTCTTCTAACATGAAGACCCCCTAATTTCATCTGCTCTACATCTACCTCTGTGTTCCTGTTTATTGAACAATTTTTTCTGCTTTATATCTTATTGCCTTTCAACCACCAAGTTGCAGGCGCTACTATGATACCATCCTGACTTCCCTGGGCAGATGACCCAACAATTTTTGCCTTCTCCGTAAACTCTCTGCAAAGTCAATTTCTCCCGTCTCTGAATTTATACCAGTTGTTTTAGTCAGTTGTTTGATAATGTCACATGCTATGGGAGGCCATCATTTCTATTATGAGAATTTTCATATTCCAATATCTAAACTCTACATGAACATTATACACTTTATTTCCATGGACCCTGTATTTATTTTGATAAGGCATCATACTTTTAATTACTTGTTAAATCTCTGTCTTTCCTACCTAAACATAGGTCCCAAATAGCAGGAAACAAAACAGGCTTATTTATTATAATAGTGGTTGTACTTTACCAGAAAGTATTAGGTAGACTGCTAATGATTGCTTGTGCTCCTAGAGTCACTTATTTCAGCTAAAAGATCAGTCAAAACATGCCCCCCAGAGATACTTGGGGAACTCACAAAGTTCAGTCTAGATAGAGTAGAGAATAAAATGGATGGGGGAATTGACAAAAGGTTGAAGAGGCAAAGAAAAAAAAGATTAAGACAAATTATGTTAGAGTTCGAATACCACACAGAGCAGGGACTGACAAACTTTACTCAGAGGACCTGGAAATATATATTTCAGGATCTGAAGGTAACAAGTGGTTATTGTTACTGTGTGTGTGTGCGCGTGTGTGTGTGTGTGTGTGTGTGTGTGTGTATGTGTGTATCTTAAAATTCTTTTAGAACAGCAAAACCTTGTCAGTTCTTGGGCTAAGGAGGCTAAAACAAGCTAATTAGATTTGGCCTACAGTCTCAGGTTGTCAATTTTTGTGGTATGGAACAATGAAGAAGCTATAATAGAGTACAAAACAAAGACTGACAAACTCATGCTTGTATTTTTACAAGGATTAACTATTTTGAGTACAAAGAGCAGATTCACAGGAAAAAGACTAAAAATAAAATCACTTAGGAGTCTGTGTAGTAATTGAGGACGAGATGTGAAGAACAGTAATCGGAGTCGAAAGATAGAAAGAAAGAAAGGAAGAAAGGAAGAAAGAAAGAAAGAAAGAAAGAAAGAAAGAAAGAAAGAAAGGAAGAAAGAAAGAAAGGAAGAAAGAAAGAAGAAAAAACAGTGCCAGAGTTAAGCGCATGTGGCGCAAAGTGCAAGGACCCACGGAAGGATCCCAGTTCAAGCCCCCGGCTCCCCACTTGCAGGGGGCTCGCTTCATAAGCGGTGAAGCAGGTCTGCAGTTGTCTATCTTTCTCTTCCCCTCTCTGTCCTCACCTCCTCTCTCCATTTCTCTCTGTCCTATCCAACAACAATGACATCAATCACAACAACACTAATAACTACAACAATTAAAAAAAAGGGAAGCAAAAGGGAATAAATAAATAAATAGTAAAAAATAATTTAATTAAATTTTTTAAAAAAAACAACAGTGCCAGGAGCAGTGGATTCATAGTGCTAAGCACTGAGCCCCAGTGATAACCCTGGTTTTAATAATAATAATAAAAAAAAAAAACGAAAAGAGAAACAACACAAGTGCAAACAGAATCTTAAAAGCAAATTAATCAATCTTTAGAAGTCTACTTTCTTTTTACATAGCATTAATCTTTTTATTCCTCTTGTAGAGTTCTCATACAGTTTAGAGATAAAGTTTTAGAAAGGATTGAGCAGTGCATGACACGTAGTAGAAGTTACTGGAATTAATCATGGTGATAAGCACTAAGAAAAACAACTTGCCATTTCCTGGACTTTATAAATCAACTTTAGCTCCTACCAAGGAAATATGGAACTAACCTAACGTTAAGATTTACTGTATGGGTCCATGAAGGATGATAAGTGACATAGTGGGGGTTGTATTGTTAAATGGGAAACTGGGGAATGTTATGCATGTACAAACTATTGTATTTACTGTTGAATGTAAAACATTAATTCCCCAATAAATAAATAAATAAATAAAGATTTACTTTATAGGGGGTCGGGTGTTGGCATATTGGGTTAAGTGCACCTACTATGAAGTGCAAGGACTCATGCAAAGATCCTGGTTCAAACCCCAGGCTCCCACCTGCAGGGAGGATGCTTCACAAGTAGTGAAGCAAGTCTGCAGGTGTCTTTCTTTCTCTCTCCCTGTCTCCCCATCCTCTCTCAATTCTCTCTGTCCTATCCAATAAAATAAAATAAATGGCCACCAGGAGCAGTGGATTTGTAGTACTGGCACTGATAACCCTGGAGGAAAAAAAAAAAAGCTTTACTATATACCCAGCGATACCAGAAAGGTAAGCTGTGTTAGCTTCTTACCCTAGTGCTGCACTGAATGGCCAACCTAGGATAGCTCCAGCTGCTACTCCAAGCACAGCAATGGAAATCTTGTTTGTATACCAGCCCGTCATGGCTATCAATGTGGTATACATACAGAAGCTGCTAGGAAGGAATGCTGCAAGAGAAAAGAAATGGGTAAGCAGGGACTTTGAGATTCATTTAGTATCAGTTATTAAAAATTCTCCTCCATTGTAAAATGCCAATAGCCAGAAACACATTTTGGGCAATAGAATATTTGAAATGTGCAGTGAGGGCTGAAGAAATAACATAGTGGTTATGCAAAAGGCTTTCTTGCCTGAGGTTCAAAGTTCCCAGGTTCAATTCCCAGCACCATCCTAAGCCAGAAATGAACAGTGTTCTGGTTTTAAAATAATAATAATAAAGATGAAAAAAAAATCTGTTGTCGGGAGTCCAGTGGTAGCGCACCGGTTTAAGCGCACATGGTGCAAAGCAAATGGACCCGCGTAAGATCCGGGTTGGAGCCCCAGCTCCCCACCTGCAAGGGAGTTGGTTCACAAGTGGTGAAGCAGGTCTGCAAGTGTCTGTCTTTCTCTCCCCCTCTCTGTCTTCCCTTCCTCTCTCTATTTCTCTCTGTCCTATCCAACAACAACGACATCAATAACTACAACAATAAATCAACAAGGGCAATAAAAGAGAATAAATATTTAAAAAAATCACCAGACTAGAGACCAGATTAGAGAGCACAGTTACATTTAGTACAGTAGCTCTCAAAGCTACTCAAGCATAGCGTGGTTAAGGTCTGCAGAATATGAATTCTGATAAATAAAAGAAAATAGATAATCCTGTGCTACCAGATGACCTCACTTGTAGGTGGCACTTAAACGGAAAACTTAGGGTGAAGTTATTTTTTATTTTTTGTTTCCGGAGTTATTGCTGGGGCTCGGTGCCTGAACCACGAATGCACTGCTCCTGGAAGCCATTTTTTCCCCTTTTGTTGCCCTTGTTGTTTTATCATTGTTGTGGTTATTATTATTGTTGTTGTTGTTGCTGGATTGTTGTTGTTGCTGGGAAGGGAAAGATAGACACCTGCAGACCTGCTTTACCGCTTGTGAAGCGACTCTCCTGCAGGTGGGGAGCAGGGGCTCGAACCTGGATCCTTAAGCCGGTCCTTGCATTTTGTGCCACAGGCGTTTAACCTGCTGCGCTACCGCCCGACTCCCAGGTTGAAGTTTTAAGTAGCAACAGACCTAACAATTCTGAAGGGAGGAGGCAGGAGAAAGGGAGTTAAAGATCCAGTGTCCTATAGTGGGGGCAGATGACAAGTTGATGGAGGATGTGGTGTTCTAAGGACCTATTATTGGGAGACAAGAAATTGTACATACATGATAAAAATTGTAAATGTCGAATGACAGTCTCTTGTAAGTGATCATCTCCCCAATAAAGTAATTAATTTTATTTATTTATTTATTTTCCCCTTTTGTTGTCTTCTTTTTTTTTTTTTTTTTAGTTATTATTGATGTCTTTGTTAGATAGGACAGAGAGAAATGAAGAGGAGGAGAAGACAGAGGGGGAGAAAAAGACAGACACCTGCAGACCTGCTTCACCACCTATGAAGCAATTCCCCTGCAGGTGGGGATCTCGGTGGTGGATCCTTACGCCAGTCCTTGCACTTTGCGCCAGTGCGCTTAACCCACTGAACTACCGCCAACTCCCTAAAGTGATTAATTTAAAAACCTATTTCAATGTTGTATGTGTCTGAGAAAAAAAAAAAGACTAGAACACATGTTCCATCACTCATAGTATTCTTTTTTTTTTTATTATTTATTGTTATTCAAGTACTAGAATCAAGCCCATGTCATGAAGTCTACTGCTGAGTCACTTCCTAGTCTGGTCATTGGATTCTCTTTTAGGTTTCTACAGAAATAGAAACTGAAGTTAAGGTAATTGCCTGTAGCAACTTTATTTTTCTTCTAGAAAACTTGGAACAGACTTCCTTTTGACAACAGGTCACCTTGGCTCAGTTCTTAGAACACAAATTTCCAATACAGCACTTTGAGAGCCACCATTGTATATGAAAGCTTTTGTTCTAAATTTCTAGACTCTGACTGTAAAAAGTCCAACTGGAGAGGTGTATTTCTACAGAACACTACTAATACCTCTATTTCAAATAATGGGTTTGAAAGCAGAACTATCAAAACCATGGTTTTCAAGCACAAAGAACTTCCTTGAGTAAAGTAACAGTTATTTCCTTCCCCTGGTCAGCAATTAAAAACAAGGAATAATTGTGTTTTTCAGTCTTGCCATTAATAAATTAGAAAAAGCTCTGTCTCTTATGAATTCTTGGATTTTAAGTAGGTAATTTCACCTTTTCAAGTTTCAGAGTCCTTACTTACAAAAATGAGAAAATATCTTTTTTATACCACAGGATTCTTATAAAGGTCAATCAAGATCATGTGGATAACAGCACTCTGAAAAGTACTGATATGTTAAATATACAAACATAGTCTTTGTCTGGTCAAGTTATTCCTTTCAGTGCAACTATGAAGTATCCCTCACCTGTCCTTTTACTTACCTGCTGATGAGCAAAACATACCAGTGCTGAGAACCAAGAAGGCTAGCATCATCCGACCTACATGCAGCCCAAACTTCTTGCACACAGCTCTAGGAGAAAGGCAAAGACTATCAGCACAGTGTCTGGGAGATGATGCAGTGGTTGGCCTTTAGACTTGAAATCATGAGATCCCAAACTCAACTCATAGTACCCCACATACCAGAGTGTTATTCTGGCCTTTCTTCTCTAGCTCATAAATCTTTTTTTTTTAATTTGTTATTGGATAGAGACAGAGAGAAATTGAGAGAGAAGGGGGAGACAGAGAGGAAGAGAAACAGAGAGATACCTGCAGACCTGCTTTACCACCTGTGAAGGAACTCCCCTGCAGGTGGGGTGCTGGGGGCTTGAACCAGGATCCTAACCGGTCCCTGTACTTTGTACCACGTGCACTTAACCTGCTGCACTACCGCCCGACTCCCATAAAATAAACCTTAAAGAAAAAAATATATATATATAATAATAATAATTTTTTTAAAAAGAAAAAATATATATTATCAGCACAGCAAGTCTTAGGGACAAAGTCAAAGGATAAAAATAAACCTGTAATATAGAGAAATCAGCAGTCCAAGAAGTGATGACACAATAGCTAAAGTGCAAGACTTAGAGGTTTGAGGGTCTGAGTCCTTTCCTGGGTATCACAGATCTAGAATCAAATACCAAGGGCTGGACAGTGGCACACTCAGTAGAGCACACATACCATAGTACACAAGGACTTGAGTTCAAGCCTCTGGCACCTACCTTCACCAAGTATGATGAAGCAGTACTGTGGGTATCTCTCCCTCTCTATCCCCCCTTCCCCTCTCAATTTCTCTCAATATTTCTTTCTTTTAAGACAAAATAACATTCCACTGTATGAATATACTACTTTCCCCAATATTTATCTCTGTGGATAATTTAGGCTGTTTCTAGTCTTAGCTGTTGTGAATAGCATTGTAATGAAAATGGAATGGAATGGAATGGAATGAAAATCCAGAAATGGAATTACTGGATAATATAGTAGTCTCATTAATTGATTAATTTATTATGAAAGAAAGACCAAAGCACTATTTAACTTTGTCTTATGTGGTACCCAGGAACAGAACCTAGAATCTTAGGCATACCTGTTCTACTGTTGAACTACCTCCCTAACATAGTCTTAATTTCTGAGAAATCATCAAACTATATTTATTTATTTATTTATTTATTTATTTATTGCGAGAACCTGGTACATCTGATGCCTGAACTCAGGACCTCAGGCCTGAGAGTCCAACACTTGAATCACTATACTGCCTCCCAGATCATACCAAATTGCTTTTCATAGTGGTTTAAATTTCTTTATATTCTTGCTAACTTTTATTTTGTTTTGTTGATGTTATTTTATTTTATTTATAGAGCCAGGACATTATGTATGCAATATTTTACAGCTCCAGGCTGCTTTTTCATTCAAAAAGAGATGAGTGAGGTAGACAAAGAGATGAATAGGCAACCCCCCCACCGCCCACCATGTATTGCTGGGGCTGAATACTGGCTGCACACATGGCTGGCAAGACATGCATCCAACCAGTGAACTAACTCTTCAACACAGATAGTAATTTTAACAGACATGAAAAGATATCTCATTACAGTTTTAGATTGATATTGCACTAATGTACCTGTTGGCCATCTATGTCTTCTTTGGGAAAAAAAAAATCTTTATTTGATAGAGACAACCAAAAATCAAGAGGAAGGGGGAGATAGAGAGGGAGAGAGACAGAGAGACACCTGAAGCCCTGCTTCACCACTCATGAAGCTTTGACCCTGCATGTAGGGACTAGGAGCTTAAACTTGGGCTCTTGCACAACATAATGCATGCGTTTAGCCAGGTGTTGGCACACTTGGCCCTAAGGATTGTGTCTTTTATTTTAAGTAGTGTTTATTAAAGATAATCTATGCTATATTGAGTTTCTTTATAGTACTTTTAGAAGAGCAAATGTCTTATACTCACTTATAAAAGTAAAGTTCACAGATACAGCTCACAAAGGCCAGTAGACATCGTAAAAAATAAAAGACAAGAATCTGAAAGGACAAGAAAACAAGTCACAGATACATGATAGAAAACCTCTTAAAAATGAAACCATTCTCATCTATCATCACTAACACTACAAATTGGTGTAGATTCTTTTAAAAAGTAACGTATCAAGAACCATAGCTTCTACAATTGTAGCCCCTATTCCCCACCTGCAGGGGGTCCACTTCACAAGCAGTGAAGAAGTTCTAAATCACATAGTGGGGGTTGTATTGTTATATGGGAAACTGGGGACTGTTATGCATGTACAAACTATTGTATTTACTGTTGAATGTAAAACATTAATTCCCCAATAAAGAAATAAATTTAAAAAAAAAAAGAAGTTCTGTACGTCGGTCTCTCTCTCTCTCTCCCTCTCTCTCTCTCTCTCTCCCCATCCTCTCAATTTATCTCTGTCCTAATAAAAAAAAATTTAGAAAGAAAAAGAAAGGTGGTCTAGGAGGTGGTGCAATGGATAAAGCATTGGGCTCTGAAGTATGAGGTCCTGATTTCAATTCCCAGCAGCACATGTACCAGAGTGATGTCTGGTCCCTTCTCTTTCTCTCTCTCTCTCCTCCTATCTTTCTCATGAATAAATAAATAAATTCTTTTTAAAAAGGGAGGGGGGAAATGGCCAACAGGAACAGTGGATTTGTAGTGCTGGCAATAATCATGCTGGCAATAAAGAAAGAAAGGGAGTCGGTGTATTGCACCAAAGTAAAAGACTCTGGGGTGGGGGTTGGGGGTCCTGGAAAAGGATGACAGAGGACCTAGAGGGGGTTGTATTGTTATGTGGAAAACTAAGAAATGATACGCATGTACAAACTATTATATTTAGTGGCGACTGTAAAACATTAATCTCCCAATAAAGGGAAAAATGTTTTTAAAAAAAGATTATCTTAAAACTAATTAGGAATCCAAGGAAACTGCAATAGTTAAGCAAATGACAGTGTATTTACATGGCACCCAGCTACCTGAAATATAGCTTTCCAGAAAGACTAGATATATAACTGAAAAACTACTTTGTAATTAGCATCCTTATACCTTTTCAAACTTGATCTTTAGATTAGTGTAGTTGTGTAATTCCATGTCTGTCTTTCTTGTAGATTATTTTACATGGTCATTTGTAGAAGGATATTTGGAAGAAAATTCATTTTAGATAGAGGAGTTTTGTCATAGTAACACTGAGAAATGCAAAATTTTCTTTGGATGTACATTGTCCTGCCTTTGTGGCAATGAGTTATTGAACCACTATTCAATAGTAGAATTTGTATAAACATGTGAATATATAATTTATTAATGATTATTAATAAAAACATATTTTGTGGCTAGTAAGAAAAAAAAAGAAAGGGAAAGAAAAAGCGGGGGGTTTTTTTGTTTGTTTGTTTTTTGCAGACGGGTATATAGCTTGTGTGGTAGGTTACCAGACTTTCATGCCCAAGGTTCCTGGTTCTGTGCCCAGTATCACATGTACCAGAGTGGTGCTCTGACTTGTAGCTCTCCCTCTCCTTCTTTCTGCCTCATATGAAATTCTCTCTCTCATATGTTATACATGGGAAAATAAATATTTTTTAAAAATTGAGAAATCAATTGAAACAACCATACATATTAGGCACTGACTATTAGAGGCATTAAATAAAAATGTGTAATACAATATTATTTATATATCAGAGTTATAGCTATGGAATTTAGATGTATGTGTAAAGACTGGAAAGAAATGTAAATTTGGCTAATGACATACAGCTACAGATTCAAGAAGTTAAGTAAACTTCAAATGGAAAAAAACCAAAGAAATCCACACCAAGACAGATCATAGTTAACTTTCTGAAAAGTTAACAGTCTATATGTTAGTTAACTCTTTGTTATCCTTCAGCATGGTGTTTAACTTAGGCTTTCCTAATACGTTATTCCATTGCACATTGAACTTTTCCTCCTTAACACCCACTGCATTTATGAGTACTTCTCCCACTAAACAGCAAGTTCCATGAGGGCAGGAATTTGGTCATAGTTACCTGTTCAGCACCGAACAAAATTCTATATTAATATTTGTAGAGTAGGGGTCATGGATATAGCATAAAGGTTATGCAAAAAACTTTCATGACTGAGGCTCCAAGGTTCCAGGTTCAATCCTCAGCTCTGGTTTAAAAATAATAATTAAAAAACATGAGTGGGGAGTCGGGCAGTAGCACATCGGGTTAAGCCCACGCACGCACGTGGCACGAAGTACAAAGATACGTGTGAGGATCCCGGTTAGAGCCCTCTGCTTCCCATCTGCAGGGGAGTCCTTCACAGGCGGTTAAGCAGGTCTGCAGGTATCTATCTTTCTCTCCCCCCTCTCTGTCTTCCCCTCCTCTCTCCATTTTTCTCTGTCCTATCCAACAATGACGACAACAATAACAACAATAACTACAACAACAATAAACAAAAAATGGTGGGGGTAGATAGCATAATGGCTATGCAAACAGACTCTCATGCCTGAGGCTCAGTCAAGTCCCAGGTTCAATCCCCCAGTCCACAATAAGCCAGAGTTGAACAGTGCTCTGGTGAAAAAAAAAAAAAAAAGAGTGAAGGGGGCTGGGTGGCAGTATACTAGATTGAGCGCACATAGTGCAGAGCACAAGGACCAGTGCAAGGATCCTGGTTCCAGCCTCTGGAATCCCACCTGCAGGGGGGTGGCTTCTCAGGCAGTGAAGCAGGTCTACAGGTGTCTATCTTTCTCTCCCCCTCTGTTTTCTCCTCCTCTCTCAATTTCTCTGTCTTATCTAACAACAACAACAACAAAAAAAAAAAATGGAAAAGATGGCCACCGGGAGCAGTTAAGCAGCAGGCCTGAGCCCTATTGATAAACCTGGAAGAAAAAAAAAAAAAAAAAGAGGGCGGAGGGTAGATAGCATAATGGTTATGCAAACAGACTCTCATGCCTGAGGCTCTAAAGTCCCAGGTTCAATCCCCCCGCCCCACAATAAGCCAGAGCTGAACACTGCTCTGGTTAAAAAAAAAAAGAAAAGAAAAAGAAAAGAAGTTGCCTCTAAATTTTTTTAAGTTCTCTCTTAACTATCAGTATATTTTGTCTTCTCAAAACCATTCTAAAGATTCAGTTCTTGTGGACCAGGAGATGGTACAGTGGACAAAGCACTGGACTCCCAAGCATGAGGTCCTGAGTTCAATCCCCAGCAGCACATGTACCAGAGTGATGTCTGGCTCTTTCTCTCTTCTCCTATTTTTATCATTAATAAATAAATAAAATCTTAAAAAAAAAAAAAAGACTCAGCTCTTGATCAGTTGGAACTAATTCCAAGTTAGCCTGCCCTTACCTTATTAGTCTGTAGAATTCTTGCATGAAATGCAGCTGGCCAGGCATGAAGTAACAGGTAAGCATAAGACCGAATGGCATAAACTGGGGAATATTCCCAAGTCTGAAATCCCTTCCCATAGATGAGGTAGTGTGTCTAAAAGTACAAACAAAGGGAATCTGGGTTATATTGAACAAAGTTTTTCATTAAAAAAATGCAAGTGAAGATTCTAAGCAGAAATATTAAAAAGACAAAGGTACACAGAAATGCTAAAAATTCTCAACAAGATTTGGCACTAATGACTAGGAATAAAAATGACTCAATTAAAAAAAAATTTTATTATATTTATTTTCCCTTTTGTTGCCCTTGTTGTTTTTTTATTGTTGCAGTTCTTATTGATGTTGTTGCTGTTGGATAGGACAGAGAGAAATGGAGAGAGGAGGGGAAGACAGAGAGGGGGAGAGAAAGACACCTGCAGACGTGCTTCACCACCTGTGAAGTGACTCCCCTGCAGGTGGGGAGCTGGGGGCTCGAACTGGGATTCTTCCGCCGGTCCTTGAGCTTTGCACCACTTATGCTTAACCGCTGCGCTACCACCTGACTCCCAATGAGTCAATATTTTAAAATAGCAGGATAATAGAAATGGTATGAAACTGTGGTCTTGGAATTGGTACAGAGCAGGATTAGCATGGCTGTGGCTCTCCTCCAATCCCTGCTACCACATGAACTAGAGCGGTGTTCTGGCTTCTCAACATGAAATAAATCATTTCTTTCTTTTAGTTTTTTCTTTTGTTTATAAAGACAGAGAGAAATGAAGAGGGAAATGGAGGGGAAAGAGAGAGAGAAGACACCTGCAGCACTGTTTCACCACTCATGAAAATTCCCACTCCCCATCCCCTGTAGGTGGGGACCAGAAGATAGAACCTGGGCTCCTGCTGCATGGTAACATGTGTGCTCTACCAAATGTGCCACCACCAGGCCTGAATAACTTTTTTTTTCCCAGAGGACTGCAGTAAGGATCCCAGTTCGAGCCCCCAGTGCCCCACCTATAGAGGGGTTGCTTTGCAAACAGTGAAGCAGGTCTGCAGGTGTCTGTCTGTCTCTTCCCCTCCTCTCTCAATTTTTCTCTTTCCTATCCAACAAAAAAGGCAACAAAATGGGAAAAATGGCCTCCAGGAGCAGTGGATTCGTAGTGCAGGCACCGAGCCCCAGAGACAATCCTAGAGGAAAAAAAAAAAAATTTAAACTGTACCTTTTGGTAAACTCTATAAATTTCATATAGCTTTAATGTAGGTAAATCATCAGCTTATAATAAAAAGAAAATATAAAGTTATTTGACCAGCAATTATACATATTAGGGTTTTTTTGCTTTGTTTTTATTTTAGTTTTCTTATATTTGATAGGGCAAACAGAATTGAGAAGGGAAGGGTTAAGTAGACAGGAAGAGAAACAGAGAGACACTTGCAGACTCATTTCACCTCTTGTGAAGCTTCCCTGCTGCAGATAGAAACTAGGGACTTAAACCTGGGTCCTTGTACATGGTAACATGTATGCTCAACCAAATGTGCCATCATCTGGACTCCCACGTGTTTAATATTTCTATCTTGACTAATAACAAGGTCCCAAACAGTGAAATCAAGGGGGGGGTGTGTGAAAAGAAATATAACAGAAAAGAAGGGACAAGAGAAAAGAAGAAAAGAGAAGAGGAAAGAAAAGATAAAGAGGAGAAAAAAAGTCACCTACTGGTTCCCAGTAGTTGAATGTTTCATCACAGTCAGATATGTTGCTTAGAAGAGCAGCACATAACCTTGCTGAGAGCAGACACTTGAAAGCCGTCGACCCTTCAGGTGCCCAAACTTGTCCTGCTTTGTTCCCTGATGACCTGATTTATTTAATAATAAAATAACATAAAAATACAGCATTAAGATCTGTTAACCATAAGGACTAAAATTAGACATAAAGGGCAAGAATAGTAAATGTCATTAAAGTACATTCACCTAAAACCCAGAACCATTAAAAAGTGAGTCAAATAGTTAAGAATCAAAACTTTAATCATTCCTCCCACCTCCTGCTTTTAAGGTCACACACTGGTTCACTGAATCTATGACACATAGTTTTGTCAAGCCAACTAATCATTCACTTGAAGGTCACAAAATCACAAAGCGCTTTCTCTTTCAGTCTCTCTCTCTCCCAGAGCACTGTTCAGTTTTGGCTTATAGTAGTGTTAGGGACTGGACCTGGGATCTTAAAGCCTCAGGCATGAAAGCCTTTTGCATCACTATCATGCTGTCTTCCCAGCCCTCTTTTCTTTCTGAAAGTCTTTATTTTTCACTACTTTATTCTATTCGCTTCAAATGTATTGAAACCTTACACTTGCCAGGCACACAAGCCAAACCTCCGACTGGCAAATTGACATCTCCCTTATCATAGTCCTAGTCATAGCTTGGGGAGAGGGGAGTGCAAATGCTGGAGGTTATGGGGTCCACACAGAAGAATAAAAATCAAGGACTTTGGATGGGGATGAAGGAAGCTGTGAGAAAACAGATGAGAAACGTGCACGCTTGGCTCCTGTCAAGTCAGGCACCATAATGCCAGCTCACTGTGGGCCTGGGCCAGAGTCATATTGCAAGGTGGGTTTTTTTTGTTTGTTTGTTTGTTTTGTTTTGTTTTTTTCCCTGCACAAAACATGGGGCCGGCTACTCGACCGGCCCAAGAGGCGCAGAAGGGCTGGGGTGAGGAGCTATGGGTGCAGCGAGGCCGGGTGCAACCCGGCAAGACCCTCCCGGGAAGCCCCGCCGCCACCGGCCACGCCCCCGCCGCCAGGCCCAAGTACTTGCTCCGCGGGTCCGCGCCGCCCGCCTCCCGGCTGCTCAGCAGCTCCCGCAGCTTGTCGGCCGAGGCGCCCGTGTCCCCGCCGCTGCCGCCGCCGCCGCCACCGCCGCTGGCCTTCAGGCGCTGCCGAACCCCTCGGTTCGCCATGGCCAGCGTGAGAAAAGCGTGGAAAACTCGGCCCCCTAGGAAGGCGGTGAGCGTGTAGAAATTACTACCACTGGCAGACGGTATCCGTCAAGGGACAAAAGACCTTGACATGCGCAGACAAGGCTAAAGTGTGCTTTGAGCCCTGGAGACAAATTTTATTTTATTTTATTTTTGCCTCCAGGGTTATCATTGGGCTCAGTGCCAGCACTACAAATCCTGGAAGCCATTTTTTCCCCTTTTTTATTTTTATTTTTTTATTTGACAGGGCAGAGAGAAATTGAGAGAGGAGAGGGAAGATACAGAGGGGGGAAAGACACCTGCAGACCTGCTTCACCGCTTGTGAAGTGACACTCCCCCCCCCCCCATGTAGGGAGCCAGGGGCTCGAACGGGGGGGGGGGGGGAATCTTTGCTCAGGTCCTTGCTTGAGCTTCGTACTATGTGCGCTTAACCCGGTACACCACTGTCGGGCCCCAGCAAATTTTCCAGAGTAGGTGAAAAATGGGACTGGAGACTTGCCTTCACCCTCAAGAGTTTCCCTTTCCTTGTCATTCTGGACATTCCTCTCTATTACTAAATCTCCCTTCACTGTTCAGCATTCTTCACTCTGTTATCCTCCAGCTCCCTCGTTAAACAACTCTCCAGAGTACACAGAGGTATTAGGTTAAAGGTCACAGCTGGCGGGCTGGGACACAGCTCACGAAGTGAAGCACAAGTTTTACCATGAGCTACACACTGGAACCTGGGATGTGCCCATGATAAACAAGTGCATTGTCCAACTATCTTGCCAGGCCTAACCTACTTTTAAAAGTGAAATTTTGTGGTCCAGGAGGTGGCGCAGTGGATAAAGCTTTGGATTCTCAACCATGAGGTCCCAAGATCTGGTTCTTTCTCTCCTCCTATCATTCTCATGAATAAATACATTCTTTAAAAAAAAATTAAATTTTTAGGTAGCATTGGAATATATGAAGTTCAGTTGTAGGGGCCAGATGGTAGCACACCTGGTTGAGCACATGTTACAATGTGCAAGGACCTGGGTTTGAGCCAGCAGCAGGAAAGCTTTGTGAGTGGTGAAGCAGTGTTGTAGGTGTCTGTCTTTCTCCCTATCACCCCCTTCCCTCTCAAGTCGTGGCTGTCTCTATCCAATAAATAAATAAAAGATAAACATTTAAATAAAGTTTAAGTGTACAGCATTATAATTCCAACCGACTTTTCTAGTATAATCTCCCATTACTTTTATTTTCTTTATTTTATTGTATTTTGCCACCAAGGTTATTGCTGGGACTTGGTGCAGACAGTACGAACTCACTGCTCTAGACGGCCATTTTTTCCATTTTATTGGATAGGACAGAGAGAAATTGAGAGGGGAGGGAGAGATAGGAAGACACCAGGGGGCCAGGCATAGCTCATGGGTTAAGCGCACATGGTGCAAAGTGCAAGCACTGGCTCAAGGATCCTGGTTCAAGCCCCTGGCTCCCCAACTGCAGGGGAGTCGCTTCACAGGCGGTGAAGCAGGTCTGCAGGTGTCTATCTTTCTCTCCCCTTGTCTGTCTTCATTCCCTCAATTTTTCTGTCCTATCCAACAACAGTAGCAACAACTATAACAACAACAGTGGAAAAAAGATGACCACCAGGAGCAGTGGATTCTTAGTGCAGGCATCAAGCCCCAATGATACCCCTGGAGGAAAGAGAGAGATAAAGAAATAAAGACACCTGCAGACCTCACCACCTGTGAAGCACTACACACACACCCCCACAGGTGGGGAGCCAGGGACTCAAACCCAGATCCTTGCGTTTCCTGGAATTTAGTACTTTGTGAGCTTAACAAGGTGCACCACTGCCTGATCCCCCATTACTTTCCTATACACATTTAATTCCAACTAACTAGCTTGAAAAGTGCCCCCAAATGCTCTCCGTCTTGTACCCCTACTTATGTAAATTCTCTTAGCTGGAATTCACACCCTCCTTAACAATCCTTCTATCTTATCTATTTGCTTTTGTTTCCCTCTTCATTACTAAGAATGAAGTCTGTAAATTTAATATTTCATTTATTTATTTTTTTTAGAAAGACAGAGAGAAGGTGATAGGGGTGTGGGAGACAGAAAGAGGGAAGAGAAAGAGAGGCACCTACAACACTGTTTCACCATTTGTGAAGCCCTCCCACAACCCCCCACAGGTGGGGACCAGGGATTTGAACGTGGGTCTTTGTGCACTGTAACTTGTGTGCCACCCCCTGGCCCCTTTGTAAGTTTAAGTCACAGAGTCACAAGCATTCTTTGAAGTCAACATGTTAAACACGTTTTACAAAAAGCACAATCCACAAAGGACGACTGGTTACACATTGGCCTTTTTGTTTACACCCTCGCCCAGGAGGCTCACAATGTAGAAATTAATTTAGTAAACTACCTAGGTGTCACATGTAGTTGCTGTTGAATCACTTTCCTAAACTGGGACTGCATTGATGCTGCCTGCTGCTGAGTGAGGGCCTTGTCACAGGTCTGATATGTTAACCTGTAACACAGACTAACCTGTTCAGTCTTTGGATGCTGAAAACGACTAAGGAATTGTATGGATATGACAGTATCCTGGGACACTGCTCGGGCAACAGTGTGAAAGTCTAGTTCATCAAAGTCTTTGTTTTCATCTAACCAAAAACTAATATCATGCACATAGCATGGAGGATATAGGGAGTAGCTTTTAAAGGGTTCTATTCTTCCAGGGATAAATCTCTTCAGGAAACGGCGGTCAAAGGTCCACAAAAGTCTCCAGTCAGAGATACCCCAGACAAGCATGGCTAATAGGTCCAAGTTTATAGATATACATAAAAAACTCTGATCTTTGTCATTAATGCTTGTAATAGATGTGACTGACCCAATAATTAGATCCTCAGCAAAATCTGAGCCAAAATTATGAGTCTTCACATTAATCCTAAAATCTTTCCCATTTGGTTGAAAGACAAACTCCACTGAACTGCTCAGCTTAGAGTCTTCTACCAGTGCCTGGGTCAGAAGGCAATCTAGAATGTCTTTCAAGTGATCCAGCAGCGGTTGAAGACTGTCATCATTCAGATTTTTATTAATCCCAAGAATAAATAAAGTCTCGTGAAATGTTGGCATTGTGAAAGGCAAGATATGGCACTTCCGAAAGACAGGTCCACTGAGGATGTATAGAGAACCTGGGAGGAAGTCAGGTGCTTGGATGACAGCTTGAACATGAACTAGAAGAGATGGTCTAAGGCAGACCTTGGCTTGGCCATAGAGTCCTTTATGTGCTTCTTTCTCACAGTCTTTTCCAGGAGTCTTAAGAAGGCTAAGCTCTGAAAATGACACTAAGATGTCTTCCATGTCTTGTAATGTCTTATCAGTAAAGGTCTCAGGATTTCCATTCTCTTCAGAGAGATTAATCCAAAAGGCAGTTGACACAATGTCAGAGTTCCAAGAAGTGAAAGCAGTGGTGCCTCCCTGTGGCAGAAAAGGGAAAGAACATTTCACCCTTTTAAGAGGAAATGCTTTGCCCAATTCAGCAATGAGTTTCTCATTTATGATTTTGACTGGATGATGTGAAGATGCTTCTAGGAAATTCCTGTATAAACAGACAAAAAGAGAAACCACCAACTTTTCTGACTTAAAATATTAAGTAATTATAAATCATCTAAAATTAAAAACAGGGAGTCAGGCGGTAGCACAACAGGTGAAGCGCACGTGGCGCAAAGTCCAAGGACTGGCGTAATGATCCCGGTTCGAGCCCACGGCTCCCCAACTGCAGGGGAGTGAGTCACTTCATGGGTGGTGAAGCAAGTCTGCAGGTGTCTATCTTTCTCTCCCCCTCTCCATCTTCCCCTCTTCTCTCCATTTCTCTCTGTCCTATCTAACAACATCGAGACAGCATCAGTAACAACAACAATAATAACTACAACAACAATTAAAAAAATAAATTAAAAAGTTTAAAAAATAAATTAAATTAAAAACAAATGTAAGAGAATTACTTTTAAGTTGATTCTGAAAGGAAACCAATAAATCATTTACCAGGGCAGGGGTAGATAGCATAATGGTTATGCAAACAGACTCCCATGCCTGAGGCTCCAAAGTCCCAGGTTCAATCCCCTGCACCACCATAAACCAGAGCTGAGCAGTGCTCTGGTAAAAAAAAAAAAAAAAAAATCATTTACCATAAAAAGAGCTATCAGGGGTAGGGGGGGTGGCAATGCAGTAGGATAAGCACACGTGGTGCAAAGCGCAACGACAGGCACAGGGATCCTGGTTCACTTCACAAGCAGTGAAGCAGGTCTGAAGGTGTCTATCTTTCTCTCCCCTTCTTTATCTTCCCCTCCTCTCTTGATTTCTCTCTGTCCTATCCAACAACTATGACAGCAACAATAATAATAACAATGACAATGATAAACAACAAGGGCAACAAAGGGGAAAAAATAGCCTCCAGGAGCAGTGGATTCATAGTGCAGGCATGAGCCCCAGCAATAACCCTGGAGGCAAAAAAAAAAAGAAGAGATATCATGTGTTTCAGAATTCTGACAGCTAACATCCCAAACACCACAAAATATAACAACTTTTAATTCAGTAAATCTAGTTTACAGCAGATTGATAAGCTTTCATAGCACCAAGACCATTAACAACTTATATAGCACTCCATCAATGTACAGTTGCTGCTATCATGTCAATCAGGATATAACTACAGTAAAATGGTAGGTTACCTGTTCAACTTTCCTACAAGTGCCTCTGGTTCTGGAAAGGAAAACCACTGATCACCCAGCTTGATCCTGAAGATTCTTGGCTGTGAACCTTCAAAAGGTAAGCTCCAGGTGAAGACATGGTTCAAAGCACCTTCCATATGAAAGGACTTATTCTGACTCCTGGAAAAATAGAAACTACATATAAAGTCTATCATTATTCAAGAAGTTACATATTTTTATGTTTTCTGACTGAGGAGGATACAAAAAAAATCAAAGGCTTACACCCATTATTACTTACCTATATCCAGTGCACTTATACCCTGGCACAGTTTCACAACAGAAGGGATGCACATCACTTAGAATGAATCCCCCTAGGGCTGCCATGGCAACCACTTGCCAACTGTTGTGCCATTCTCTTGTGGGCTTATCAGCAGGAGTCCCACCTTGTCCTCTACACAATGCCACATGGACTTCTCCTTCTTCTGCAAGAACATCTGCAGAGCTAGTGGGGCAGGGGAAGGACACCAGCCATTTATCAGAAACATGAAATCATCACCAAAGTTAGCTGTAAAATCATTACAATCCAATCATATCTATTTGTAAAGGTCTGTTAGATTTCAAACATGTATGGAGGAGCAGCTGGAAGAAAGAAAGAATGTAAATATAATGTTCAACTCATAAATGATACTAGTGGCTGACCAGAGTGTTATACAACTTTATAGCTGCACTGTTCATCTGTGTCAGAGAAAGTCAAGTCTGCAAAGTTCCTATACGTGACTTCCTGACCAGGCTGTTCTTTTCACTGCTCTCCTACCTATTAAAATTCTGTACTTCAAATACTAAAAATACTGACCCCTGAAAACTTAACAACTACAACTGACAGAGATCTACAATAACATCATGTTTAAATATAATGGTATAAACTATATTTTAACTCAATAATTTCATGAGATACTATTAATATCCACAACTTATAAAGAATCAAATAGCACGTAAGAATAAAGTAAATTTTCCTAAAATCACACCACTAAGTGGTGGGTGGAGATTTGAAACCAGGGAGTTTAGTTTTTAAATTCATGCTCTTATTCATTAGACTATTCAGGCTACTATGATTTCATGTATCAAGTCTTTTTATACCTCCAAGGGCAAGTTATTTATACATTTAAAATATTTTATTTTGTTTTAATGAGACAGATACAGAGAGAAAGACACAGAAACACCAGAGTACTGCTCAACTCTAGTTTATGGTGGTGCTGGGTATTGAACCTGGGGCTTGGGAGCCTCATGCACTAAAGGTTTTTTTTTTTTGCATAACCATGTGCTCTGTCTTCCCAGCCCTATACTTTTATCTAGAATTTAAGGTTATATGTCTGCCTTTGCAGCTAGCCTGTGACTCTCTTTGAAGCTCTATATTCTCTCCATTTTTACAATGTCTTATATCCCAAACTGTCTGAGTGCAGTAACTATGTAATGTACAGTTTTAACATTCTACTTGCTAGAGCGCTCCTTTTCTCACCTCTGGAAAAACTTAGCAAGCAGTTTCCTATTCTTAGCGACTCCAGCTTTGCGTCCACAGTGCGGGAAGTTAAAATAAATTTGATCAAACTTCCTGTCGTGTAGTTCAAAGGCATCTGCTAGCTGAGTACAGTCCACACCGAAAAGTATCTCCGTGCCTGACAAGAAAGATAGACAGAAGCATGTCTTAAGACTTGGAACTAGCCAACCGGATACAGCAACATATCAAAAAGATTGTTCATCACGACCAAGTGGGATTCATCCCAGGAATGCAAGGCTGGTTCAACATCCGTAAGTCAATCAATGTCATTCACCACATCAATAAAAGCAAAGCCAAAAACCACGTGATTTTCTCAATAGATGCAGAGAAAGCCTTTGACAAGATCCAACACCCATTCATGCTCAAAACTCCACAAAAAATGGGAATAGATGGGAAATTCCTCAAGATAGTGGAGTCTATATATAGCAAACCTACAGCCAACATCATACTCAATGGACAGAAGCTGAAAGCATTCCCCCTCAGATGGGGGACTAGACAGGGCTGTCCACTGTCACCGTTACTCTTCAACATAGTATTGGAAGTTCTTGCCATAGCAATCAGGCAAGAGAAAGAAATCAAAGGAATACAGATCAGAAGGGAATAAGTCAAGCTCTCACTATTTGCAGATGATATGATAGTATACATAGAAAGACCTAAAGAATCCAGCAGAAAATTACTGGAAGTTATTAGGCAATATAGCAAGGTATCAGGCTACAAAATCAATGTACAAAAATCAGTGGCATTTCTTTATGCAAACACTAAATCTGAAGAAGAAGACATCCAGAAATCACTCCCATTTACTGTTTCAGCAAAATCAATCAAATACCTAGGAATAAAGTTGACCAAAGAAGTGAAAGACTTGTATGCTGAAAACTATGAGTCGCTACTCAAGGAAATAGAAACTGATACCAAGAAATGGAAAGATATCCCATGCTCATGGATTGGAAGAATAAATATCATCAAAATGAATATTCTCCCCAGAGCCATATACAAATTTAATGCAATACCCATCAAAGTTCCACCAAGCTTCTTTAAGAGAATAGAACAAACACTACAATCATTTATCTGGAACCTGAAAACACCTAGAATTGCCAAACCATCTTGAGGAAAAGAAACAGAAATGGAGGCATCACACTCCCAGACCTTAAACTATCTTATAAAGCCATCATCATCAAAACAGCATGGTACTGGAACAAAAATAGGCACACAGACCAGTGGAACAGAATTGAAAGCCCAGAAATAAATCCCCACACCTACGGACATCTAATCTTTGATAAGGGGGCCCAAAGGATTAAATGGAAAAAGGAGGCTCTCTTCAATAAATGGTGCTGGGAAAACTGGGTTGTAACATGCAGAAGAATGAAATTGAACCACTTTATCTCACCAGAAACAAAAATCAACTCCAAATGGATCAAAGACCTAGATGTCAGACCAGAAACAATCAAATACTTAGAGGAAAACATTGGTAAAACAGTTTCCCACCTACACCTCAAGGACATCTTTGATGAATCAAACCCAATTGCAAGGAAGACTAAAGCAGAAACAAACCAATGGGACTACATCAAATTGAAAAGCTTCTGCACATCCAAAGAAACTATTAAACAAACAAAGAGAACCCTCACAGAATGGGAGAAGATCTTCACATGCCAGACATCAGACAAGAAACTAATCACCAAAATATATAAAGAGCTCAGCAAACTTAGCACCAAAAAAGCAAATGACCCCATCCAAAAATGGGCAGAGGATATGAACAAAACATTCACCACAGAGGAGATCCAAAAGGCTAACAAACATATGAAAAACTGTTCTAGGTCACTGATTGTCAGAGAAATGCAAATTAAAACAACACTAAGATACCACCTCACTCCTGTAAGAATGGCATACATCAAAAAGGACAGCAGCAACAAATGCTGGAGAGGATGTGGGGACAGAGGAACCCTTTTACATTGCTGGTGGGAATGTAAATTGGTCCAGCCTCTATGGAGAGCAGTCTGGAATACTCTCAGCAGGCTAGACATGGACCTTCCATATGATCCAGCAATTCCTCTCCTGGGGTTATACCCCAAGGACTCCATAACACCCAACCAAAAAGAGGTGTGTACTCCTAAGTTCATAGCAGCACAATTCATAATAGCTAAAACCTGGAAGCAACCCAGGTGCCCAACAACAGATGAGTGGCTGAGAAAGCTGTGGTATATATACACAATGGAATACTATTCAGCTATCAAGAACAATGAACCCACCTTCTCTGACCCATCTTGGACAGAGCCAGAAGGAATTATGTTAAGTGAGCTAAGTCAGAAAGATAAAGATGAGTATGGGATGATCCCACTCATCAACAGAAGTTGAGAAAGAAGATCTGAAAGGGAAACTAAAAGCAGGACCTGATCAAATTGTAAGTAGGGCACCAAAGTAAAAACCCTGTGGTGAGGGGTAGACATGTAGCTTCCTGGGCCAGTGGGGGGGTGGGAGTGGGTGGGAGGGATGGGTCACAGTCTTTTGGTGGTGGGAATGGTGTTTATGTATACTCCTAGCAAAATGTAGACATATAAATCACTAGATAATTAATATGAGGGGGAAAATCAATTGTATGTCTCAAAGTTTTTCAAAACACAAACTGAATCTTTTTAATACATAGGCTGTGTATTTGATATGCGGACTCTCTCAAAAGCCTAGACCAAGTAGATTAGAAGCATCCAATAGCACAGCTATATACAAGATACTGGATACTGTACAGCAAACCATAACAAAAGGACTTTTCAAAGTTAACCCAATTACCAAATAATGTGATGATAACATTATCGATTGTCTTTTTGAACCCTAAGACAGCAGGAACCTCACATCTCCACTATAGAGCCCCTACTTCCCCCAGTCCTGGAACCCTTGGATAGGGCCCACTTTCCCGTATGCCTCTCCCAATCCATATCAAATAATATTGCATCCGCCGATTACAACCTAACCAACGCAACGATTGCCACCTCAGACTGTGTCCAGAGACTTCACGTGTGGAATGACAACCCTTCAGCTTCATTACTTGGGTGAGACCTTTCCTTTTATAGTACACTCTAATATCATCTCAGGTGGTTCACTTTCTAACAAAGTCCCATAACCTAGATATACACCAGTTTCTGTGAGAGAGAGCTTATGTTCACACGTATCCATAAACTACTGCAAAATATATACCTGAAAGCAGAAGTACACTAGAGTTTGCAGTGAGTATCCCCCTAACACTTCCTCTCCACTATTCCAAGATTTGGGTCCATGATTGCTCAACAATTTGTTTGGCTTCGTATGTTAACTCTCTTTTCAATCACCAGGTTCCAGATGCCACCAGGATGCTGGCCAGGCTTCCCTGAATTGAAGACCCCACCAACGTGTCCTGGAGCTCAGCTTCCTCAGAGACACACCCTACTAGGGAAAGATAGAGGCAGACTGGGAGTATGGACCGACCAGTCAACGCCCATGTTCGGGGGGAAGCAATTACAGAAGCCAGACCTTCTACCTTCTGCAACCCACAATGACCCTGGGTCCATGCTCCCAGAGGGATAGAGAATGGGAAAGCTATCATGGGAGGGGATGGGTTATGGAGATTGGGTGGTGGGAATTGTGTGGAGTTGTACCCCTCCTACCCTATGGTTTTGTTAATTAATCCTTTCTTAAAAAAAAAAAAAAAGACTTGGAACTAGAGAGAAGCCCTCCAGACTCTGTCCGTGCAAAGCCACCCGGGGCTAAGTACTAGTGGACTTTTTTTTATAAATGTCCCTGGGATGAAGAAAAAAAAAATTCCCAGGAGTCGGGAGATAGCGCAGCGGGTTAAGCGCACGTGGCACAAAGCGCAAGGGCCGGCAGAAGGATCCTGGTTGGAGGCCCTGGCTTCCCACATGCAGGGGAGTCGCTTCACAGGCGGTGAAACAGGTCTGCAGGTGTCTACCTTTCTCTCCCCTTCTCTGTCTTCCCCTCCTCTCTCCATTTCTCTCTGTCCTATCCAAAACGACATCAATAACAATAATAACTACAACAATAAGAAAACAAAAGTAACAACAGGGAAATAAAAAAAATATTTTAAAAACCAACAAAAAAAATAAATTAAAAAAAAAACTCCCACCGCTCAAAGAAGCCCGTGGGGCCACGCCTCCCACTTAGGGTCCCGCAAGCAGCTGGGCGGGGCTTCGCGGAGGGGACCGCCCGCTACCTCGCTCACGCAGGAACTGCAGGTTCTCCTGGGCCACGGAATCCCGGGCCAAGTCGGCGGGTTGCTGGAGGCACGTAGCTGTGAGGCGAATACTCGCAACAAGAGTTTTGCTCAGGGCGGCAGCGAAAGAGAAATTCCCCTCCCCAACCAACAGGAGGCGCCGAGAGGCCATGGTCTCAATTTGCTCCCACTCGAGTTCTCAGAGGACGCTCTATTATTACGTCACGACTTCCGCGAGTCTTTCGAATGGTTCCCTTTACACCCGTCACTGGTTGATGACGCACAAGAAGCGCCCGGTTGTCCAGATAAACCTAAACAGTGGCATCTGGGAAGGAAAACAGCTTATGAGTGAAAAAAGCTAGATGCCTACCCTGTGTCCCTTCTGTTGCCCATACTCTCGGGAACGTCAAAATAAGTGTCCTTTAGCCGAAGGGTGGAACCGAGCGACTTCGCTACACCTGCATGATGACACAAGCATGGTAGTGGGCAGGCGAAAGTGAAGTAAGTTCATAGTTGAAGTGGGTCGTGGTTGAGGTTCTTACCCTAGAGGATTGGATAGCAAGCCGCTTCCATCCAAAATGACTGCCTCCATTTGTCCCTGCTACTCAGGATATTTCCAGGTGACTTTATAGCATATGTTTGGTCCTTAAAAAAAAAAAAAAAAAAAACCTGAGAGGGGTCAGCGAACTAGCTCACTTGGATAGTGTGCTGCTTTGCCATGTACTTAACAGAGATTTCAGATTCCCAGTGCATTGAAGAAAGCTTCGGTGCTATGGTTTCTGCCTTTTCTGCTATGGTTTCTGCCTCTTAAATTGAGCATTTGTTATGTGTCAAGCCTCTATAGAATTGTAAGATTTATGTATGAACAAGATGTGGCCTACGATTTCACGGAGCTTGTAGTCTGATGGAGAATGTACAGCGAAAGCAGCATTCCGATATGTGATGTGATGCTGTGATGGGGGTAAATTCAGATTGCTGGGGGACACAACATGGGGATTTACGTATTTGGATGGGAAAGGTAAAGTATAAAGTTCTGAATGAAGTGAACTTGAATGATAGGCTCAAGAGAGGAGGAAGAGAACACCTTATGTGGGTAAAGATGCGTGAAGAGGTGGAAGTAACACGTGATGGAGAAACAGAATAATTGTGTTTGGCTGAAATGTAATTAGGAGGAGAACAGGTAACAAACGACATTGAAAAAAGTAAGCAGGGGACTTGTATAAAGGGTAACTACAAGTCATTTTAACAGTATGAGCCTTATTCTGAAAGCACTGACCAGACTCTTTTAAAATTTTTTAAATAGTGGTCCGGGAGGTGGCACAGTGATAAGGCTTTGGACTTTCAAGTATGAGGTCCTGAGTTCGATCCCCAGAAGCACATGTACCAGAGTGATGTCTGGTTCTTTCTCTCTCCTCCTATCTTTCTCATTAATAAATAAATAAAATCTTTTAAAAAAGTTTTAAATATCAAGAAGGACACTTAGATTTTTATTTGCAGCCGTCAAGCTCTTTCCTATATGGAAATGATTGGAGAACAAGGCTGATGACCAGGAGATCTGATGGGAGGGTACTGCAGTCATGGAGACAAGGCTGAAAGTGATCTGAATTAGAATTTGTCAGTAGGAATGCAGGATAGTAAACTGATTGGAAAAAAAAATCAACAAGAGAGCCCAGAGAGAGAGAGTTCAGTGGTAAGTCATGCCTTGTATCCATGAAGTCTGGGATTCAAGCCCTCAGCATCACAGAAAATGGAAGAATATACCTCTTACACACATATACACACTCAGGTAGATTTAGTGGCTGAATAGATGTAAGGAGGTTAAAGGGAATCCCAAAGGTTTAGCCTTCGACAACTGAGTAAGTAGTGATACTTATCCTTGCAGCCATCATAGAAAATGCCTCACCTTGGTCTGCAGTCTCACTAGTATCCCGGTTGAACTTTCTAGGGTCTGCAACTCTTGAGTCATCATGCATTTTGTTGACATCAGTGTATGCCTCTATCTTCACAAAGACACATGGTGTGAGGCAGTTACCTTTCAAGCTATAGCATTGGCTTTGTCTCACCTGTGGGAAGGTGGTTGGGTGATGACTACTAAATCATGTTCACTTCTCCATGGTGATCTAGGTCATCTATATTATTTCTTTGCCTTGATAACTGGGGACATTAGGTTTGGCTACGTGTCTTCCTTTAAAGAACATGGAATTGCCGAACAAGATTTTCTGTCACTCTGCTAAAACTTCAGACAAGGCGCATATCTCAGGATCAGTTTACTCTTCTGCACTGAAGGTATTCTCTTGCTCCTATGTCAAGGGTCAAGACTTGTCTTCTGCCCCCAAATTGAAAAGCTTCTCAAAATTACCTGAATATCTAGTTAGGTTTTTCCACATTGTATTGGGAATACTGAGAGTTTTTCTGTCTTTTAGAAGAGGGGTTACTTAATCTATATGATCATCCTCCACTTATTGCCTGAGAAGAAAATCCAAAAGGTTTTTGGACCTGGAGAGAAAGAACCAGAACCACAACAATTAAATTGGGAAAAAAATCTCCATCTTTAGTTAGGTGTGCTTAAGTTTGGCCAAGGGCAAGGGAGAGATGCCTTTTCTGCTTTACAATTTGTGTAGCAAACTTTCTTGATTTTTCCCCAGAGACAGTCTCTTGCCTGCTATCTTGTAAACCCTCACTATGGCAGCCTCATTAATGCAGATGGTCATGCTGAAGTGTGGACAGACTGGAATAATATGTCCAAGTTTTTTCAGTATGGATGGAGATGCAACACTAATGAGAATGCCTATTCAGACCGCACCCTCGTGGGCAATTGGAACCAGGAGAGATATGATCTAAAGAATATTGTGCAGCCCAATCCCTTGCCTTCCCAGGTAATCTAGCTTCCTCATCTTTGTTTTCTTCTAATGGCAAAAGAAATACCAGTGGTGGCCATTTGAAACACAGAAATCTGAAAAACTTCCAATTGTGAGAATTCTTTGGATTCATTTCCCTGGATTCCTTGCTGGGGAAGGACAGTAATAATCCTCAGCTGGAACACTTAGATCCATCCCACTTTATTATCAAGTTAAATGTTATGCTTTATTATATTATCAAACAGATGGATAGTACTACTTTCTGCTTGTTTCTGTTTGGATTCATTCCTCTAAAGAGGCTTCTGCACCCCATAAAGAATTTTGGCTCAAGGGGCCGGGCGGTAGTGCAGTGGGTTAAACGCACATGCCTTTAAGCACACATGACACTAAGCATGAGGACCAGCCTACGGATCCTGGTTCGAGCCCCCAGCTCCCCACCTACGGGGGGGGGGGGGTCGCATTGCAATCGGTGAAGCAGGTATGGAGGTGTCTGTCTCTTTCCCCCCTCTGTCTTCCCCTCCTCTCTCGGTTTCTCCGTCTTGTCCAACAACAGCAACAACAATAACAATAATAGCAACAGCAACAAGGGCAACAAAATGGAAAAAATGGCCTCTAGGAGCCCTGTATTCATAGTGCAGGTACCGAGCCCCATCGATAACTCTGGAGGCATAAAAAAAAAAAAATTGGCGGGAGTCGGGCTGTAGCGCAGCGGGTTAAACGCAGGTGGCGCAAAGCACAAGGACCGGCATAAGGATCTCGGTTCAAACCCCGGCTCCCCACCTGCAGGGGAGTCGCTTCACAGGCGGTGAAGCAGGTCTGCAGGTGTCTATCTTTCTCTCCCCCTCTCTGTCTTCCCCTCCTCTCTCCGTTTCTCTCTGTCCTATCCAACAACGACGACAACAATAATAACTACAACAATAAAACAACAAGGGCAACAAAAGGGAATAAATAAATTAAATAAAATATTTTAAAAAAAAATTGGCTCATACTCCCAGAGAAAGAGAAGAATAGGGAAACTTCCAATAAAGGGGATAAGACATAGAACTCTGATGTTGAGAACTGCGTGGAATTATACCCCTGTTACCTTAGATAATTATTAAATAACTAATAAAAAATTTAAATATATAGGGGACAGGAGATGATTCACTCTGTAGGGCACACACTTTACCATATGTGAGGGTAAAAAGTTCAAGTCCCCAATACCATATGGGAGCGCTGTACACATAGCACAGAGGGAAACTCTTCTATCTTTCTCTCCCTTTCTGTCTAAAATTAAAAAGGGAGGGAAGTATACTGGGAGCAGTGGATTTTCAGCCATGGGTCCCTAGTGGGGCATTTTCTTAAAAATATATGTTGCCCAAGGATGGGAGCAGATAGCATAATAGTTATGCAAAAAGACTCTTGTGCCTGAGGCTCCAAAGTCCTAGGATCAATCCCCCACACCACCACATGCCAGAGCTGAGCAGTGCTCTGTTGTTGTTGTTGTTGTTGTTGTTGTTGTTTTTAATGTTGCCCAGGAAGTGATGCAGTAGATAAAGCATTTAGACTCACATGAGGTTGAGGTAAAGTCATGAGGTTGATGCCCAGCATTGCTTGTACCAGATTGATGCTCTAGTTCTCTCTCCCCTTCTCCCTCTCATAAATAAATACATACATGATTTAAATAAGCAAAATGTCTTCTGACTCAGACTAGCTTCTCCTCTGGTCCGGACCTACATAGTCTTGTTGTTGTTTTTTTATTATTATTAACTTATGTGCCCTAGGCATGAAACAGCTCTGGCCACTGATCCAGGCATCAAGCTAGGATGAACAAAGGACTATCTGCTCTGCCCCTGACTGATAATAAGACACCACCACCAGTGAGGTGTCTCTTTGCCCTTGTTGTTTATCAGAATCGTGCCCTTAAATTTCTTCTAGACAAACAAATATGTAAAAGACACTACAATCGGTAGGATGTAGACTAATGACATACAGACCCCCAGTCAATCTAAAATAAGACAGGATTAGAATCCTGTTAGAATCCATGTCATTATGTCCCAATATTAGATACAGTCACCTGTGTGTTTTTTTAATTCCTACCAGAGCACTGCTCAGCTCAGCTCTGGCCTGTGGTGGTGCTGGGTATTGAATTTAGGCATAGATGTCTTTGTGCATAACACTGTGCTACCTCCCCAGCCCTAATACGTTACTTTTTACTTCCAGTTTGGACACTACTTTGAAACAACATATGATGCAAGCTACAACAGCAAACTGCCAGTTCCAACTCAGAGTAGGTAGACTATTCTTCATTCTTAGAGCCTCAGGATGTAACTCAATGCCTAGAACAGTGAAAGAGCTCATATAAAAGTGAACTGGATGAGTAAATAAGGGAATGAATGAGTGATTTCTCTTTCCTCTATTTTGATAGATCTTGTCTATTCTTTCATAAATAAAAATGAGATCATAAACTAAAACTCTTGGTTGTTAACTAACTCCACTGTCTTTCTCTCTTTTCTTGCCCTTTAGGATTTAAGCGGGAACCTCACTGGTTCCCAGGACATCAACCTGAACTTGATTCTCCTCAATACAAGTGCACAGGAAAGTCAACGTATATGAGTAACTATTCAAAACCTCAAACTGAGCCTCAATCTCTGTGTGTGTGTAATCCTAATAACTGACAATTTCAGGGTTAGGACTCTTACAAAAGAATAAGAAGCTCATTTTTCCAGTGGGGGTGAAACTCAAGTTCCACTAGGAGGAAACAAACACTGCAAGCACAACTGAGAATTGGACTAAGTGTGACAGAGTTTCACTCTCTAAATAAATAAAATACAGAAAATATTCTCTTCCCCTTTAACTTTGTTTCAACCAAGATGTACTGTCATTTTTAACTGAATCTACTCTTCTACATTAGAAGAAGACATTCAAAAGACTTATCTCACTCAAATCTGCAACCACTCTCTTTCCTTGCCTTTACAATCAGCAGCAGAACTACAAAATCCAATGTGTCTTGAGCTACATTTGTTTAGATGTTTCCTAGATATAGGCTCGTAGTCATCATAATAAAGCATTACATTTTTTTAAAGATTTATTTTACAAGAGAGTGAGTTAGACCAGAACACCACTCTGCTGTGCAATTTGTGGAATCAGGGATGGAACCTAGGGCACTATCTCCTTGGTGACATAAACAAATTTTAGAGATGTACTTGGCCATCCAGAGTTCATTTAGATTTGTTGTTGCAACTGATGGTCAGAATCAAGAAGGGAAAAAAAGGAACAGTCTTTGAACTTTGCCAAGGGCATTGCCTATTTTTCTTCTTAATTTGATCCTTATACCAAGTGTACAAATCTGTACCCCCATGTTATAAATAGATGACTAGAAAGGTTAAGCGACTTGCTAAATTTATAAAACTAGTAAGTGGTGGAGACAGTCATTCTGTCCCCATTACCTCTAGGGCCCCCCTAAATCAACATAATTAAGTGGATCTGCATATTTATTTACTTCTGATAAGTAAATAAACTGGGGCGTCACCACTCTATGCCAACTTTTTCAGATAGAAAGACAGAGACAGAGAAAAAGATACCATAGCACCAAAGCTTCCTTCAGTGTGGTGGGGGGCCAGTCTCGAACCTAGGTTGTGCCCATGACAGAGCAAGCACACTATACATGTAACCAATCTTTCTAACCCCGTATATTTACTTGCTAACACGCAAAATATTCAAACGCAAGACAGTTGTATATTGCTGAATGATATTTTATTAGCTTAATAATTTGGGCCTGCCCTTAGCATTAATAAGCTTCAGCACTAGTCACAAGATCTCCATTCACCAATGGGAAGACTTTCTTGTTTTAAAAAATGCAATTAGAGAAAGGGCGTCTACTTCTTGGGGGCTGCAGTGACAGCAGGCTTCTCTTCACGGGTGATGGGAATGGTGCGCTCGGGGCCAGAGGCCTGTTTCCTTGGTCCATTCACAGTGAGGACACCATCAGATGACAGGGATGAAGTAATGGTGAGAGGGTCCACGTCAGTTGGGATACGGTATTTTCTCTGGAATTCCCGAGAAATGAAGCCATGTTCATCCTGATGCAGAAGAATAAGGGAAGAGGCAGAAAGATAAGACTGGGAAGTAGCTCCACTTGCCTAAAATTTCAGACATCCTCTTTCTCTTGAGTTGTGAGCAAAAGTCTTAATAAGATAGAGAAAGCTAAGTAGCTCTTCTCTAGGGGCTAAGATGAAACTGTAAGTTAACTTCTACCAGTATGAGACTGACACATCTGAAACAGCCCAAAACCTTACCATTTTCTAAACTCTGAGATGTGAATATAAGTGTATTTCCTAAAGGCTTATATCATTTTTTTTAAAGATTTTATTCATTTATTAATGAGAAAGATAGGAGGAGAAAGAAAGAACCAGACATCACTCTGGCACATGTGCTGCTGGGAATTGAACTCAGGACCTCATGCTTGAGAGTCCAAAGCTTTATCACTGCGCCACCTCCCAGACCACAGGCTTATATCATTGTTTGTTCTACAGGATTTAGAACCCTAAATTGAGGATCTAAGTCCCTGGGGAAGCCTAGATTGTCCTGATTCTTGAGGAATATCTCACAATGTTCCAGACCAATAGAACTACAGCTGAAAATGAAAATAAGAGTCCACCAAGGAAAAGTATAACCAAAGTTAAATCACATAAGCAAAACAGGAAAAGTCTGAGGTTATCCAACTGTACTATTTGATGCACAGGATTCTGGACTATCATGAATTGATAAGAAGCAAACTCATTGTAAAGAAAGAAAAGGGAGTCGGGCATTAGTGCAGTGGGTAAAACGCAGGTGGTGCAAAGTGCACGGACCAGCATAAGGATCCTGGTTCGAGCCCCCGGCTCCCCATTTGCAGGGGAGTTGCTTCACAAGCGGTGAAGCAGGTCTGCAGGTGTCTTTCTCTCCCCCTCTGTCTTCCCCTCCTCTCTCCATTTCTCTCTGTACTATCCCAACAATGACAACATTAATAGCAACAACAATAAAACAAAGGCAACAAAAGGAAATAAATATTCTTTAAAAAGTAAATAAAAAAAAAAGAATAAAGGAGTCAGGTGGTGGTGTACCTGGTTGAAAGCACATGTTACAATGTGCAGGTTTCAAGACCCTGGTCCCCACCTGCTAAGGGGGGAAAGCTTCACAAGTGGTGAAGCAGGGCTGCAGGTGTCTGTGTCTCTCCCTCTCTATCTCCCCCTTCTCAATTTCTCTCTGCCTCTATCCAATAATAAATGTGAAAAAAAGACTTCCAGAAAATAATGAAAAGTAAGTCTGTTCCTCAGAAGTCCCTCAAAGAGCAATTGGCCTTAACCCGTCTACCTGCTGAATTTCAAGCATTTATCTAGACAGATTCTTAACTGATCTCCACATAGATTTTATTATGATCTTAAGAGTTGAGTACAGCTCTGAAACTTTGACAAACCAGTTAGTTCAGCATTTACATGGATTAAAGAGAAGATTTCTAAACATAACAAAAGGTACAAGCTCAAAGTCCTTCAGGGCATGTGCAATTTACATCACCATGTGAAGTGACCAGGTATCCTACAAGCACTATGCCTAAATTAGCAGTCTTCAATTTCAGAACTACCTAGGGAGCTTTCTTAAATGTTGGTCCCTGGGTCCCAGTCCTAAAATTCTGATTTAATTTGTTTGAGGTTCACCTGGACATTGGAATTTTGTTTTCCTCTGCTAAGTCGAATGTGGCCATGGTTGAGAAACATTGACTTAAATGGGTGAACAACCCATCTATCCAATCTAGGTAAATCAAATCATAAAGGTCATTTCTCTGACCAAAACAACAATAGCAACAGTTCCATCCCTAAATTAGTCTTTTAGCCATTGATTTGTGGCCCCTTATGCAAACCCTTCTGGGTCAGGACTAGAAGACTGGCTGTCTCAGAGACTGATGGTAGTCTCTGGTATAGTGAGTGGACTGAATGAACAAGCAGAAGGGAAAGCAAGCTACAGACCTGGCGCTCTTCGTGTTTGCCATGCACCTCAATCACATCTCCCAGCACCTTGACTTTGAGTTCCTCAGGGGAGAAGTGCTTCACATCTAGATTAACTGAGAATCTGTCCTTCTCCAGACGCATCTAGAAATAGCAAGGGTGGGGAAGGCACAGAAAAAAGATGGTTAGGAGTGTGGATTACATGAATGCATTGTCATCATTTTGTATAATTGCTTTCTGTCCAAGTAGTTTGTCCTCTTTTAACCTTAAAATCCCTTTTTAGGGGGGGCAGGCGGTGGCACAGTGGGTTAAGCGCATGTGGCACAAAGCACAGGGACCGGTGTAAGGATCCCGGTTCGAGCCCCCGGCTCCCCACCCGCAGGGGAGTCGCTTCACAGGCTGCAGATCTGCAGGTGTCTATCTTTCTCTCCCCCCTCTGTCTTCCCCTCCTCTCTCCATTTCTCTCTGTCCTATCCAACAATGAACAACATCAACAATGGCAATAATAATAACCACAACGAGGCTACAACAACAAGGGCAACAAAAAGGGAAAAAATGGCCTCCGGGAGCAGTGGATTCATGGTGCAGGCACCAAGCCCAGCAATAACCCTGGAGGGAAAAAAAAAATCCCTTTTTAGGGGATGGGTGATAGCACACATTTGGTTGAGCACACACATTAGAGTATGCAAGGACCCGGGTTCAAGCCTCCTATCCTCACCTGCAAGGGGGAGTTTTCAATAGTGGTGAAACAGTGCTGCAGGTGTCTCCCTTTCTAGCTTCCCCTTCCCTCTCAATTTGTTTCTATCCAAAATAAAAATACATTTTAAAGAATCCCTTTCTGAATAAATAAGGCTTTCTAGTTGATGGAAGGTACCACAGGGCCTGCTAGGTATACAACTTTATCATAAGGTTCAAATTTTGTTTATGGGAATAGAAAATAAGACAGGCCACCCAGCAGGCCAATCACAAGGGTGGGTCTGGGCATGGATTCTGCTGTTTCCCTGGCCCCAGTGCCTGGCCTTGTCATTTGTCTGTGAGACAAAGGCCTCTTCTTCTTGCTCAGGTCTCTGCCAAGATTCCCACCCACTCATTCTGGAATGTTCTGCTGGCCCTGGTTGTCCTTCCAAAGCCCTTGCCTACTCAGCTCCTGTTTACTCACACTTGAATATTTTTAAACCAGAACATTATCTGTGACTGCTTCTGTCAGCATTATCTGCTCACCCTATTTTCCCACCCTCTTAAGACAAGTGAGGGTTTTAAGACTGGATCTACATTCTACCTTTGTAAGACTTGGAACTAGACTGTGACAGCCCTAAGAAACCTGGAAAAGCACCGAAGTTGGAACAGAAAGGGAGAAAGCAGCAATTGCTATCTCTGGCTCCACCCAATGGGAAGAAAAGCTCAGAATGAATGAGGTAAGCCGTGTCCTGGCTGTCAAATGCTGAGATGATAAAACTTGTTGGGAGTGTGAGATAACAGAAGAGGTGAGCAGAGGAGATGGAAAGCAACTCTTTCCCTACAGATCATGATGAACCAAACCAGAAACAGGAATCCCACTTAGAAGCTACAGAAGAGGAAGACCTTTGTAGCAGAAGGAAAAGATGCTATCAATAGGGTACAGAGGAGCCCCAAATGTAATTAGGTGCTGGGTGAGGAAGGTACTAGTAAACTCATAGTCATATTTCTTTTCTGCTTGATCCACAAGTAACTAAGACATTTCTCCACAGCCAGAGTTAAGCAGGTTCTGGAACCTCCTAGAGACATCTCCATCCACTTTGTTTTTCCACCTGCTTAACTCTGGCTGGAGATGTTTATAGGAGGTTCCAGGAAGTATTCTCTTGGCAGAGGGGAGACTTACCTCTGAGAGCCCAGTGTCAATCCAGCTGGGTGCCCGCAGGAAGGAGGGCGGCCGAAGGTAGAAGGGGCTCAGGGAAGTAGAAGTTGGGAAGAGATCAGACTCTAGCAGGTGTTCTCCGAAGAACTGATCAAAGAGACGGCTGGGAGTGTGGAAAGGAAAGAAGGGGCGGCGGATCCAGGGGTGGTGGATGGCGATGTCCATGGTGGCTAGGTGAGTGTTGTGGGTCAGCTGGCTGGTCAGCTCCTTCAGCTGCAGCTGCAGCCAGCCCCTTATATACACAGTCTTGTGAAGCTTCTGGAATGGTGATGTCAGGGGTTTTATTATCCCAGCTCAACGCCAGTTCATGGAGACTTGTGATTAGGGATTTGGCAGTGTGACACATACCCAGTACTCACTGAGCTAAGAAAAGAGAAACACAAACACGTCTGAGCTGGCCAGTGACTTATTCTGGTCTTGTTTCACTAGCTTTCCGTCCACACCCTGTCCCCCCCACCCCCCCACCCCCACCCCTACCCCACATCACTAGTCCCTTCTCTGGAGCTGGGACAGAGTCAGGAATCCCAAGCAGTCAGGAGGTGTGCCCCACCTCCTTCTCTCCAGCCTAGCATGCCAGAGGAATGGGGCCAGCAACTATCTTGAGCCTGGGCAGGAACTGGAATCTTCCTAGGCTGGGCCCCAGGGACATTAACTCTTTGTGGAACCTCAAGCAACGGTCACCAACATGTCAGTGCTGGGAATACTGTGTTGTGCCCTGGGGAGACCTGGGTTCAGGAGAGGCACCTGACATTAGTCTGGACAGGAAGAATTCAATCTAAGCCAAAGAAAGGGTAGAAAAACTGCTGTTCTCTTTCACCTTCCAGGATTGACAGAACCTGAAACCTAGGAGAGGTAATTAATTAATTATATAAGTAGGGTGCATGGGGGCTGCAGCTGGGGAGGAGAGGAGGTGCTTGGAAAATATTCACAACTGGGAGGGTTTCAGCCAGGCCTCTCCAGGACACCAGCTTTCTCTCCCCAGCTCACTCCTCAGACAGGACCCCCCAGCTGTCCTCTAAAGCCTCCAGGAGCGACAGCTGAAGGGCTTGCGGGGGAGAGACAGGGGTCCAGAGCAGCAGGTCACACACTCATCACAGGCGCCCGGGTCTGGTTCTCGGCTCTTCCCCTCCCCCACACCCCTAGAGTCTGCACTATTTTGGGTAGTGTAGACCCCGCCCCCACCTCCACCCGAGCTCAGGCTCCGCGGGCAGTTGGAGGGGTCCCACTGCTCCTGTTGGGGCCACACCTCGACTCAAGGCCACCCAGTCATCTGCAGCCATGTCGGGCCGCTCTGTGCCACATGCCCACCCGGCCACAGCCGAGTACGAATTTGCCAACCCTAGCCGCCTGGGCGAGCAGCGCTTCGGGGAAGGTAGGGCACAGAACACCACCCCCACCCTCCCTGACCTCCCATCCCCACCTCCTGAAATTCTGGGCACACCTCCCAAAGGTGCTGGCCTCCACCCCACTCTGGGCTTAACTGAACTGCTGCTGCGAGCCATCTCCCACCCCAGACTCCCCTGGCACCTCCTCCAGGCAGACACCCTCTCCTTCCTCCCCACTGACCTCGGTGCAGTGTGGACCTCCAAGCTCTCACCCCATCCCTTGCCCCCCCTGCGCTGTGCCTCGTGGCTCGTCTCGTTCCAGGTGGATTTGTTTTCTTCTCCGCCTCCTTTCCCATTCACTCTCCCCGGTTGTGCTGCCCCCCTCCCCAACCTGGGGCGACCTGGGTTCCCTTTCCTTCACCTGCCTCCCCTCCCTTCCCATCCCCTCTTCTTGTCATCCCATCCTACCTCTTGCCATCTCTGTCTCTGCACCCTCAGGCCTCCTGCCTGAAGAGATCCTGACCCCCACCCTCTACCACGGCTACTATGTCAGACCCCGGGTCACCCGGGCCGGGGACAGCAGCAGGGCCGGCGCCTCGGAGCTCAGGCTCAGTGAGGGCAAGTTCCAGGCCTTCCTGGATGTGAGCCACTTTACCCCTGACGAGGTGACCGTGAGGACTGTGGACAACCTGCTGGAGGTGTCGGCCCGGCATCCACAGCGCCTGGACCGCCACGGCTTCGTGTCCCGGGAGTTCTGCCGCACCTACGTGCTGCCTGCAGATGTGGACCCCTGGCGGGTCCGCGCCGCGCTCTCCCACGACGGCATCCTGAACCTGGAGGCGCCCCGGGGCGGCCGGCACCTGGACACTGAGATCAACGAGGTCTACATCTCCCTGCTCCCCGCTCCTCCGGACCCGGAGGAAGAGGCGGAGGCAGCCAGCACTGATCCCTGAGCGCACACCCAGCACCCCAGAGAACCTCTTTCCTCTTCCCGCGGTGATGAGACAGCTGCCCAACACCCCTGAGGTAGCAGCACCCTGAGAGCAGAGAGGCGTGCATGACCCACAGTGTATCGTTTGGTCCCTTGGGACGTGTTCTAGCTTTGGCTCAGTTTTGGGGGGTGGGGGCATAGAAGCTGAATAAACCCACATCTGGTCCGGGGCCTCTTGTGCTGCTCCCTATTCTGTGGCCCCAAGGATGGGATGAGCCGGGAGGGAGGAGGGCAAGGCCAGCCCCAGAGACACAAAGCTCCTCAGTTAGATGCACCCAACCACAGAACCCTGAGCTCTCACACTTGGATGCTGAGATCACACCCCGGAAGCAGACCCTGGCTCCAGACCAAATTCCTGGCCATAATTTTCTCACAATGCAACAAAAGAGACGGGGCTCTGCCATCCAAACAGCCCAGAGCGCACTGTCTGAGCTGGTGATTAGAGACACAAAACCCAGGGTCTCCAGACTGTCTGACCCGTTTTGGGGAAGGGGGTGAGAAAAGCAATTTTGGCTGGACAGAATTGCCTAAAGCCCTGTTTTCCCGACTAAGCATGCTCTGTGATTCTGAGGGACTGAGTGCACATACACAAGAGCTCAGAGACAAAAGCCTTTGCTACTGTCACCGCACCCCAAAGTCTCCTCACCCTCCTCATAGTGGAAGCCCATGACAGAAAGAAAACATTTGTCTCTAACCTTGAAACATACCAAGAGAGGAATCATTGCATCATTCTACCAGATGGCAGGGTGGGGAGGGGAGGGTGGGAATCTAGTGCTTTGGTCATAGCCAGGAAACTTTCTTTTAGAAGAAAGTTTTTTTTTTTTTTTAGAAGAAAATACTAGGGATCTCACCCCTCATTGATTCTCTATAAGGAAGAGAACGTGTGAGTATATAACTTGAGGAATGTTTAGAAGACTAAGGGCTAAGGGGTCCCGGCAGTGGCGCACTGGTTAAGCACACATAGTAAGAAGCACAAGGATCCTGGTTCAAGCCCCCAGCCAACAGAAACAGTGGATTCATAGTGCAAACATCAAGTCCCAACTATAACCCTGGAGGTAAGAAAGTAAATTTAAAAAAAGATCAAGGGCCCAAAATATATGGCTTTATAAAAATATTTTTATGTATTCATTATTGGAAAGAGACAGAGAGTGACTGGGAGGAGAGGAGAACATAGAGAGGGAGAGACAGAGAGATACCTGCAGCACTGCTTTGCCACTCATGAAGCTTACCTCCCTGCAGGAGGGGAGGTCATGTGAGCACTTAACCAGGTTTGCCACCATCTGGCCCAAAAAATATATGTTTTCACCAGGCTGCGTAAACAACTGACATTCTTCCAGAAAAGTGGTTGCTATCTTCCTTACAGAGTTATTTGAAAATATGGCAAAAACTACAGATCAAAAAAAAGATTAAAAAAAAACACTACAGATCAAACAAACAAAAATAAATAACATGCTTCCAAGTTTGGGATGGATCCAAGGGCCCCCTTGATAAGAATCCTCACTTGAAAACTTTGGTTTTGGGTTAAAGTATTGCTTTTTTTTTTTTTTTTTTTTTTTTGCCTCCAGGGTTATAGTTGGGGCTCGGTGCTGGCACTATGAATCCACTGCTCCTAGAGGTCATTTTTTCCACTTCGTTGCCCTTGTTGTTTAATATTGTTGTTGCTGTCATTGTTGTTGGATAGGACAGAGAGAAATTAAGAGAGGAGGAGAATACAGAGAGAGGGAGAGAAAGATAGAGACCTACAGACCTGCTTCACTGCTCCTGAAGCCACCCCCCTGCAGGTGGGGAGCCAGGAGCTCAAACCGGGATCCCTATGCAGGTCCTTGCGCTTTGCACCATGTGTGCTTAACTGGCTGCACTACCACCTGACTCCCAAGGATTGCTTTATTAAAAGTGAGTCTATACTTTCAAGATAAGACCATTGATATATACCCTTATTCACTCATTCATTCTACATGTATCAAATCCCAAGTAATATTCTCTGGGGAATACATATTTTATTGTTTTCTCTCAGGAATCTTAATATCTAGTTGAAAACAAAAGGAATAAAGAAGGGCCCTATTCAGACTTAAGTGAAAACAGCTTCACATTGCCATGTTTTGTAATTGGACTTTAAAAATTATTTATTTATTTATTTATCAATGAGAGGGGAGTTAGGGAGGGAGAGTGAAGCAGGTCTCAGGTGTCTATCTTTCTCTCCCCCTCTCTGTCTTCCCCTCCTCTCTCCATTTCTTTCTGTCCTATCCAGCAACGATGACATCAGTAACAATAATAACTACAACAATAAAACAACAAGGGCAACAAAAGGGAATAAATAAAAAAATATTTAAAATTTTTAAAAAAGAAATGGAGAGGAGTGAGGTATCCAGGATACTCTCTGAGGGTAGTGATGGGTTCTGGATATCTTTTTTTTGTTTGTTTTTTTAAATAATTTTCTTATTTTATTTTATTATTATTATTTTTTTTTAACCAGAGCACTGGTCTGGTTATGGCTTATGGTGGTATGGGGGACTGAACCTGGGATTTTGGAGCCTCAGGCATGAGAGTCTGTTTGCATAACCATTATGCTATCTACCCTCCGCCCAGGTTCCAGATACCTACAAAGGACACACAAATAACTGGGCATCTGAGTGACACACTAAATATGGTAATGAGAACACTGAAGACAACTCATTTTCTCCTAGAGTTCATTTGCTTTCTGGAAGTTTTTATTTAGGGGCTGGGTGGTTATTCACCTGCTAGAGTATACATGACTTAAGTTAAAGTGCCTAGTCCTCACTTGAGTTGGGGGGGGACAGGGGGGTAGAAATTCATAAGCAGTGGAGCAGTGCTGCAGGTGTCTCCTCCTTTCTGTCTCTCCCTTGCTTACCTCTCTCTAAAAAAAAAAAAAATAGAAGGTAGCTGGGTGACGGCACTCATGGTAGGGCATACATGTTGCAAATGCACAAGAACCCGGTTTCAAACCCCTGTCCCCATCTGGGTAGGGGAAGCAGTGCTTCAGGTCTCTCTCTTTCTCTCTCCTTCTCTATCTCTATCCAATAAAAAATAAACCAATCAATCAATAAAATATTTTTAAATAGAAAAGGGGAAAATGGCTGCCTGGAGCAGGCACTGAGCCCTAGAGATAAATCTGATGACTAGACAGATAGATAGACAGACAGACCGATAGACAGAGATACACTTGGTAGGACATTCACATTATGAAGCTAGAAGCCCTAGGTTTGCGCCCCAGTACCACAAGGGAGCATCATGGCCTGGGCGGGGCGAACTCCATGGATGGTGTAGTGGTACCGTGGTTACCGTGGTTTCCCTCTCTAGAACACAGTAGAAATAATAGAAGCCAAGTGGTGGTGCATCTGGTTAAGCACACACATTACAGTGCACAAGGACCTGGGTTCAAGCCCCTGGTCCTCACCTGCAGGGGGAAAACTTCACAAGTCGTGAAGCAGGGTTGCAGGTGTCTCTGCTTTTTTTCCTATCTCTATTCCCCCTCCCCCCTCAATGTCTCTCTATCTCTATCCAATAATATATATATTTTTAAAAGAATAAATAAGGGGGTCGGGCGGTAGCGCAGCAAGTTGAGCACGCATGGCACGAAGCGCAAGGACCAGTGTAAGGATCCCAGTTCAAGACCCCGGCTTCCCACCTGCAGGGGCATCGATTCACAAGCGGTGAAGCAGGTGTGCGGGTGTTTATCTTTCTCTCCCCCCCTCTGTCTTCCACTCCTCTCTCCATTTCTCTCTGTCCTGTCCAACAACGACGACATCAATAACAACAACAATAATAACAAGAACGATGATAAACAACAAGGGCAACAAAATGGGAAAAAATGGCCTCCAGGAGCAGTGGATTCGTAGTGTAGGCACCGAGCCCCATCAATAACCCTGGAGCCAAAAAAAAAAAAAAAAAAAAAAAGAAAAGAAAAAGAATAAATAATTGGCCCAGAAGTGGTGGAATCAGATATGTACTAGGTTTCAGCACCACAAAAAATAGAAACATGAAATTAATTTTTATTTATTTATATTGTATTTATTGAAAGAGAGAAAGAGACTGAGACCAAGACCAGATAAATGCTCTGTCATTGTAGGGGGTGCTGGGAATCAAACTCAGGGCTTTTAGTATAATGATAAGCCACCTCCCTATCCCTTAAAGTATGTATTTCCCACAAAGGAATTTGCCCAACTGTATCTCCTTGCTGCTGAGTGTGAAATGAGTCTGAACTTTGGGTCACTTCATGGAGAAGTTGAATTGAAAGATAAGCAGATCTTCTATATTGGGAATAGGGAAGTGAGTGGTTAAGATGTGCTAAGGCATTCCAATAATAGAATCATATGATTTATTTATTTTTTTTTACCAGATAGGGGACTATTTAATGAGTTCACCTACATTTACAGTCCAAGAGTAAAAGTGCTTCACCCACATTAACTCCAAATAGCAAGGGAGAATGTAAAAGAAAGCCACTCCCTTACACTCAAATGTCCAAAAGACTCTAGCACTTGCACCCACATTCAGGAAGGAATAATAAAGAATTTGAAACCAATTAACCTGAAAATGAAACTCAAACCAGACAGCTGGGAAGACATAAGGGAAGTTTCTTTACTTCCCTATAGAAGATATATTTCAATGTCAGTGTGATGTAGTGGGGTAAACATTTCCCAGGAAAACCTAGACCACTTTTTCTCTCTCAGGTTTCTTTTCATTAAAGCTCAAAGTTCAGGGCTTCATCAAAGCAGCTCCAAATCCCCAAGGTGAGACAGCTTTCACCTGGAGCCAGTGTGTGTGTGTGTGTGTGTGTGTGTGTGTGTGTGTGTGTGTGTGTGTGTGTGTGTGTGTGTGTGTTCCTCTACCCTTTAGCTAGGAGTCACCTGGGCATCATTCCAGCAGGTGGCTTCCAAAGTCCAACCTGTTAGGTTGAAATCTGACACTTGACAGACTCCAAGGGAACTGCCACTGAAAGCTAAACCAGGAACCAGGAAATACTCAAGCCTCTTTATGTAGAAAAACAGCTGGGCTCTCTCCCTCCCTCCCTCCCTCAGAGACAGAGCACCATGGGAAACCAGCTTTGCCATGGGAGAAACAGGTAAGTAGGGGGAAAAAAGTGAGGGTAACATTTGTCTTGGTGAATTTGGATGTCAGAGATTAAGAGAGACCTGCAGATAGGTCTCTGCCAACCTCCCACAGCTGCCTTCCTCTGCCTGGCATTTCTGGATGCCCACACAAAAGCAGCACCTCCTCTTGTGTTCACTCCTTTCAGAAGACCTCAGAAAACACAGCCTTGCTAGCTGGCTGGAGGATGGCCAGCAGAGGGCTGAATGGTGACTGGCATGTTTCTCTTATCCTTTTCCTCTCTTTTTCTTTTTTCCCTGGGTGATGATAATTGTAGCATGTGAGAGCTATATGCCTAGCACTTTACAATCTCATTTAATTTTCCCAATAAGTCTATAAGGTAAGTGATTTCCAAACAGCCCAGAAACTGAGGCTCAAAGGAATTACGTTGTCCATAGTCATGGCTAGTAAGCAAACAGGTCAGGATTCCAGTCCCAACCTGTCTGACTTCAGGTCCCATGAATGCCTCATAAATCACCTTTGGAGAAATGTTTATTTACAAGAATAAATGGGGTAAATGTCAGTGAAATGTTTGAATGTGTTTCACACTTGACTTGCTCTATTCAGGTAAATGCTCAAACTTTTTCTTTGTGTATAGATTACATATAATATGACTCACATTGATTGGATCATAGATTTGGTGAACAGAAGTTATGTGAAAACCTCATAATAAATTATGAATAGTGTAAAAAATTATGAAAAGTCTTTATTATTCTTTGCTAAAGTTAGTACCATCACCTGGTTTTATTCTGACAACTGCCTAGACCATTCCAAACCTGGGTTGGTCTTAAGGATGTCTTGTTTATAGATAAATCATCAGTATATTGCAAGAGAGATAACTGCTACATACATTCTCAGAATGTCAGGATTAAAAAGAGCAAATGAAGCACTTTCTCAATTCAGAGATGTCCCACAGATGTCTGCTATCTAGAAACCACAGATCCTTCTAGAGAAGGGGTTTGGAGTTTGTTTTTTTTTTTTCACTCCCATGCCAAGTCTTTGTACTCTGTTTTTTGGTAGTCAGAATACTTAGCTTTTTTTTTTTTTTGCCTCCAGGGTTATTGCTGGGGCTCAGTGCCTGCACCATGAATCCATTGCTCCTGGAGGCCATTTTCCCCCCTTTTGTTGCCTTTGTTGTAGCCTTGTTGTGGTTATTATTGTTATTGTTGATGTTGTTGGATAGGACAGAGAGAAATGGAGAAAGGAGGGGAAGACAGAGACGGGGAAAGAAAGACAGACACCTGCAGACCTGCTTCACAGTCTGCAGGTGGAGCCAGGGGCTCCAACTGGGATCCTTCTGCCGGTCCTTGCGCTTTGTGCCACGTGCGCTTAACGCGCTGCGCTACTGCCGGACCCCCATACTTAGCTTTTATTGATGCTCATTATATGCCTGGCACCTTGAAAACCATTTTACAATTACAACTTTAATATTTTTTGCAATAAACCCATGAAGTTTGTCTATTATTCTCATTAAGAAGAAAATGAAAGCCTAACAATGCAAACATGACGTTGTTAGTCTGACTTTAGAGTCCTAACTAAAAACTCTACACCAGATTTTCTAACTAATATATTTTTTTCCTCTTAAGATACTGGTAGCAGTGGATGAAAATTGTTTTCTGTTTCTTTACATGTCAATATGCTTCCTTACCTTCTATAACGGGTGTGAAGATTTTCACTTTAAATGTTCTTTTTCCCCTCAAATACAAAAATGACACATATTCTCTATAAAAAGTTTGGGAAATAAGCAAAGAGCAGAAAATAAAAAGGCGCTATGAATAAAAGATCCAAAGATGGCAGAAAATTTTGAGTATATTTCTATCCATGTAGTTCTTTTAAAATACCCGTTCGGGAGTCGGGAGGTAGCGCAGCGGGTTAAGCGCAAGTTGCACAAAGTGCAAGGATTGGCATAAGGATTCCGGTTCGAGTCCCCGGCTCCCCACCTGCAGGGGAGTCGCTTCACAGGCGGTGAAGCAGGTCTGCAAGTGTCTGTCTTTCTCTCCCCCTCTCTGTCTTCCCCTCCTCTCTCCATTTCTCTCTGTCCTATCCAACAACAACAACATCAATAATAACTAAAACAATAAAACAACAAGGACAACAAAAGGGAATAAATAAATAAATATAAATTTAAAAAATACCTGTGCATAGTTTTTTTTTATAATTTTTTTTTCCCCTCCAGGGTTATTGCTGGGCTCGGTGCCTGCACCATGAATCCACCGCTCCTGGAGGCCATTTTCCCCCCTTTTTGTTGCCCTAGTTGTTGCAGCCTCGTTGCGGTTATTATTGCCATTGTTGACGTTGCTTTGTTGTTGGATAGGACAGAGAGAAATGGAGAGAGGAGGGGAAGACAGAGGGAGAGGGGGAGAGAAAGATAGACACCTGCATACCTGCTTCACCGCCCGTGAAGCGACTCCACTGCAGGTGGGGAGCCCGGGCTGGAACCGGGATCCTTACACTGGTCCCTGCGCTTTGCGCCACGTGCGCTTAACCCACTGCGCCACCGCCCGACCCCCCTGTGCATAGTTTTTAATCCCAAAATACTTTATTATTCCCCCCCACCCCGGCCCTCGGTTACTGCTGGGGCTCAGTGCCTGCACTACAAATCCACTGCTCCTAGAGGCCACTTTTCCCCTTGTGTTACCCTTGTTTACCGTTGTTGTTATTGTTTTCATTGCTGTCATTGTTGTTGGATAGGACAGAGAGAAATGGAGAGAGGAGGGGGAGATAGAGAGGGGGAAGAGAAAGATAGACACCTGCAGACCTGCTTCACCGCCTGTGAAGTGACTCACCTGCAGTTGGGGAGCTGGGGGCTTGAATCGGGATCCTTAGTGGGTCCTTGTGCTTCACACCATGTGCACTTAATCTGCTGTGCTAGGGCTCGACCCCCCACTTCCATAATTTTTTAAATTAACTTAGTAAAGGGTAAACATTTTCTATGGCATACATGCTCTTCCAACATCTTTCTTGAATGGATATACAGTATCCTACTAATTGAATAACCAATTTTCAATATCAGAGTATTTTTCCCTGCAATTATACATTATTGAAAGAATTAGAAGTAACAATACTCTGAGCACATTTTCAACTGCCTAAATATTTGTTATATGGATTGCTATGCCTGAAGGGGATACCACTTATAATTAAGTCTTCTTATTTTGGGGGCTGGAAGGTGGCACACTTGGTTAAGTGAATGGGTTACTGTGCACAAGAATCTGGACTCGAGCCTGCTCCCCACTTACAGGAGGGATGCTTCATGAGCAGTGAAGAAAGTCTGCAGGTGTATATCTTTTTGTGTTTCTCTTTTTCTCCCTCCCCTCTCAATTTCTCTGTCCTATCAAAAGAGAAAGAGAAAGAGAAGAAAAAAAAAAAAGGAAAAAGTGGCCACCAGGAGAGATGGATTCATAGCGCCCACACCAAACTGTTGTGCCTACTACCGATATAGGAGAGTGACAATTCAAGTTCCTTTTTTTTTTTCATTTAATTTTAAACCAGGGTACTGCTTAGCTCTGGTGGTGATGTGGGGGATTGAACCTTGGACCTTGGAGCCTCAGGCAAGAGAGTTTTTTTTTTTTTGCCTCCAGGGTTATTGCTGGGGCTCAGTGCCTGCACCATGAATCCACTGCTCCTGGAGGCCATTTTTTTCCCCTTGTTGTTTTAGTCTTATTGTGGTTATTATTGTTGTTGTTGATGTTGTTTGTTGTTGGATAGGACAGAGAGAAATGGAGAAAGGAGGGAACGACAGAGAGGGGGAGAGAAAGACACCTGCAGACAGACCCGCTTAACTGCCTGTGAAGCGACTCCCCTGCAGGTGGGGAGCCGGAGTTTGAACCAGGTCCTTGCACCACGTGCGCTTAACCCGCTGTGCTACTGCCCAATGCCCTACATGAGAGTCTTTTTACATAACCATTATGTTATCTACCCCCACCCCCAATTCAATTCCTTAATTCTAAGATTACTATCATCAATAAATCTAACTAAATGCTCCTTCTGGGTTATGTCCAGATATTGAGCAATATCCAATTTAAGGACAGGTTTCACCCACTAAAACTGAATATGCTCAATTCATTAGTGAGAAAAGACAAGGAATTAGAGGCTCGGCTAAGGCTATGACTAGGCAACAGTTTGAGAAAGAGCTGAAGTGGCAGGAGAGGAAGTAGAAAGATCCAGAAGTAGTTTCTGAGGTTTCCCTTCTGAAATGCCTGCACTGTTTAGATGGAGACTAACAGTTCTCAACTCAGTAAGTTGCATGAAAACCTAAAATCACTCACTTGGAAAGTGTGCTGCTTTGCCAAATGCAAACTTCAGTTTGAGTTTGCCCCCCCCCCCCCCCCCCCCCCCGGCTTCTTCCCCCAGTCCCTCCATCCCTCTCCCTTTCTCTGCTGCTGAAAAAAAAAAGGGAAAAAAATCAAACTAAATAAATAAATAAACTAAATAAATACATACATAAATAAATAAATAAACTAAATAAATACAAACCTCTGTCAAATGTAAGTGGGAAAAATTCCATAGCAATAAAATGAACACGATTTATATGTTTTTCTCTCTCTCCTCTAATTAGCAAAAGTTTGAAATGTCCTTGGAGAGACAGAAGTCAGATAAACGGGACTGGCTCTGGGGAGAGCTGGAAATATACTAGCAAGAAAAAGCACTGGAAGTAAGTCCTAAACTATTTAACCTATTTCCTCAGTTGTGTCTCTGACCATCAAACTGTTGACAGTCACGTAGACATGCTGGCTCCACAGGGGACTCCTGGGTCTTAGAAATGAATATAAAAGATCTGTCCTGCAGTGAGAGCAGGTTAGCTGAGTCACTCACCCAATTCAGAGTTCCCTGTGCTATGAGAAAGGTTAAATAGCTCTCACTTTCTCTGTTAATTAAAAACAAGGACAGGGAAGGAGGGAGGAGGTCATCTGTTAGGAAAAGACTTTAGGGGACCCAAATTAATTAACCCTGGGTTTTGTAGCTTAGATTCTACACTCCCAGAATAAGAACCCTGGGTTAGCAGAGACACTGAAAAAGTATAGAAGAAGAAGCAAGAGGGTCTCTGAATCCAGGAATATTCCATCATTTGGCAAGTTTCTCCTACCTTCTGTTGGGATTAGCTTGCTAGACAACCCCAGAATAGCCCACAACTCAGCCATATCCTTGGCACACAATACCTGCTTGCCTCAATCTGTATTTTGGGTTTGGTTAAGTCCGCTGTACCATTCCACCATCCAGAACCATCCCTTTGGAAATTATGTGATTCCCTGGATAAATGCCTTAGGACTGGCTCAAGGTTAATCTCTATAAGATAAGAGTGAGATAAGGTCATCTCAGAATGATACAGACCTCGGAGCAAATGATGTAGTGAGAGAGAGACTAGGGCTTTTGCACATGGGTGATCTATTTTTCCTTTCACAGGAGCTGCCCATCAATCTTTCGGAGGAAAAAGAAAACAGGTAACTAACTGGGGCTGGGGGCTAGTTATAGAAGGGAACCAGGGCCTTTGATAAGGATGTACAGAAGGAAATAGAAGTGGTTTCTGAAGGGATAAAAAGAGATGGTTTAGAACAGGAGAGAGCATAATGGTCATACAGAAATACTTTTGTGCCTGAGGCTCCAAAGTCCTATGTTCAGTCCTCTCCATCACCATAAACCAGAGCTGAGCAGTACTATGGTAGAAAAGAAATCTCTCTCTCTCTCTCTCTCTCTCTCTTCATATATATATATATATTGAGAGAGACACAGATAACAAGACAGAGACAATTTCTGGTTTATGTTAGTGCTGGGGATTGAACTGGGACCGCAGAGCCTCAGGTATGAATGTCTTTTGCAAGTATGAACGTCTTTTGTATGAATGTCTTTTAAACAGACATATATTTTTAAAAACATATGAAAGATTGGTTCCGAAGTTTCAGGTTCAGTCCCCTGAAGCCAGAGCTGTGCAGTACTCTGGTGTTTCTCTGTGTCTTTCTCTCTCTGCATCTCTCTCAAAAATAAAATAAATAAAATACTTTAAAAAAGAAAAGAAAAGAAAAGGGGTAGTACTAAGTTCAAGGACCCACGCAAGGAGCTGGGTCTGAACCTCAGGCTCCCTACCTGCAGGGGGGATACTTCACAAGCAACAAAGCAGCCCTTTCTCTCTCTCTCTCTCTCTCTCTCTCTCTCTCTCTCTCGCCTCCAGGGTTATCACTGAGGCTTGGTGCATGCACTACAAATCTACTGCTCCTGGTAGCCTCCCCCCTCCCCCCCCCCCGTCCATGGGCTAGGACAGAGAGAAATTGAGAGAGGAGAGGAAGAAAGAGAGAGGGAGAGAAGAATAGACTGAAGCGGACCCAGGCCCTCCACACCCACCCTGCAGGTGGGTAGTCAAGGACTCAAACCAGGATCCTTGATGCGAGTCCTTGCACTTCAGACTATGTGTACTTAACCCCCTGCACCACTGACTGGCCCCCTCTTTCTCCCCTCTATCTTTCCCTCTTCTCTCAATTTCTCTCTGTCCTATCCAATAAAATGGGAAAAAATAGGGGCCAGGTGGTGAGCACACTGGGTTAAATGCACATAATGTGAAGACTAGAGCAAAGATTCTCCTTCCAGCCCCTAGCTCCCCACCTGCAGGGGGTCGCTTTGCAAGCAGTGAAGCAGGTCTCCCCCTCTCTGTCTTCTCCTTCTCTCACTTTCTCTCTGTCCTATCCAACAAAAACAACAGCAGCAGCAACAACAGCAACAACATAGGAAAAAAGATGGCTGCTAGGAGCAGTGGATTCGTAGTGCAGGCACAGAACCACAGTGATAACCCTGGAGGTAGAAAAAAAAAAAAAAAGGAAAAGAAAAAGAAAAAGAAAAGAAAAGAAAAGAAAAGAAAAGAAAAAGTGACTTAGTCCTTGGTGTAGCTGAGCATTTGTACATTGCACTGTAGTGTCTCCTCTAGTAGGCTGTAAGCTCCACAAGGCAGAGAAAGCAACCTACTTTAGGCTCAAGAATGTGATACAGAACCTGTAATATACTGGGCTTTCATATCAGGTGATAATAAGGATGGAACATATGAACAGATAGTGAAAAGGTCGGGTTATGAGATCTGCTGAGGTCCCTGTTTTTTCAATTAATTAGTTAATTAAGTGACTTGCTGCCAGGGCTGTTTTTTTGCTGAGGCTTTGCACCTGTACAATTCCACTTGTAGCTAGTGAATTCCTTATTTATTTATTAAAATTTTTTAATATTTATTTATTTATTTTCCCTTTTGTTGCCCTTGTTGTTTTTCATTGTTGTTGTAGTTATTGTTGTTGTTGTTGATGTCATTCGTTGCTAGATAGGACAGAGAGAAATGGAGAGAGGAGAGGAAGACAAAGAAGGGGAGAGAAAGATAGACACTTGCAGACCTGCTTCACCACTTGTGAAGCGACTCCCCTGTAGGTGGGGAGCCGGGGGCTCGAACTGGGATCCTTACACTGGCCCTTGTGTTTTGTGCCACGTGTGCTTAACCTGCTGTATTTGTTTATTTATTTTAAAGATAGAGGGAGAGAGAGACAGAGAGAGAGAAGGAGAGAAGACACACTGTTCCACTGCTCACGAAGATTCCTCTTTTCATGGTACTCCCATGTGGTGGTGTGAGGCTCTGATCTGGGTTTTTACACATGGTAAACTGTGTTCTCTACCCAGTCAGCCAGTTTTTGCCTCTCCTCACCTGTAATAGTTTTATTATTATTATTATTATTTTTAAATAATTTATTTCTTTATTGGGGAATTAATGTTTTACATTCAACAGTAAATACAATAGTTTGTACGTGTATAACATTCCCCAGATTCCCTTTTAACAATACAACCCCCACTATGTCATTCATCATCTTTCATGGACCTGTAATCTCCCCACCCACCCACCCACCCCAGAGTCTTTTACTTTGGTGTAATACTCCAATTCCATTTCAGGTTCGACTTGTGTTTTCTTTTCTAATCTTGTTTTTCAACTTTGGCCTGAGAGTGAGGTCATCCCATATTCATCCTTCTGTTTCTGACTTATTTCAATCAACATGATTTTTTCAAGGTCCATCCAAGATAGTTTTATTATTTTTAATTTTTATGTATATTTATTTATTTTCCCTTTTGTTGTCCTTGTTTTTTTATTGTTGTTGTAGTTATTATTGGTGTTATTGATGTCGTCGTTGTTAGATAGGACAGAGAGAAATGGGGAAGACAAAGAGGGTGAGAGAAAAATAGACACCTGCAAACCTGCTTCACTGTCTGTGAAAGGACTCCCCTGCAGGTGGGGAACTGGGGGCCTGAACCAGGATCCTTAGGTCGTTCTTACGCTTTGCGCCATGTGCGCTTAACCCACTGCACTACCACCCGACTCCCACATGTAATAGTTTTAACAAGAACTTGAAGAGCACAGTCGGTCTCAGTAGAGATAGGAAAGAGAGAATGGAAATAAAATATAATCTCTTCCTCTCAGGAAATCAAGCAAGAGGGACAGCAAAGAAGCAGCAGGAGCAGCAGAATGGTACAAAGGTAATTAAAGTGACTGTCCCTTTCCATGGGGTGGTAGAGAGTTAGGATCCTAGCACCCCATCAGACACATATCAGATATCTGTAGAACTTGCAGGTTCTGCTCATTCTCCTCTGGTTCACAAAGGAGCAAAGCAATGGATGGAAGTTTAAATACTGTTGCATTGAAGGTAAGGGTCAAAACCAAGCCACAACTGTCCCTGAACACTGTCCTTTCCTTGCAGGCCCATGACAATACAGAACACACCTACGAACGAGTGCTAAAGCAGCCTGTGTCTCAAAAGAGGAGTCAAAGCTGCAGGTCTGAGGAGAGTGACTTACATTATGCAGACATTCAAGTGTACAGCCAGAGCCAACTTCACTCTGCCTGGAGGGCAAAACCCCTGAAGTTAGAAAACACTACAGAGTATGCCACTCTTCGCTTCCCCCTGGCCACACCCCACCAGAACAGCAAGAAGGGGACTCTAGTGTGAGCCTTGGGGAAGAAGGACCTGTTTCCACCTTGTCACCCCCTACTTGTGTGGGAGAACTGTTTTATATTAAGTTATTGTCAAGTGTGCTAACTGCCACCTTTATGTGGAAAGACTTCACTTTGCAACTCAAGCTAATTGTAATATAATTACAATATAATTTTATTAGGAGAGATCTACATGACACCAATACTAGCAAACAGTTCAATCAACAGTAAAGGGACAAGAAGTGATGGACAAACCACCCCATGCTAGCTCAGAAAAAGGGAACATGGGGGGAGTCGGGCTGTAGCGCAGCGGGTTAAGTGCAGGTGGTGCAAAGCACAAGGACCGGCATAAGGATCCCGGTTCAAACCCCGACTCCCCACCTGCAGGGGAGTCGCTTCACAGGTGGTGGTGAATCTTTCTCTCCTCCTCTCTGTCTTCCCCTCCTCTCTCCATTTCTCTCTGTCCTATCCAACAACAACAACAATAATAACTACAACAATAAGACAACAAGGGCAACAAAAGGGAATAAATAAATAAAATAAATATTTAAAAAAAAAAAGGGAACATGGATATGAAACCTGCAGTGGCTGAGGGTCCCCCTCTCCAAAGGTCCCCTTCACAAAAAGGGTGCCAGAGGTCCTCAGAAACTCACTGAAGAAGGCATCTGGGACACAGATGTGCTCAAAAAGACATCTCAGATTTGGCCTCATTGAAGGCCCCATTTTATACCAACTACCAGCAATGTGTTATCAGGACTGTTTGTGGACGGGCTGCCCTCACTGTCAGGTGTTCATGTGTTCTTGCTTGTTTAACAGCTCTGTGCTTTTGATTGACAGAAATCATGCTGTCTCTCTCACTGTCATCTTTGCATCACGGGTTCAAATCTATGGGAGTGGCTCCACCTTCTAGAGTGCTGCTCTATCTAACTTTCAAAAACTAGATTTATTACAATGTGAAGGCACATCACTTTTAATCGGTTAGAATTACTATAACATCTCCACAAGAGCCTAATGCTTTGGAGAATTGGGTGGCAACCCGGGAATGATGGCCATGTTTTGAGCCTAAAGAACTCAGGAGCCCCTGTAAATCAGGTGTGTCTCCTTATTTGTCCCTGTTAGTTTGGAGTTATATTTGGGTTAGGTAGTGGTGGGTGGCATTCCACAAAGTGAGGGGGGTGCAGGGAGAGGGATTTTCGGCCCTGATCTTAGCGTCTATTCTCAGAAGAGATGCAGCAGCCAAGGAGGTGGTGCAGTGGATTAAGTGTTGTTCCCTCAAGCATGAGTTTTTGAGTTTGATTCCTGGCATCATAAATGCCAGAATGATGTTCTGGTTCTCTCTCTCCTCTTCCTCTTCTCTCTCACAAATAAATCTTTAAAACAAAAGGGTGGAAAGGTACAAAAAGAACAAGTTATTAACCCCTTAAGACATCTGAGTAGGTCTTGTTGGATTTAATTTTATGATCTTTTACACACCTTAATCCACAAAGTTAAGGCTGAGGGGATAGCATAATGGTTATGCAAAAAGATTTTCATGCCTGAGGTCTCAGGTTCAATCCCCTATAGTACCATAAGTCAGAGTTGAGTAGTGCTCTGGTATAACAAAAAACAGTAACTAGAAGTGCTCTGAAAATCACTCAGAGTTTTGTTCACAGTACTGATTTAGGATGGCTTGGGCAATTTCTTCAGTGGCTAGAACAAAGGTCTGACTCAAGACCAACTCAGACGCTGGAGGGCAGGACCATACAGAGACTCTGGAACCAACAGCAGTGAGAGACCCTGGAAGTTTCCCAGCTGGAAGGTTGACTCTCACTGGTGTGGAGGCGCTGGGATCAATAAATCTCATGGGGGTGGTGGTGAGAGGGAAGGGGCGGTGTCGAGCCAGGCTAACGCATATGCACAAGGACTTGGTTTTCAAGGAGAGCTTCAAGAAAGGTGAAGCGAATACTGTAGGTCTCTCTCTCAATTTCTCTGTCCTATTAAATAAAGGAAAAAATGGCCGCCAGGAGGGGTGGATTCGTCGTGCAGGTACCGAGCCCCAGTGATAACCCTCGTGGGATAAAAAATAAAATAAAATAAAATAAAATAAAATAAAATAAAATAAAATAAAATAAAATAAAATAAATCGCATAAGGGTTTAGGAATGGGGGGGGTGTTTCAGGCTAAATTCACACAGCAGACTGGCCTTTGCACCCGAGTCTGCATGCAGGCTTCATTTGGGAGACCGATGATAACCAGCCTCCAATCAATACATAAAGTTGAGCTCTCTGGGCGGGCTAATACCTGCAAAGGGGTGTGGCCTGGGTCATAGGAAGAGGGTCAAGCTATCTGGGAGTGAATCTGGCTGCAAAGGAGCGGTGTCCATCCCGCAGGGGGCATGTCTGACAGCCAGGGGCGGTGCCCAGCCGGAAATGGAGCGTGTCTGACAGCCAGGGGCGGTGCCCAGTCGGCAGGGGGCGGGATCCGAACCTGGACAGCCTCAGTCCAGCTGGTAGCGTCACCATGGCAGCAGGAAAGCAGCTGCATCGCGGTAGTTAGGAGGCCATGCTGAGAGAGGTTGGGGACAAAGATGTTGAACCAGAAACACCGATGGTTTAAGAGGTAGGTGCTGAATGGTAGCGGGTACCTTGGAAGTATTAATATCACCATCTGAGCATCCAGATCAGAACTGGGGGCACACGGAGTGGGGAATGGAGGGCGATGGAAGCTCAGTTCTAAACCTGCTCTGAGTCCTTAAAGATGCTGGGTGGGCAGTTCCTGATTTAGATATCCAGAGCTTGAAAACAACTATTCTTGTTTCTCTCAACCTGTACACCACCTTGCCCAAATACTGTTGCCCCTGGGTTTGTTCCTATGCGAATTTTAGATAGCTAAAAATGGAATTACAACACACACACACACACACACACACACACACACACACACACACACAAACACGATAATGATACCAGCTTTATAGAATGTGAGAAGTTAAAGCACCTGGAGTCATAGTATGCAGTCAAATGTTGACTGCCATTATCAGTCTGCATCATTGGAATCACTGTTTTCCAGGCTTCTTCTGGAACTTCACAAGCTTGGTGCAAGTGGATTCAGAAAAGGTGGCTAGAAAACTGATTTCACTACTTATTAGCAGAACAACTCCCCGCCCTATGTCCTATGGGAATAATAAAATTAACTCTATTTTTCCAAGGATCATTTACTTCGACGATATAGAGACATATAACATGATGTTGGCAACAGTCCTTTGTATTATGAAAGCTATGTAAAAGTTTCTGCCCTCAAATATGAACGCCACCTTTCTCAGTTAAGCCTGAGCTGGGGAGGAGCACAGGACTTTGGTGGTGGGTGCAGCAGTATATCCCCAAAATCTTGTAGACTTATTAAATTACTTATAAAAGGGTGGAGGGGTTGGGCGGTAGCGCCGTGGGTTAAGCGCACTAGGCACAGAGCGCAAGGACCTGAGTAAGGATCTGGGTTTGTAGCCCCCGGCTCCCCACCTGCAGGGGAGTCGCTTCACAGGCAGTGAAGCAGGTCTGCAGGTGTCTATCTTCCTCTCCCCATCTCTGTCTCCCCTCCTTTCTCGATTTCTTTCTGTCATATTCAACAACAACATCAGTGGCAACAAAATGGGAAAAAAATGGGTTCCAGGAGTAGTAGATTCATAGTGCAGGCACTGAGCCCCAGGAATAACCCTGGAGGCAAAAAAAATACTAATAAAATTATATTAAATAAAGAAAAATATGAGTTCTTGGGGATAACACCAAGTGGATTTCAGAAGCAGAGCTCCCAGTATTTCTCCTGCTTGTCTTCAGAATTCTTCCTATGGTCTTTGATAAAATGTAGGAAAAAAGAAAGAGCATCCTAACTTGACTAACAATAAGGAAGCATTGTATGTTACTGCTATTAAAACCTGAGAAACTAGAGGGTTTAAAAATATTTATTTATTCCCTTCTGTTGCCTTTCGGGGTGTCTCTCCTTCTCTGGCAGGGTGTCCTCCAGGGGAAAGGTAATGGGCTGGTTCTTTCTCGCTCACGACAGGGGTGACACGAAGTAAAAGACACCAGGGGACTCTTAGAGTGAATCTAGAATCTGAGTCCTTGAGTCCCAGAATCCTAGAGTCCCCTGGTTATCTTCTCAGACCTCCATCCAAAGATGGGGGTGGTTCTCCCTAAGCTCTATCAGGCTCACACATGTTCCCAACAGTTGCCCTTGTTGTTTTATTGTTGTAGTTATTATTGATGCCATTGTTGTTGGATAGGACAGAGAGAAATGGAGAGAGGAGGGGGAAGACAGAGAGGGGGAAGAAAGATAGACACCTGCAGACCTGCTTCACCGCCGCCTGTTGATCCACTCCCCTGCAGGTGGGGAGCTGGGGGGCTCAAATTGGGATCCTTACTGCTGGTCCTTGCACTTTGCACTATATGCACTTAACCTGCTATGCTACCACCCGGCTCCCGTGTTTTTTTTTTTCTAATGCCTTTAGGATCTCTCTGTTATGGTTATAATATCTATTTCTTGGGCTAGATTTCTTGCTAATTAGGATCCCATTTCTAATACTGCTAGATGACAAATTAGGTGGGGGGCAGAGGGTCTGACCTTCCTAAGTTGGTTTAGCTTTTGAAGAAAAAAATCCTGTTCTGATAAATGACATAGTGGGGGTTGTATTGTTAAATGGGAATCTGGGGAATGTTATGCATGTACAAACTATTGTATTTACTGTTGAATGTAAAACATTAATTCCCCAATAAAGAAATAAATTTTTAAAAAATCCTGTTCTGTATTTTTGCTTATTCCTTCCTCTTACTACTTTGTTTTTCTTTAAGGTGAATTGTTCTAGCTCTTCTAGGAACTTGGAAGATGGGGACCCATGTGGTTGAGAGACTCTGTAACTCCCTGCTGCCACCAGAGCCCTCTGTAAGTTTCTGGTATGCTGCTGAGAGGAGTATACTGACATTATTAATGAAATTTCAGTATAGTGCTGTAACTGGAAGGTTTCTCCATCAGGACTCAGATCCCAGAATAGATTAAAATATGTTTTCTTTCTTCTCTTACTAAATGACTACCTCACTTAACTCATCTCTCTCTCTCTTTTGAACTAATAAACCATAGTTTGAAAGATTTTAGTAATTAATCAGAACATATACATTGTTTTAAATAAATCTTTTTATAGAAACAGTACACATTAATCATATAGAATTTTGGGAATATTGTAATCCATGGTATTAATTTAAAAACATCATCCTGGGGCTGGGTGGTGGTGCACCTGGTTGAGTGCACATGTTACAATGAGCAAGGACCCAGGTTTAAGTCCCTGGTCCCCACCTGCAGGGGGAAAGCTTCATGAGTGGTGAAGCAGTGCTGCAGGTGTCTCTCTGTCTCTCTCCCTCTCTATCTTCCCCTTCCTCTCAATTTCTGGCTGTCTATATCCAATAAATAAATAAATATAATAAAATATTAAAATAGGGAGTCGGGTGGTAGCGCAGTGGGTTAAGCACATGTGGCGCACAGCACAAGAACAGGTGGAAGGAACCTGGTTCGAGCCCCAGATTCCCACCTACAGGGGAGTCGCTTCACAGGAGGTGAAGCAGGTCTGCAGGTGTCTTTCTCTCTTGCTCTCTGTCTATCCCCTCCTCTCTCCATTTCTCTCTGTCCTATCCAACAATGATGACATCAACAATAATAACTACAACAACAATAAAAACAAGGGCAACAAAAAGGAAATAAATAAATAAATATTAAAAAATTAAAATAACAGAAAACATAACCATCCAATCCAAAAGCAACTACTATTAATATTTTTATCATTTAGACACTTTCTATATATATACATATATATATTTCACATATTTGAGATCTCATTGTGTACACTTTGGTTTTTGGTTTTTTACTTTATTTTTATTTTGAATAGAGAGGCAGGGGGGAGAGAAAGAAAGAGACCAAAGCATCAAAGCACCACATCCTTCAGTGTGGTGAGGGCTGGGCCTGAACCTGGGTCTCACACACGGGACAACAGCATACTATCCAAGTGAGGAATTCAGGCAGCCCTCATTTTTCCTTTATGTTTAACTTAATGTCTATTAATTCAGTTTTTTTAAATTTTTAATTGTTCTTTTTTTTTTTTTTTTTGCCTCCAGGGTTATTGCTGGGTCTCAGTTCCTACACTATGAATCCACTGTTCCTGGAGGCCATTTTTTCTATTTTGTTGCTCTTGTTGTTACCCTTGTTGTTGCCATTATTATTGTTGACATTGCTGTTGTTATTGGATAGGACAGAGAGAAATCAAGAGGAGGGGAGACAGAGGGGGAGAGAAAGATAGACACCTGCAGACCTGCTTCACCGCTTGTGAAGTGATACCCTGCAGGTGGGGATCTGGGGTCTCCAACAGGGATCCTTATGCGAGTCTCGCTTAACCCACTGTACTACTGCCTGACCTCCAAATTTTAATTATTCTTTTTAAAATACTTTATTTAGTTCATTTTGGATAGAGGCTGAGAGAAATTGAGAGGAAGAGAGGGAAAAAGAGAGACAGACAGAGAGGGAGAAAGAGAGATATGCCTGCAGCATTTTTTCACGGCTCCAGAATCCTCCTCCTTGCAGGTAGGGACCAGGGCCTTGATCCTGAGTCCTTGCTCACTGTAATATGTGTGCTCAATTGAGTACACTACAACCCAGCCCCAGTACAAAAATAGCTAAATGTTTGCTTTAATATGGGTACAAATGATTGGTAAACATTATCGGGGGCCAGGGTGTTAGCACAGCAGGTTAAGTGCACATGGCACAAGGACCTGCATAAGGATCCCTGTTTGAACCCCTGGCTCCCCACCTGTAGGGGGATCGCTTCACAAGTGGTGAAGCAGGTCTGCAGGTGTCTGTCTTTCTCCCTCTGTCTTCCCGTCCTGTCTGGATTTCTCTCTGTCCTATCCAACAACAACAGCAATACCAACAATAACAGTAACAACAACAATAACAAGGGCAACAAATGAGAAAAATGGCCTCCAGGAGCAGTGGATTCGTAGTGCAGGCACTGAGCCCTAGCGATAATCCAGGAGGAAAAGAAAATCATGTTTGGAATTTTCTTGATCATTCTTCTGTTGTGGGTTTTTTTTAATATATATTTTTTGAGAGATGCAGAGGGAAAGACAGCGACACAGAGAGACAGAGAGAAACACCAGAACACTGCTCAGTGTTTGTGCATACGGTGGTGCGGGGAACTAAAGATAGGACTTTGGAGCCTCAGGCATGAGAGTCTGTTTGCATAACCATTATGCTGTCTCCCCCACCCCAGACATGTCAGTCTTCTAAGTGATCTTCCTTATGAATTATTGTGGGGTTTGTAGGTTTCTCTGTCCTCACTGTAAGTAACTAATTGATTTCCTCATTTAAAAAATTTCCCCCTTGAGGGAGAGCCTCAGAAGTGGAATACTATATCAAAGGATGGGAACATTTTCAATAATAAGTTACCTGCTTAAAGAAGAATTATGGTGTCAGATTTTGTATGCATTCTTCAGAGGGCAGAGGGATGTGAGTTGAGAAGTAGAAAGGTCCTTGGTAACAATCTTCTATCTCTTGCAATGAGACCCACAGCCCTGCAAAAAGATTATTTCATAATGTAGCCAGGAAGTTGGACCCCTAGCACTTGTCAGTGGCAGTCTAGAAGCATGGTGGTAGCATTTCCAGTGTTTTAATAATGTAAGAGGAAATGTGTAGGGGGCCAGGTGGTGGTACCCACGGATAAGTGCACATATTACCAAGTGCAAGGACTGGGGTTTAAGCCCCAGCTCTCCACCTACAAGGGTGCCACTTTATGAATAGTGAAGCAGGTCTGCAGGTGTCTATATTTCTCTCCATATCTCTATCCCCCCTTCTTCTTTCAATTTCTCACTGTTCTAGTAAAAATTAGAAGGGAGCAGTGAATTCAAAGTGTTGGCACCGAGCCCTGGTGGCAATAAAAAAATAAACTCAATTGCCATTTCCAAAGAATCCACCAGATGGCACTGGTCTTAAATTAATTTTTAGCTACAGATAGCTGGCAGATAGCTTTTGATAAATGAATTTTAAAAATTCATGAATATATTTGCATATCTCTCTTGGTGTGGTTTATATTAAGCCCTGGTATCTGGTGACTATTTTGGTGACATCCTACTCTAGCCTCTCACCATTTTTTAATCCTCCCCACCTTTTTCTACCTACTCAGTCTGTCCCATTTCCTTTTTTTTTTTTTTTTTAAGATTTTATTCATTTATTAATGAGAAACATAGGAGGAGAAAGAGCCAGAAATCACTCTGGTACATGTGCTGCCTGGGATTGAACTCAGGACCTCATATTTGAGAGTCCAGTGCTTTATCCACTGCGCCACCTCCCAGACCATTGTCCCATTTAGTTTGTAGACTTTATACCCACATACTAATATTGGAGTCTCAGTTTTACTAATTATCTTTTTACTATTCTTTCTTTCATTTTTTCCTATGTGTGTGTTCATGAATAATCAACTTGTTGAAGATTTTGCTAAAAGAATAAGATCTGATATAAGGTGACATATAGTAGGTGATAAATATATATTTAATGAATGTTTAGGGTGCCAGGTAATGGCACATCTGGTTAAGTGCACATATAACCAAGTGCAAAGACCTGGGTTCAAGCCCCTGCTCCCTTGCCTGCAGGGGGAACACTTTATGAGTGGTGAAGCAGGTCTGCAGGTGTCTCTCTTTTTCTCTATCTCTATCTCCCCGTCCCTCAATATCTCTCTGTCCTAGAAAAAAAAAGTGCTGCTGGGAGCTGGGCGGTGGCACAGCTGGTTAAGCGCACAGCGAGTTAAGTGCACAGCGAGTTAGGCGCAAAGCGCAAGGACCCGCAAAAGGATCCAGGTTGGAATCCCCGCTCCCCACCTACAGGGTAGTCACTTCACAGGCGGTGAAGCAGGCCTGCAGGTGTCTTATCTTTCTCTCCCTTTCTCTGTCTTCCCCATCTCTCTCCATTTCTCTCTGTCCTATCCAACAACGACAACAACAATAATAACTACAACAATAAAACAACAAGGGCAACAAAAGGGGAAGATAAAATAAATTTAAAAAGTGCTGCCAATACTTAATGAATGTTTAATGAAAGAATGCATTGGTAAAGGGAAGGAAGATACAGATGAATGACAAAAGTTATCTATATTTGTCTTGGGAATAGAGTAAAAGAAACTAAGATTCACATTCCTAAATTAGCTATAATTAAATGCAAATGATATAGTATAGAGTTTTCTTTTTTTTTTTTTTTCATTCACCTCCAGGGTTATCGCTGGGACTCGGTGCCTGCACTACAAATCCTCTGCTCCTGGAGGCCATTTTCCCCCTTTTGTTGCCCTTGTTGCTTATCATTGTTGTTATTGTTGTTGCTATTGCTGTCATTGTTGGATAGGACAGAGAGAAATGGAGAAAGGAGGAGGAGATAGAGAGAGAGAGAGAAAGATAGACACCTGCAGACCTGCTTCACCACTTGCAAAGCGACCCCCCTGCAGGTGGGGAGCCGGGGGTTTGAAGTGAGAGCCTTACGCAGGTCCTTGCGCTGTGCGCCGTATGTGCTTACCCTGCTGTGCCACCGCCTAGCCCCCAGAATAGAGTTTTCTATGGTCTGACTGCTAAAGAGAGAAAAGTGAAGTCATTCATCCCATACTTACTGGGCATCTACTATTTGTCAGGAAATATTCCAGTTCTGTAGCTAAACCAGAAATAAAATATACAAATTCTCATGCTTTAGTATGGATAGGAAGAGACTAACTAAATACGTAAGTAAACAAGCACAGATATGGAATAGACAAGATGGTAATGAATGCTGGGGAAATAAAAAGGAATCTGACAAAGTGATTTGGGAATGAAACGTAAGGAGAAAAGTGTCAGTTGCAGAAAGTGGACAGAGAAGGCCAATCAAATGAAGTGGCATTTGAACAAAGACAGTAAAGAAAGGCAGGGATGAACTGTGAGTTATCTGGGAGATAACCTCCAATCTGTCTTGATTTTAACAAAAATCAGTTGTGTCCAAAGGAGTATTATGAGGAAGTAGAAGCTAAACTATGCACAGTGAAGATCTGAGTAGAGAAGCATGGGGCATTCCAGGGAGAGGAAGAGTGGTGGAGGCCTGGAGATGACAAAGAACTTGTGTATCTATTGGACAAAGAGGAGTCTATTCACCTGCAGACAATTTGGGAAGATATTGGAAGAGCTGAGTTCAAGGGACACATATCCTCCAACACCCTAGGCAAAGGGAGTATTTGAAGACACTTCAGCAGTTGCACAGCAAGGTGATGTAGTGTCCATGGAAGTTCAAGGCATGTGACTGGACAGAAAAAGATAAGAGGAAAGGAGCTGAAAGGTGAAGACATGCTTGGGATACTTTTCCAATAGATAGAGGCTCTTCTGTGTATATTTATGCTAATGCTTCTGAAGACAAAGGCTGTAGAAGTTGTACCCACATGTTATTGTCAAATAACTTGCTAATGTGAAGAAACAGGAGAAAGACTAAAATTACATCAGTCACTAAAGATATATCCACTGAGAGTTTTAATAATTTGTTGCGGCTGCCTTTCTGTTTCCTTATAGTCATTAATGATGGCCCCTAATAGATGTGTTGAATTTTTTTTTAATTTTTATTTTATTTATTTATTCCCTTTTGTTGCCCTTGTTGTTTTATTGTTGTAGTTATTATTGTTGTTGTCGCCATTGTTGGATAGGACATAGAGAAACGGAGAGACGAGGGGAAGACAGAGAGGGGGAGAGAAAGACAGACACCTGCAGACCTGCTTCACCGCCTGTGAAGGGACTCCCCTGCAGGTGGGGAGCTAGGGTTCGAACCGGGATCCTTATGCTGGTCCTTGTGCTTTGCGCCACCTGCGCTTAACCCACTGTGCTACAGCCCGACTCCCAGATGTGTTGAATTTTACATAGGTGTGAATTTCACACATTTTGCTTCTATTTAGGGAAAAATCACAGTCAATACCACCAAGTGACAGTTCTGTTGAAGTGTTCCTTTGGCAAGCATCTTGTTTTCTGTATTAATGAAAGTGATGAATGAATTTGCTAATATTTCTCCTACTGGCTCATTCCTCCATTCAACTAAAACATGTATGGAGTATCTTCTATATCACAAACATTTTATGCAAGTATTGCATAGCAGGCAGGGAAAAGGTGCAATGGGTTGAGCAGAGGACTAACATGTTTGAGGTTCCCAGGTTCAATCCCTGCAATGCATACACTAGAGTAGTGATCTTTGTCTCTCTCTTATGAAATAATAAAGTAAGTATTGCATAATAACTAAAAACTCATATTTAGGCTCACAGTTAGTAGCTATAAGGCCAGGGACAAATTCCTTACCCTCCAAGCATCTCTCCAAATATAAAGAGGCCAATGGAAAACCTAGTGTTTACAGTAACTGTGATCATCAAATGAACTAATATGTATAAGTGCTTGACACCGAATTAAAGCTCAGTTTTGGGTGGGGGTATAACATAATGGTTATGCAAAGAGACTTTCATGCCTGAGGCTCACAAAACCCAGGTTCAGTCCCCCACACCGCCATAAGCCAGAGCTGAGCAGTGCTCTGGTTAAAAAAAAAAAAAAGGCTAAATTTTGTTGCTACTACTGATTCGAATATATAAATGTGGGTGACTTTTAGCTGGTGAGCGGAATGCCTACTGTTATTGCTAATATAATGCAGGGCTGAAGAGGCCTGGTAGAATTTCAGGAACTCAGTAGGGAGACATGCAGTAGTTATGCACCAGACTTGCATGCCTGAGGAACCAGAAGTCCCAGGTTCAATTCTTAGCATCACCATGTGCCAGAACTGACTAATGCCCTGGTGTCTCTCTCTCTCTCCCCCCTGCACCATGAAAATAAACAAATTAGAAATCAAGTGGGTAGGAGATAGCTCTCTGGGCAGAATGCACACTTTACCCTGCACTGAGGACTCAGAATTAAGCCCCAGGCTGCTACATGGAAGCCTAGGCATTGGAGAAGCTTCTCCAGCAATCCTGTGGTGCTTACTCTTCTCTCTTTCCCTCTTTGTCTCTCACCCTTTGTTAAAATATATAGTTAAAAAAATGCCTTCTATGGGCTGTGAAATTGTACAGGCAAGAATTCCCAGTGGGAAATAAGCCCTGGCAGTGATAAAATGAGAACTCAGGTAGCAAGGCAGGCTCACCAGTACTCTGCCTCCCAGGCAGCATGAATGACAAGCCTGCAGTGGCAGGAATGCGTCCAGTTCCCTGGACCCACTTGTGGTTTTCCCATGTACCAGCACCACAGGATTCAGATCACTGTCCTAGTTATTCTGAGCTCTTCTGGCTGACCCACTTATTCTCCCAGCCCTTATGTTGATAGCACAATAGAAGGGAATGGGGAGGGGATTGGGAGGTTAGAGCATACATGTTACTGTGCTCAAGGACCAGGGTTCAAGTCCTCAACTGCAGGGGGGATGTTTCACAAGTGGTGAAGCAGTGTTGCAGGTCTGTCTGTCTCCCTCTATATCTTCCTCTTCTCTCTTGAATTCTCTCTCTCTATCTAATAAAAAAAAAAATGAGAAGGGACTGGGGAGGATGTAAGGAATAATACATGTTAACATTGCCTAGTGATAAAGTTTAGTTCTTTCCCTGGGATACTCTCTAAGGCAGACCATGATAAGTATGGTGAACATGTTTTCTGAGCAAAATAAATTGAAGGTATATAGCCTAACAGAAATGGGAGCTTTTTCCAAATGTAAGAAGCAGACTGTTATGAAAGTATGTAGTTTGGGAGTCAGGCAGTAGTGTAGGTGGCGCAAAACGCAAGGACCTGAGTAAGGATCCCAGTTCGAGCCCCCGGCTCCCCACCTAAAGGGGAGTTGCTTCACAAGCAGTGAAGCAGGTCTGCGAGTATCTATCTTTCTCTCCCCCTCTCTGTCTTCCCCTCCTCTCTCCATTTCTCTCTGTCCTATCCAACAATGACGATAGCAACAACAATTAACTACAACAATAAAACATCAAGGGCAACAAAAGGGAATAAATAAATATTTAAAAATATGTATAAAACCTAGAAATAGAAAAATTAAATATAAACCCAGAAATCATGTTTCTCTTTTATATGCAGTGCTAGAAACATACCCCATGCATATACTTTACCCCTTTTTTTTTTTTTTTTACCAGAGCACTGATCAGCTCTGGCTTTTGGTGGGACTTTGGAGCCTCAGGCAGGAGAGTCTCTTAACATAACCATGCTATCTACCCCTGCCCAATGCTTTAACCTTGAGCCAACTCCCTGACTTAACTTTAAAAAAAAATTTTTTTAATGGTAAGGTATAATTTCAGGTAAGTTCCTGCTGTTTATTTTCCTATGGAAGCCTCACTTCTTTTAAAATTTAATTTTTTTATTTATAAAAAGGAAATACTGACTAAACCATAGGATAAGAGGGGTACAACTTCACACAATTCCCACCACCAGAACTCCGTATCCCATCCTCCTTCTGATAGCTTTCCTATTCTTTAACCCTCTGGGAGTATGGACCCGAGGTCATTGTGGGATGCAGAAGGTGGAAGGTCTGGCTTCTGTAATTGCTTCCCCGCTGAATATGGGCATTGACAGATCGATCCATACTCCCACCCTGTCTTTCTCTTTCCCTAGTGGGGAGGGGATCTGGGGAAGCAGAGCTGCAGGACACATTGGTGGGGTTGTCTGTCCAGGGAAGTCTGGTTGCATCATGCTAGCATCTGGAACTTGGTGGTTGAAAATAGAGTTAACATATAAAGTCAAACAAATTGTTGACCAGTCATGGACCTAAAGGCTGGAATAGTACAGATGAAGAGTTGGGGTGCCCTCCATTTTGTAGATAGCTAGTAGGCATATTTTAGTTAAATTCCAAAGGGCCTGTGGCTATACTAGTATTTTTGCCTGAGCCTGAAATCTGATATGCAGGTGGATTCTAATTATTGTCTGGGGAGGTGATGTCATGGCTAGCAGAAGGACCAGAAAGCTGGATCAGGGAGAGAGTAGCTCCCAAATATGAGAAAGGTGTATAAATATTGTTGACTATAAACCCCATCGATTTGATGTGATCTGGGGCCCATATTCAGCTTAGGAGCCTATGTGACCTCGGCATCCCTGTAGATCTGAGCTCACATTCTGTGGTCATAAGTAAGAACATTCCAAACTGCCCCAATAACTTTTTTTTTAGTTTTTAAGAGAAAGAGAATGAAATATTGCTCCATGGTAGCTCCATTCCATCCATGGAGTTCTCATTGCTTACGTACCAGAGACCCAACCTAGCACCTCATGCATGCTGGGTAGGTGCTCTACATCTGAGTCACCTCTCTGGCCCTCAAATTGATACATTTTATAATTTTTTTTTTTTTCTGCTGGGGCTAGGTGCCTGCACTACAAAGCCACTGCTCCTGGCAACCATCTTTTTTCCTGTTGTTGCTGTTGTTGTCGTTGCTGTTGTGTAGGATAGAGAGAAATTGAGAGAGGAAGAGAAGGCAGAGAAGCTTGTGAAGCGACCCCCTGAAGGTGGGGAGCCAGAGGCTCGAACTAGGATCCTTGAGAGGGTCCTTGTGCTTTGCACTATGTGTGCTTATACTGATGTGCTACTACCCGGCCCCCAAATTTTATAATTTTTTTTATTGCCACCAGGGTTATCACTTAGGGTAGGCACCAGCACTATGAACCCACCATCAGCTGCCATTTTTTCTTCTTATTATTAGATAGGCCAGAGAAAATTTGAAAGAGGAAGGGTTGGTGGAGAGGGAAAGAGAAAGACATCTGCAGACCTGCTTCACCACTCATGAATTGTCCCCCTACAGGTAGGAAATGGGGGCTCAAACCTGTGTCCTTGTGCTTGGTAATATGTGTGCTTAACCAGGTGCACCACCACCTGGCACCCTAGATTATTTTAATATGTGTGTAGGAACAATGTAATAGACTTTTTTTTTTTTTTAACCTGAGCACTCCTCAGTTCTGGCTTATGGTGGAGCTAGGACTTGAACCTAGAACTTTAGAGCCTCAGGCATGAAAGCCTGCTACATAAAAAAAAAAAAAAAAAAACCCACAGTGTTAGCTCCCTAACCTTGTAATAAACTATTTTGGGATCATACCCATTTAAATGTGAGTGAATTAAAAATAAATGTCCTAAGTTATACTTCCAACATGTGCCTTAGCCACATTGTAAGTGCTAATGGCCGCTGGATTGAATAGCACAGATATAGAACACTTGATTGTGATAGGATGTTCTGTTGGACACCACTACTATAGAATATGTGGCTGGTATAATTATAAACTTCCAGGAGATATTGCAATTTTAGAGCATGTGATCTACAGTAATTCTTCTCTAACTCACCACAGTTCTAATTTCTTTACCCTGCTGTGAGTTGTTGGGCAAACAGTACAGGGTTGAGTCTCAGATGCCTTTGGTTCAGATCTTACCTCCCACATTGACTTGCAAACATCTAGCCTTGGCCCCTTCATCTGGTCTGTGACATGAGGAAGTTGGGCCAAGTAGTCTTTCCTCCTTTCTCTTTTTCAGACCTGAAAATGCAGTGTTTTGATGCCTAGGAGGCAGTGGAGCAGTCGGGCACAGAGCTTTCAGGCATGAGGTCCTGAGTCCAACTCTGGCATTACATGTGTCAGACTGATGCTCTGACTTTCTCTCTCCTATTAACAAACACATATATCTTAAATAAAATAACATTGATGGAACCATCAAGTCTTTTTCCAGAAATACTCAGCTCATAGGGCCTAGCTTGATAAAAGACTTGTTTGAGGGGCCGAGTGCTGGTGCACTGGGTTAAGAGGACATAGTAAGAAGCACAAGGCCCTGAGCAAGAATTCTGGCTCCCCACCTGCAGGGGGGTCACTTCACAAGTGGCAAAGTGGGTCTGCAGGTGCCTATTTTTCTCTCCCCTTCTCTATCTTTCCCTCCTCTCTGAATTTCTCTCTGTTCTGTCTTGTTTTTGGTCCGGGTGGTCTCCTTTGGTATTCCTAGTTGATCCGTTTCTCTCTGTTCTATCCAATAAAACAAACAAAATGTCCACCAAGAGCAATAATTTCTTAGTGTAGGCACCGAGCTCCAGCAATATTCTGGAGGCAAAAGGAAAAAAGACTTGTTTGAGAGACAGACCTACTATCAACAAGAACTCCCTCTGATGTTTCTCTGATTATTATTGTTACTGTTGATGTCGTTCATTGTTGGATAGGACAGAGAGAAATGGAGAGAGGAGGGGAAGACAGAGGAGGAGAGAAAGACAGACACCTGCAGACCTGCTTCACCACCTGTGAAGCGACTCCCTTGCAGATGGGGAGCCGGGGCTCTAACCAGGATCCTTCTGCCAGTCCTTGCACCTTGTGCCAAGTGCGTTTAACTCACTGTGCTACCACCCGACAACCTCCCCCCCCCCCACTGATGTTTCTATTTTCTGCTATATCTAAAACCTAAGTGACTGTCAACCAACCTAAGTCAGGGATCCAACAACAGGGATTGTGGGTTTTAGATTTCTCTGCATGTAGATGTGCTGCATGAAAATTTGTGCTGTTAAAAGTTTGGTATTTCTCTTTTAAAAGGAACTTGTGGGGCTGGTGAGATAGCTCACTTAGGAATGCACTGCTTTGCCCTGCTCCTGCCCCAGGTTGGGCTTGGCCCCACCAGAGTGGAGAAACTTCCTTGCTGCTGTATCTCTCCCTTCCCCCTTCTCTGTTTTTCTGTCTCTAACTGAAAAAAAGTTAGCCCTGAGTGGCGAAGCCCCAGCTATGCCAATAATAATAATAGCGATAGTAATATTAATAATAATAGATGTGTGACATAAACATGGTTTGCTGAGTTTTCTGAGGCTGTTACACTATGGACTGTGGTTAAGGTGCCAGGACTTCTTGCAACTAAATTCCCTGGTTAGAGTGGGAAGGACGGTGGTCTTCTGAGGTATGGGTGGGTCAGTTTCTGTTTGATTTATTATCAGGGTTTTTCCTCAGCCTTAGCCTGAACAAAACCCACAGTTGTCAAGCAGCAGCAACATCCACTTAGCACCTCTGCTTCTTGCTTCCTGCTTCCTGCTTGCTGCGGTCAAGAGAGGAGTGCCAGTTTTCAGAAGCAGCTTTGTGATCAGCCCCCTTTAGACAGAGCCATCAAGATGCTGGCTCTGTCTAAAGGTTTTCTTTCTCTCTAGTGACCTGAGCAGGAGGTTACTAGGTTGAATAAGAACCACTATTCATTTTTTCTGCTAAAGTACTAGTGAGGACTAGGGAAAGAATCTGGACCTTTTGCAGAACCATAAATGTGGTGTCATAGCTTCTTAAACTGCCCCTGTCAGTTGTGTTCTTGGGTGAGGCCCTGACCTCTAAGTCTAAACACTCTGCCAAGCTGTTCCTGCAGCCTGGGATCACGAGGTGTAATATAATATAGGTGTCCCCCCCCAGCTTCCAGGGGAAGTTTTCCTATAGAAACAAGAGAATTACTAAGAGTACAAATGACTAGTATTCGTGAATATAAGTTGTCAGATCTGTGACTTGAGTAATTAGAAGCACAGCTGTTTTGCTTGAGTGAGCTCTTAACCTAACCCTTTCAAAAGCCCCATGACATTTTTGTGGTTTTAATTTCCCTTGAAACTTTTCAGTCAAAGCTCATCGAATGCGGGTTCTATATATTTTAGCAGTTAGTTTAGAAAGGTAGTCAGGCATGAGTGAATGAAGGAATAAACAAATAAACAAATCTTTTCTCCTTGGTCCTCACTGGCCTGCCCCTTGATGTTGTGAGCCTGTGTGATTCATTTAGCACTACTCTATTAAACACTATTAAACATGTTTTCAGATTGTCAAAGACGAAATAATCTTTTCTTATCCTCTTTGTGGTGTGTGTGTGTGTGTGTGTGTGTGTGTTGTATCTCTTTCTGGCTGTTGTACTTTTTTCTCTCCTCATTTTTCTCATTTCTGCTTCCTTTCCTCTAGCCTAACTTCAGCATCCAGGCCCAAAGTGGAAAAAGCTTGATATTCCCAGCTAGACTGGGGGAGAGGCAATCCCATAATTCACTCCCTTTCCCACCTACCTTTCTGTGGGGTGCTGGCAGCTTTTAACTCTTTAAGTCAGCAGAACGCGTGTGTGTGTGTGTGTGTGTGTGTGTGTGTGTGTGTGTGTGTGTGTGTAAGTCAGCAGAACGCGTGTGTGTGTGTGTGTGTGTGTGTGTGTAAGTCAGCAGAACGCGTGTGTGTGTGTAAGTCAGCAGAACGCGTGTGTGTGTGTGTGTGTGTGTGTAAGTCAGCAGAACGCGTGTGTGTGTGTGTGTAAGTCAGCAGAACGCGTGTGTGTGTGTGTGTGTGTGTAAGTCAGCAGAACGCGTGTGTGTGTGTGTGTGTGTGTGTGTGTAAGTCAGCAGAACGCGTGTGTAAGTCAGCAGAACGTGCTTGAGTGTTTGTACTCGCCCCTCACCGAGTGTGTGCGCACGCGTGCAGTGCGTGCACACTGCAAGCCCGACGCGCTCCCGCCCCCGCCGCGCGCCCGCGCTGCTCTCCTAGACGCGCGCCAGCCTGGCCGCCCGCCAGCGCCCCGCCACCTAGAGCGCGCCCAGCTGTTTCTATAGTAACCGAGACGGCGCCCGGACCCCCTCCTGCACAGGCCGCGGTGCGAGCATGCCCAGTGGCAGCCGCTAGTTTGGCTGGGCTCGAGGCTTCCCGTAAGTGGCATGCGGGAGTCCGGAGGGAGCCCCCAGAGCGGAGCGCGGCGTCTTTGTGTGCAGAGGGAGGAGGCGGCGGCGGCCCGGCCGGGGGACCCCGCCCCGCCCGGCTGCCGGCGGCGGGAACAATGCTGACCTGCCTGGCCCGGGGGAACTTGCTGGACGTCTTGCAGGAGGGCTTCAGTGAGGTAACTGCTCCTCCCACTCCTCGGCTCCTCACTCCTGCCTAGTCTCTGGAGAGGGTCCCCCCTCTGCACCCCCAGAACGAATGGCCGGCTCAGCACTGCGGGGGCTGGGGAGCGGGTACCGTGCAGCGAGCCCCCTTGCCCCGCAGGGCGGACACCCTCCGGGTGACTGATGGAGTCCGGACCCCGGCACCTCCCCCAAGCTCCCCCCAACCCCTCAGCATCCTGCCCCAGGGGAATCCCCGGGGAAGCCCCCTGAGAGTTTGCAAAGTGCTCTTTCTGTGTCTGGAGCGAGCGGGGCGAGCAGGGAGGGCTGGGGGTGGGGGGCATTGGTAGAAAGTTTCAGAGCGGGAGGGCTGGGGTCCGGGGGGCTCCCCGGGAAGTGCCTTCTTCCCCTTGGAGCCGCTTTCTGAAGCCAAGGAGTAGAGAGGTCTCCATCCCCGGGCGTGGGGGCAGAGCCCAGGGGCTGGGCCCGGCTCGGGTCTCCAGTCATACCTCCTCGCCCCCCTTTCTCCCTTTGTGAGAGTTGGGGGCTGGGGAGGGGTCTCCTCTGAGGGGTAGTGTGTGTGAGGGCCGGCCTGGGGTCGTTTTCTCTCCATCTGTTACCCCTCGGAAATCCTGTCATTCCTCTTCTTTCTCTTGTGACCCAACAGTTCTGGTTTAGGACCCCTCTCCCTTCACGCCCTCACTTCCTAGTGTGATTTGCTCCCCGTGTTTCCCCCTTGCATCTGAACCCCACCCTTCCCTTTTCGGTGGTTTTTATGCCAGCATCCAGGGGACACCCCCTACGCTCCCACCCAGGAGACCGAGGCTCTTAGTTGTGCCCTTCCTTCCTAGTCTCCCTCCTATTCTTCCCACCTCTCTCCTATTCTCTCCATCTTTCCTGCTCTCCGTTTATTCTTGTCTTTATTAAAATTTCAGGATTAAAAAAAAAAGTTAATGAATATAGTCTCTTCTTCAGAATGGACATTGCAGACAGGTCTAGGGCCACCCGTCCAACCCTAGTCTTTCTCCCTCAAAAGGCGACCCTCTCCCTGGATTCTGTGTAAGATTTTCTTTCTGCAGCTGTATCACAGGCTGTTTCCTTCAGTCCTGTTTCTAATTAAGAAGCTCTGCAGCCCGACCTGCCTCAGAACCTTCTTCCCTGCACCAGGCCTGGCCCCTGTGCCTGAACCTTGGTCCCCACGACGCAGAGAGGAAAAACTGCAGAAATGCCATCCTAGCTGAACCCACTGAGTCAGAATTTTCCTTTGGCAGAGGGGTGTCACCACCTCCGGTGAAGGGCAGAGCGTGTCTCCCACTCGCCTGCACTGCAGGGCTCTTGTTTGCGTCATTTCTCCCTGAACACATGTAAGGGGATGGTTAACAAAGAGCTACAGTCCAGAGAGGTGAAATGCACACCTGCCAGGAAGCCACCACCTCTTTGAGTGCTGCCAGTTTTCTGGGCTCCTCCTGCTCCTTCTGGCTTTCTGCCTTTGACCTCCCTCAGTCACCAGCCTCAGACCTCTGATTCATTTACCACGGTTTCTGGAGCTCCGAAGGTCCCCTTTCCTAGCTCAGCCTCCATGCATCAGGCCGCCACTCTTTTCTTATTTGAAGGAGGAAACCAGCTGTAAAAACACCAGTCCTCCTCTCTGCCTTCTCTTCATTTCCGAACCTTTCAGCTGAAGAGACAGGTAAACCAAGGGGTCTGACTGACTTTCTCTGGTTTTACTGCTTCTGTAAATATCCCCTTCCCCTCCGATTCTTGTAAAAAGGTAAGCGGGAGTGGGAGAATTTTTTTGCTTGTGACAGTGATGGTGCCATAAGATAAAATAACACACCATACAACTTTGTTTTTTTCTTTCTTTCATTATTGTTATTATATTACCAGAGCACTACTCAGCTTTGGCTTATGGTGGTGCAGGGGACTGAACCTGGGATCTTGGAGCCTCAGCCATGAGAGTCTTTTTGCATACCATAATGCTATCTACCAGATATTATGCATGTAAAAACTATTGTATTTACTGTCGAATGCAAAACATTAATTCCCCAATAAAGAAAATTAAAAAAAAATAATGCTGTCTACCTCCACCCCACACTTTATAATGAATTCATTTCTAAAATGATGTAGTAATGACCCTTTTCTCACTCTGACATCTGATTTTCCAACCCATCTTGAAATCTCTATGTCCACCTTTTTCACAGGCTAATGTATAATCTTTGTTTTTAATGATTTGTTTTTGGGAAAGAGCAAGAGAGAACCATACCACTCTGACACATGCAATGTCAGGGATTGAATCTGGAATCTCATGCTTGTGAGTCTAGCACTATCCACTGCAGCCCCTTCAAGACCACAATGTGTTCTTTTTTAATAGTAGACTTGAACTCTGATGGCCCATAAATACTTTCAGGTTCTCTGAGAAGTTGACACCATGGAAATAATAATAGTAATATTAATGTGTTAAATCTCAGTGCTCCTTATAGTTTAGCTAAGTCATACAATCAATTCAGTGAGCAAAATTAAACACTTCTTTTTACACATGGTATCATATTTAATAATACTGGTTATTTCATAGCTATAGTGGTAACTTAGCATACCCAGCCTTATTTGGTCTCTTTTGTTAAGAGTCCTATGGTAGGGTGGCTGTAGATAGCATAATGGTTATACAAAGAGACTTTTGTTCCTGAGATTCCCATGTCCCAGGTTCATTTCCCCTCACCACTGTAGGCCAGAACTGAGCAGTGCTCTGGTAACAAAACCAAAGCAAAGATAAAAACAAACAACAGGAAAAGTCCTGTGGTAAAGAGGTAAATAGGGACTTATAAGACAGTATCTATCAGTATATACTTAAGTGCTTCCAAGAAACCCTACTGAGGCTAAGAATATCCCACACATAACATTCAGCTCTCTCCTGGGAATGATCCAATCACTACTGAAACTATTCTGCATCTCCCAGATGCTTTATAGGTCTGTGTGGTGAGGACTCTGACCTCATTCTCTGTAACAGAACTATCACAGGAAATGGAGCTACGGTCCTAATTGGTTAATTATAAGGAAATCCTCAAAGAGAGAGAAACCCTGCTTCTAAATCAGGGCTTCCCTCTACCCGCTGTTGGCGTCTGTTCTCAAGCCACGTGCCTCTATGCATAACTATGAACAACAGAATTTTTCTACAACCACATTCTCTGAGTAAAGGCCTGGCTTCCACACCCCTGACACATTACTCACAGAATCATTCCATGCCAGTGATGCCTGTGCAACCCCTACTAGTGGTCTGGTTCTTTTGCCATGTGAATTATCTATACGTTGTACCTATCCCTGTATTCTATACCCAGGCTGACTCTCCCTCCCCCTCCCCCACCCCACCCAGTCTACCTTCCCCCATACACCATCTCCTATGTTCTGGGTCTAACCAGGCTTTCACAGTTAGCACATTCTGTATCTGCCTCAAAGCTATTTATTTATTTTCTTGTCCACTTGGGATTGCCGTAGTCACACGAATGGTGTTTTTGGTTAATGTGCCAAGAAAGATTTTCTGTACGTGTTTTTCTGGGAGTTGATTTTTTTTTCCCACCAGAGTATTGTTCCGTTTGGGATTATGGTGGTGAGGGGATTGAACCTGGGACTTCAGAGCCTCAGACATGAAATCCTCTGCATAACCATTATGCTATCTTCCCCACCCCTGAATTTTCTTTTAAAATGATTTCAGTGGGCTGGGGAGATGGCTCAGGGGTAGAGTGCATAATATTAATGCACAAAGTTTTGGATTCAACCCCCAGAAATGCATAAATATAAGAACGACAAAAACAGAATATGGGGCTGATTCCATGGTGTACTAAATTAAGTGCTCATGTTACCACCCTCAAGGACCGGAGTTTAAGCCCCTGTCCCCACCTGCAGGGGGGAATCTTCATAAATGGTTAAGCACTGCTGCAGGTGTTTCTCTCCCTTTCTCTCTCCCCCTCCTCACTCAATTTCTCTGTATTCTGTTAAAAAATAAATAAATAAAGGGAAAATAAAAGGAAAAATGGCTACTGGGGGGAGCCGGGTGGTAGTGCAGTGGGTTAAGCGCATGTGGTGCAAAGCGCAAGGTCTGGCATAAGGATCCTGGTTCGAGCCCCTGACTCCCCACCTGCAGGGGAGTTGCTTCACAAGTGATGAAGCAGGTCTGCAGGTGTCTATCTTTCTCTACCCCTCTCTATCCTCCCCCTCTCTCTCCATTTCTCTCTGTCATATCCAACAACAACGACAACAATAATAACTACAACAATAAAACAACAGGGGCTCAAAAGGGAATAAATAAATATTTTTTTAAGATGGCTACTGGGAGTGGTGGATTTGTTGTGTAGGCACTGAGCTGTAGCAGTAAACCTGGTGGTAATAGCAACAACAATAATGATGTTTAAAAAAACAGATAGAAAATAATAATGGCTGAGCAGTTCTCTGATCTCCTTCTGTCTTGTTAAAAAAAAAAAAGGGGAGGGGTCAGGTGGTAGCATAACAGGTTAAGCACACATGGCCTGAAGAGCAAGGACCGGCATAAGGATCCCGGTTTGAACCCACGGCTCCCCACCTGCAGGGGGGTCATTTCACAAGTGGTGAAGCAGGTCTGCAGGTCTTTCTCTCCCTCTCTCTGTCTCCTCTTCTCTCTCGACTTCTCTCTGTTCTGTCCAACAACAACAGCAATAACAACAACAATAATAACGACAACAAAGGTAACGAGGGGCACAAAATGGGAAAAATGGCCTCCAAGAGCAGTGGATTTGAAGTGCAGGCATCAAGCCTTAGCTATAACCCTGGAAGCAAAAAAAAAAAAAAAAAAGAAAGAAAAAAAGAAAAGATACTGATGAATTTAGACCTGAAACTATAATGTTTTTAAGAAGCATCCTTTCATTCAGTTATTTCATCATTTATTGGGTGAGTAGATGCATAAAATAAAAACACTTAGTTCCTGCTTCCAAGGAGTCTATCGGGAAGAGATTCCTATGTGTACTGGAATGGTGTTTAATATGATGAGTGTCATAAAAGAGGGAATGTTTGTGGGAGATCTTAGACATACCTTTGACTTTATGACATTGTGAAAAGCACCAAAAATCGTTCTGCTTAATAAGGCTAACCTTCTCCCCCAACCTCACTGTTCTGGTAAATATGTATGCAAGCACTCATTCAACAGATATCCCCTGAATTACTGTGTTTACCAGGCACTATGCCAGGTTCTGGAAATAGAAGCCAAATAACAGACTCCATGCCCTAACAGAGCTCATAGGCTGAGGAAGAAAAAGCAAATGTTCACATTATGAAAGCTGGTAAGATTGTGGTAATGAAGTCTTAAAGGTGTTGGGGAGATAGCATAATGGTAATGAAAAAATACTTTCATGCTTGAGGCACCAGAAGTCCCAGGTTCAATCCCTAGCACCACTACAAACCAGAGCTGAGCAGTTCTCAGGTAAAATAAATAAATAAATGAGTTCTGCAGTGAGTGGAAGAGCATAAAAATGAGTTGAATTCTTAACACTGGTGCTCTAGTTCTCTCTCTCCATCACTAAAGAATATTTTTACTTTAAAAAGATATTTATGAGAGTGGGTTGGAAGAGAAAGAGAGTGATAAGTTGAACATCACTGGCACCTTTGATGCCAGGAGTCTAATAACACCTCCTGTCCCAGAGTCCAACACCTTATCCACTGTGCCAGGTCACAACTCTTTTTATTTTTTTAAATCTTGCCTATCGGGCAGAGCAAACCTACATCAGGTTGTCATGTGAATGGTCTAATGAATTATAAGTTGCAGGAATGATGTCCTAAAAGATAGATCTTAAAGAAATCTGTTTCCCAAGTTTCAGGCTCAGACATTGAGCATGTGAGTTATTTTTTACCAGTTTCCCTCTAAGTAGGACAGTAGAAATTTACCCCCCCCCCCCCCCCCCCGCACACATACACGGAGATTCCTCTGCTTGGGAGATGAGAAATACAGGAAAAGCCTTTGTCTGGCGCTTTCCCCATAGGGGTGAGGGGGTTGAGGGGGATAGAGAATGAATGAGGAAGAGGACAGGCAGGAGGAGCAGCTGTAATGAACCTCTCTCCCGAGTGCCCTCCAAGGAGCGGCACTGTGGCTTCCAGACATTTCCACAATGAGGTCCTCTGTGCTCTGCTGTGGAAATTAAAGGCCCGTAAGTCTTTAATGTCAGAGAGGACCCTGCTATCCAACCTGCTTTCTTCCATCCTGACTGATTCCTCCTCTCCTCACCCGGGCTCCTTGGCTTTGTTCCCACAGGAGGCAGTGCCAGCAGAGCAGATGCTCCCTGGCAGCAGGCTAGCAGGCAGCTTTATGTCCTTATGGAGAGTGATAGGCTGGCCAGGCGTGTGGAGCAGTGACAGGGCACAGCTTGCCAGGTGCCACTCCAGCAGGCAGTGCAGACTGTGTGGGTAGCACTGAAAATGCTTCCCCAGCCATGCCTGACCTTGCCGTCTAGGCTGTAAGGATCAAAGGGCCAGGCACTTGACTGAATGTATTGTATTTCCTTCTTTGCTGTCACCCAACCCAGACCCCTAGTAGTGGTCATGGACTTAACCATCAGTGGTTAAGTATGGTAAGGGTGTAGGGAATCAATGACAAAGGCTCTGAGGGTGGGCTTCATGCCCTGTTTCGAGAATAAGAAGCAGTAAGGGGTCATACTGTGGTGTCATACTGATTCGTTCAGTTCATTTATTCATTCACCATTGGCGTTAATTTATGAACATTTCCCCTGCAACATGTACTTTTGAAGGAACAAAGTGTTTATGGAACTCTAAAGGAAATTTGAAAACAAGGGCAGTTTTTGTGGTGACTTGTATGTATAATGTGTAGGCAAGAAACTACTCCTGAAATCTTATAATTTTGTAAACCACTGTTAAATCAATAGCAACTTCAAAAGTAAAAAATATATAAGGTTAGAAAATCTTTGATGAACTCTGCACTTTCTGATTTCTCTCTCTCTTTTTTCCTGTACTGGGTAATAAACTCATGCATGTATGATACTGCTGAGTGAACTATGGGGTGAAATTTTTATTCATTTTTGTTAAGAGGGGAAGAGAAAGAGACAGACAGAAAGATAATAGCATTGCTTTACCATCCATAGTGCTCTCCTGTTGTGCCAGGGCTTGAACTCAGAGTGTGGTGCATGCCTCCCAGCTCCAGTGGTATTATTTATTTGACCACTGGGCTTTAAATTAATATGAAGAGCCAAGAAAGAAGAAATGTAATTTTTTTTTTTTTTTTACCAGAGCATTGAGTAGCTCTGGTTTATGATGGTGCAGGGGATTGAACTTGGGACTTCAGAGCCTCAGGTATGAGTCTGCATAACCATTATGCCATCTACTTCCGCCCATGATGATATTTTTGTTTGTGAACTTAATCCTTTTTTTTTAATTGCCCCCAGGGTTATCGCTGGGGCTCAGTGCTAGTACTACGAATCCATTGATCCTGGCAGCTATCTTTTTTCCATTGTTGGTGTTGCTGTTATTGTTGTTAGATAGGACAGAGATAAATTGAGAGAGGAGGGGAAGACAGAGCGGGAGAGATAGACACCTGCAGACCTGCTTCACTGCTTGCAAAGTGACCTCCCCCCCCATAGAGTTCTCCCTCCCCCACAAGTGGGGAGCCCAGGACTCCATCCGGGATCCTTGAGTCTGTCCTTGTGCTTAGCACTATGTGCACTTAACCCAGTGCGGTACTGCCCAGCCCCTCCCCCCTTTTTCTTCCTTTTAAAAATTTTATTTGACAGGATAGAGAGAAATTGAGGGGGGGAGGAAGATAGAGTGGGAGAGAGAGAGAGAGACAGACACCCGCAGACTTGCTACACTGCTTATGAAGGGGTCCCACCCTGCAGGTGAGGAGTGAGAGTTTGAACCCGGGTCCTTTATGCATGGTGGTATTGCACTTAATTGGGTTTGCCATCACCTGACCCTCGTGAATTTAATCTTTACCATTAAGATCAGTGAATTCGTTGCTTCCCTAGTCTGATAGACCTGAAAGAGTTAAGAGGAATGAACTACTCTCTTAAAATCTGCTCACACTGTTTAGACCAATAGTAACAAGGTTTCCAGACCTCCTGGTTTCCTTTGAGTTTCACAGTGTCTCGCCCACCCCCATCTTTTTAGCTTCCCCCAGGTGGAGGGTCTGAGAGTTCTAAACAGGTGTCTGGTTTCACTGTAAACCCGTTTCCTTCCTGAGCTTCTCAGGTCTCTGGACCTCTCTCCAGCACAGCAGAAGAACCCGATTGCCCTTTTTGTTTCCTTGCTTTCCAGCAGGGAGCCTTAGAGTCAATTCCTTAGATGTTCCCACCCTGGGGAAAACAGGTCCTACTGAGGTTCTGGTGAAGAAACGCAACCAGTGCTTTGCAACTTTAACCAAACAAGTCCCCAGCAGGAATTCTCTTGACCCTGAGGCTTCCAGAAGATAAAGAACAGAGGCTGGATTTTTCAAGTTGTTTAGAAGAAAGGGCAAGCCCCAAAGGAAAACAAAAAACAAGTTACATTTGGCCTTCCAAGGTCAAGACTGACACCAAGTAGAAGACTGGACAGAACTGACTAGACTGAAAAAAATTGCAACTCAAATCGTGGAGTTATTTTGATTATCTTGGAGGCAGCTGATAAAGATTATGGGGTTTCAAAAGCTTCTCTACAGCCCTGCCTTGGTATCACTGCTGCTCTCAACATCTGAGCAGCCCAGTCTCATCAAGACAATATCCTGCCCAGCCAGCTTTGATGTTACTGCATCTACTTCTCCTTCCCCTGAGGCCTGACTTCCAGGCTTCTAAATTCCTGGGTTACATCCTTCTGACTTCCTTGGAATAAATTAGACATTGTTAGTTCTGGACTGAGATTAGTTCTTTACTGTCATTGATGGTATATATTTACTTGATTGTCTTTTTCTTTCTTTTTTTTTTTTTTCACTAGATCAAATATTTTGCCTGCTGGGGTCTTATATCTGTGTGAATCCACTGCTCCAAGTAAACTTTTCATTTTGGTCATCACTGGGGCTTCATCACTCTGGGATGACTTTTCCAGATAGAATGGGAGGGGGTTGGGGAGGGGGCACTTCTGACGCTGTGGGGACCAGGCTTAAACCTGGGTAGTGCAGGGTCAAGCAATCACTATCCAAGTGGGCTATTTTGCTGACTTTCCTTTTAAATTTCAGACTGACACAGAGGAAGGGTGAAAAGGAGAGGTCGCCACATTGTTGATGGAATTTCTCCTGAGGCATTGCGCTTTCATGTGGTGCCTGGGTGGAACCTGGGTTCTTGTGCACAGTACAGTATACACTCTACAGGATAAGTTATCTTCCAGGACCTTGCTTTTTTGTTTTTAGTTAATTTTTTAAAAAAATTTACTTTATGAGTGTGAGGTCAGAACACTGCTCTTGAAGATTAAGAGAAAATGCAATTCTGGAGGTCAAACCTGGAACCTTATGCATGCAAATCCTGCTGTGCACTTAACTACATCTCCAGCCATTGTCTTGCATCATCATCATCACCGTCGTCATCATTATCATCATCATCATCATCATCATTATTTGTCAAGAACCCAGTTTGCAGTACCAGAAACAGGAACTGAAACTAAACTCACTCATGGAGTCCAAAGGAAAGCAACCATGAAAAGGATGAATCAGGGGCGGAGGGTAGATAGCATAATGGTTATGCAAACAAACTCTCATGTCTGAGTCTCCAAAGTCCTAAATTCAGAATTCAGTACCCCCATTACCACCACCATAAGCCAGAGCTGAACAGTGCTCTGGTTAAAAAAAAAGAACTACAACAATAAAACAACAAGGGCAACAAAAAGGGAATAAATAAATATTTTAAAAAGAAAAAACATTTGAAAAAATTTTTTAAAAAAAGAAAGGATGAATCAGAGTCTGGGAAACTATGAAAATCAAGAATTTAAACTCTGGCAGGGTCGCCTGCTCTGCTGTCTGCCTTCTGTCTCTGGTTCTTTCTGTGGGTGGCTTCACCCCTGTAACTACAGGTGGCTTCTCTCTTGGGTAGACAAGATGGCCTATGGCAACATCTGTGTTATATTTTGAACTCTGTTGGAAAGAAACAGACAGGCCGGAAGACTGCTTTTCTTCCTAAATGCCAGATCAAATAACTCAGCTGGACCAAACACTGGCCTGGTCCTGGTATCTCCCACTGCATGGAGAGGAGGGAGTATGTCTGTACAAAAGGCAGAGTCATTATGAGCTGAACAGCTAGCTACCTTCAGCACTGTTAGTTATACCACCTCCATGCGCCTGCTTTGAGCCCAGTTGTCCTACCATGCTTTCCCATCTGTTCTTGGACACAGATCAAGTGCTTGGGGCATGTTCAAAATTTATTTCTTAGTATTCTAGATATTGTAATTTTGCTGAACCTATTGCATCCTGTCTACATAAAATGTTAGATTTATGGCATTCTATGGCTATAAGGAAACACGATACTGTTTTGTTTTGTTTGGAAGCTATTTCTGAGAAGCCCTAAGGAATCACGTCAGGTAGAGAAAAAGAACAAACTGGGCTCTGGATCCTTCTCCCTGGCCTCAACCAGAGAAGATTTTCCTAATTGTGAAATCCGTATCTGGATTTTACACAAGCTATAATTTGAAAAGGGATTATGAGCCACACCCCTCCAAAAAAGAAGATGAGAAAACTGCTAGTCCGAACCGCAGAGAGTAACAGCCTCATGCAAAAAGCATATGGTGTTCATCTGCTGCAGAAGTAGCTCTAGTAAATATTAAAATCCAAGCATGAGAGCTGCTTAGGCCAAGTCTTGCACTATTGGTCTCTTTTAATATAAACATCTTTGTGGAGGAAGTGGGTATTGTGGCTGGTCTTCTAAAATGTCTACTGTGCCCTTCAAGTCATTTTTTTTTTTTAGAGCCACCAGTAGGCATTTATAGCAAGAACAGGGTCTTCACCATCCCTTGAGTGTGAAGTACAGATACCTTCAGGTCACACTGAGGCTTTAGTGCTTGACTGTCCCAGATTAGACTGATGGGAGGGGTGGGGACCTGAAGCTGGTATAACCCTTACCAGTGGGTGAGAAGAGCACCATTAAACTGTGAATCTCTGATCACTTTATAGATGTCTGTAGTCCATATGTCAATATGCATACATAGAAATGACAAGATAATAGCCTTTTTTTTTTTTTTAAACCCCAGAGCACTGATTAACTCTGGCTTATTGTGGTGTGGGGGACTGAACCTGGAACGTAAGAGCCTCAGACGTGAAAGTCTTTCTGCATAACCATTATGCTATCTACCCCTACCCCACAATAGCCTTTTTTTTTTTTTAAAGGTTTTATTTATTTATGAGAAAGACAGGAGGAGAGAGAAAGAACCAGACATCACACTGGCACATGTGCTGCCGGGGATCAAACTTGTGACCTCATGCTTGAGAGTCCGAAGCTTTACCACTGCGCCACCTCCCGGACCACAGCCTTTCTTCAATCACAACAAGTATTTATTTATTTATTTATTTATTGCCTGCAGTTGCCGGCACTATAAATTCACCACTCCTGGTGGCCTTTTTGTTTTCCCCTGGGATAGGACAGAGAAATTGAGAGAACATGGGGAGACAGAGCGAGAGAGAAAGCCACCTACAGACCTGCTTTTCCATTTGTGAAACATCCCCCTGCAGGTGGGGAGCTGGGGGGGGGGGGGGCTCGAACCAGGATCCTTGTGCAGGTCCTTGCACTTAGTACTATGTGCGCTTAACCGGGTGTGGTACCACCTGGCCCCTCAATGATTTTTAATTTGAGGCTGGAGAATAGCTTACCTGGTAGAGTGTGTGCCCTGCTATACACGAAGTCTTGGGTTAAAACCCTAATACCGCATGGAAACGCAATGGGTAGCATGTCGGGAATTCCATGGATGGTGGAGCAGTGCTGTAGTGTCTCTGTTCTGTCTCTTAAAAACAGTGTGGGTGGGGGCCTGGGCAGTAACACAGCCAGTTGAGCACATATGCTCCCAAGCTAAGGGCCCGGGTTTGAACCCCTGCTCCCCACCTGCAGGGGGGATGTTTCACAAGCAGTGAAGCAGGTTTGCAAGAGTCCATCTTTCTATCCTGCTCTTTTTTTTTTTTTTAAAGATTTTATTTATTTATGAGAAAGATAGGAGAGAGAAAGATAGGAGGAGAGAGAAAGAGCCAGACATCACTCTGGCATATGTACTTCCGGGGATCGAACTCGGGACCTCATGCTTGAGAGTCCAATGCTTTATCCACTGCGCCACCTCCCAGACCACTGTACTGCTCTTTATCTTCCCATCTGTGAGTGAGACCCTCTAGTATTTGTCCTTCTCCTTCTGACTTATTTTGCTCAGTGTGATTCCTTTCAATTTCATTCATGTTGTAGCAGAGAAGATACCATGCTTTTTTAAAAATTGTTCTTTTCTTTTAATTTTTTTTAAAACATTCCCTTTTATTGTTGTAGTTATTACTGTTGTTGTTATTGATGTCGTTGTTGTTGGATAGGACAGAGAAATGGAGAGAGGAGGGGAAGACAGAGAGGGGGAGAGAAAGATAGACACCTGCAGACCTGCTTCACTGCCTGTGAAGTGACTCCCCTGCAGGTGGTGAGCTGGGGGCTCGAACCAGTATCATTGCGCTGGTCCTTGTGCTTTGCACCATCTGCACTTAACCCGCTGTACTACCACCTGACTCCTAATACCATGCTTTTTAGAGTCACTTAGTATATATGAATTCTTGAACTTTGAAACTCTAGTCTGTGTTCAGACCCCCAGTTGCACAATCCTCCATTCCCATTAAATTTATTTTCATATTCATTTATTTATTTATTTTCCTTTTGTTGCCCTTTTTTATTGTTGTTGTCGTTATTGTTGTTGTTGTTACTGATGTCGTTGTTGGATAGGACAGAGAGAAATGGAGCAAGGGGGGAAGACAGAGAGGGGGTGAGAAAGATAGACACCTGCAGACCTGCTTCACTGCCTGTGAAGCAACTCCCCAGCAGGTGTGGAGCCGAGGCTCGAACCATGATTCTTACGCTGGTCCTTGCACTTTGTGCCACGTGCGCTTAACCCGCTGTGCTACTGCCCGATTCCCCAAACTTATTTTCAATCCTATCAGGTTCTTGTTTTTTTTTTTTTTTTTTCCTCCTCCTAGCATATAAATTTCTCCTTTCCAGTACAGACTTCACCACCAAGCAACTCAAATACACTCACATCACCCTCCTCACATCCTTTAGTGCTTGCTGCTTCTCCAGCCAGTTCTACTTCTAGATGAGCCCATCTTCTGTTCCACTACCCGAGGCGCAGATCTGATGCTGAGCCTTTCTAAGGGAAGTCACATAACCTTGCTGATGGACTTAATAACAGGATGACAGTTTCTAGCCTTCTCTGAGTCCCAGGTGCTGCCAGCAAAGCTTTGGCAGCTACTGTTCTTTCCCACAGGGTCTCTTTCCTGAAACCTCCTTCATTCTCTGTCCCTTTTCTTCTCAACAGATGTACTGGTTACTTCAGGATGACTAGAGAGGGGCCCAGGAGATAGCTTACCCAGTAAAGCATACGCTTTACCATGCACAGTGACCTGGGTTCGAATCTTCAGCTACCATGTGGGTGCACCATGCAAAGAGGAAGCTTCATGAACAGTGCTGGGGTATTGCCCCTTCTCCCTCTGTCTCTCACCTTCTATCTAAAAAAGACAGAGAACTCATTGGAGAGGTGGAGTTGTGCAGGCATGGGAAAAAATTGCTAGAGGGACCATTGAATTTGAGCTCTTTCAACTCTTCCCCAGTTTCACATTTCCCCCGTGACTCCTGTCCCCTGGTGACTTCCTCTCTGAAACCTTGTGACATCATGCCCACCTCTCTCATACTTGTTTCTCTTTCTCTGACTCCTCATTTCAGCCTGCAAATGGCCTCTGATCCTAAAAACAAAACAAACACCCTCCGCCCCTGGCCCCTGTTTACCTTCCTCTCCAACTAACACCCTTTCTCCTCCCCTCACTGCTTCTGATGTTGAGGGTACTCTGTTCCCTGCCCCTGGACTTTTGCCCATTACTCTATTGTATCTTACAAAAAAAAAAAGTCACCAAAGCCTGTGTACTGCACTTTCCCATTCTTCAGCCTGACTTTCCCACTGTGTTTGACCCTTTTGATCACTCATCTTAAAAATCTCTTCTCTCTGGATTCCCCCATATGGACTTCCTCTATCCTGATTGCCTATTCTGAAAATGTTGTTTCACTGCTCATTTCATTTCACTTGTCCCTTTAATGTTGGTGCATCTCAATTTCAGTTTCTTTTTTTTTGCATCTCAGTTTTTTTCTTGAGAATTTCTTTTTCTCACTGTGTGCTTTCTTTGGTATAGTAGAAATTATATATATTGCCACCAGGATTATATCTGATGCTTGATGCATGACAATTCCACTACTCTTTTTCCTTCTTTTTAAAATTATTTTACTTAATTTTTTTATTTATAAAAAGGAAACATTGAATAAACCATAGGATAAGAGGGGTACAGCTTCACACAATTCCCACCACCAGAACTCCGTAGCCCGTCCCCTCCCCTGATAGCTTTCCTATTCTTTATCCCTCTGGGAGTATGGACCCAAGGTCATTGTGGGGTGCAGAAGGTGGAAGGTCTGGCTTCTGTAATTGCATCCCCTCCCCACTGAACATGGGCATTGACAGATCGATCCATACTCCCACCCTGTCTTTCTCTTTCCCTAGTGGGGAGGGGATCTGGGGAAGCAGAGCTGCAGGACACATTGGTGGGGTTGTCTGTCCAGGGAAGTCTGGTTGCATCCTGTTAGCATCTGGAACTTGGTGGTTGAAAATAGAGTTAACATATAAAGCCAAACAAATTGTTGACCAATCATGGACCTAAAGGCTGGAATAGTGCAGATGAAGAGTTGGGGTGCCCTCCATTTTGTAGATAGCTAGTAGGCATATTTTAGTTAAATTCCAAAGGGCCTGTGGCTATACTAGTGTTTTTGTTTGCTTGTTTTTGCCTGAGCCTGAATCTGATATGCAGGTGGATCCTAATTATTGTCTGGGGAGATGATGTCATGGCTAGCAGAAGGACCAGAAAGCTGGATCAGGGAGAGAGTAGCTCCAAATATGAGAAAGGTGTATAAATATTGTTGACTGTAAACCCCATCGATTTGATGTGATCTGGGGCCCATATTCAGCTTAGGAGCCTATGTGACCTCTGCATCCCTGTAGATTTGAGCTCACATTCTGTGGTCAAGAGTAGGAACGTTCCAAGCTGCCCCAATATCAGGACCCATCTTCCTCAGGTGTAGAATAGAGTATGTTGTCCATCCTCCCTTCAGAGGATGGAACATTCTCTACCATTGTTGATCCAAGTTGAGGGCAAGGTCCTATGGGGGCCCACAAAGGGGTCTATTGTGTTGTTCCTGTTAGGAATCACCGGTAACAGTGGAGAGAGGGATTTATTCAAGGTCTAGACCCATCCTGTCTGTTTGGGAATCTCAGGACTCCCCAAATAGGGCCCCAGTATTTTTCTTGAGAATTTCTTTTTCTCGTTGTGTGCTTTCTTTGGTATAGTAGAAATTGTATATATTGCCACCAGGATTATATCTGATGCTTGGTGCATGACAATTCCACTACCTCTGGCTACCCTTTTTCTTTCTTTTTTTAAATTTCTTAAATTTTTTTTATTTTACCAGAGTACTGCTCAGCTCTGGCTTATGGTGGTGCAGGGGATTGAACCTGGGACTTTGGTTTTCTTTCTTTCTTTTTAATTCTGTTCAGATAGGAAATGCTCTATTATTTTTTTTGTAATTAAGAAATTAAAGAGTACAGATAACAGAATCTTTACCTCTGCAAAGGTAAAGACATAACTCAGCTCAAACTCTGAATTCTTTTTTTTTTTTTAAAGATTTTATTTTGTTTATGAAGAAGATAGGTAGAGAGAGAAAGAACCAGACATCACTCTGGCACATGTGCTGCTGGGGATCAAACTTGGGACCTCATGCTTGAGAATCCAAAGCTTTATCACTGCGCCACCTCCCGGACCACCCAAACTCTGAATTCTTATCACTTTCCCTGTTACCCACTTATCATGCTCATCTCTGTGCTTATCAGGCCGGGAGAGACAAAGCATCAAAAAGCACAGGTAGGGAGTCAGGCAGTAGCACAGCAGGCTAAGCACATGTGGCACAAAGCACAAGGACCGGCAGTAAGGATCCCGGTTCGATCCCCTGGCTCCCCACCTGCAGGGGAGTCGCTTCACAGGCAGTGAAGCAGGTCTGCAGGTGTGTATCTTTCTCTCCCCCTCTCTGTCTTCCCCTCCTCTCTCCATTTCTCTCTGTCCTATCCAACAACGACGACGGCAGCAATAATAACCACAACAACAAAAAAAAAACAACAAGGGCAACAAAAGGGAATAAAAAAAAAAAGCACGGGCAATCTCAGCTCTTGAAGAAACTGCAGTATTGGGGCATGACCCTTCAAAAGGCAGCATCATCAAATAGAAGCCTTATCAACTCCCTTATGTGGCAAAGGTAATAATACTAAAGATTAAATGACTTGACATAATAGTGAAGACAGAAGAAACTACACTATAAAAGTGATCATTTTTTCTCTCTTTTCTTTAGCTTGTTTTGTGATGATTCTTTGCAACTTGCTTTATTCAAAACTGCTTGGCAGCAGTTTTCTGCAGGAAAAAAAAACCTGGGGGGGAAATACATTGTCAAAAATCAGTAATTTAAACAATTACTGATTGTTGTTATTTGATCCCAGACCTCATAGACACGCTGCTTGACAACAGAAGAAGAAGGGACTGGGAAACTGGTTGGTAGCAAAGATGTGGGTAAGCCTCCAATATGGCATCATTGAGCATGCCAGAATAAAATATCAGCACTGCAGGCCAGTCATAGTGCCGGTGTATTTCACTGAAAACAATAGGCTAAGCAGCTGTGATTCCCAGCTTATAATGTACAGAATAACTCTGTAAGGCCCTCTATGTAATGACCCAGATGGACTGGATGGGAGTAATTCAGCAACTGCATTTAAATTCTTGCCACCAAGGTAATGTTCTACAGTTTTACCTGGGAAGTGTAATGGTATCTACAGACGTGTCCCTAGCTGTGGCTCTAAGCAGAAATTCAAAGCCTTCTCTTCATCTAGTCAATGGAGGAACTCATCTTACAGTGAGAGAGGGCAATGCTTTCTTTTCAACTTACTTTTGTTTCCTTTTTTTTATTTCTTTATTGGGGAATTAATGTTTTACATTCAACAATAAATACAATAGTTTGCACATGCATAACATTCCCCAGTTTATTTTTTTTAATCATATTTATTGAGGGAGTTAATGGTTTACACTGTAGTCATTGACACATGGGTACAATTTCATTATGCACCATGGCCCCAAAGTGGTCTTCTTTCCTTTCTCTTCCTCCTCCTCCCCCTTCCTTTCTTTCTCTTTCTTGGTAGAGACAGAGAGAAATAGAGAGAAGGGGAAGAAAGACACCTGTAGCACTGTTTCACCACTTGTGAAGCTTCCTCCTCCCCCCTGCCCCCCGGCAGGTGAAGTCAGAAGACATGAACCCAGGTCCTCGAACATGATGGGGTGTGTGTGTGTGTGTGTGTGTGTGTGTGTGTGTGTGTGCGTGCGCGCTCTACAGGGTGCACTGTCACCCAGCTCCTAGTAATATATATTTTTTCCAAGTAGATGGAATAAGTTCAAATTCTAGTGTCTCTCTTTGTCACTGCCTACATCCCTTTGGGGACCTCTGATTTTGTTTCTAAAATTTTTTCTTTCAAAATATAATGCTTCAGTTGCCTCAGGTTTTCATCTTTCACTTGAATTACTGCCGGGGGGGGGGGTCCTCACTGATTTATTCAAATCTGGATGCTCTTCTTTCTGTCTTATTTTCTCTCTCCAGAGTAGCCTCTCTAAGTAAAATGCAGGTTTCACAGTTTCACTCTCTTGTTTCAAAACTCCAATCTTTTATGTTGAAGATTTTTATCTTTTTTTTAATGAAAATGATTTTTAAAGATTTATTTATTTATTAATGAGAAAGGAGGAGAGAGAAAGAACCAGACATTACTCTGGTACATGTGCTGCTGGGGATTGAACCCAGGACTTCATGCTTGAGAGTCCCTTGCTTTGTCCACTGTGCCACCAACAGGATCACTCTGTTGAAGTTTTTGTTTTTTTTTCCCCCCAGGGTTATCTCTGGGGCTTGATGCCTGCACTACGAATCCACTGCTCCTGGAGGGTTTTTTTTTTTTTTTCCATTTTTGTTGCCCTTGTTGTTATTGCTGTTGTTGGATAGGACAGAGAGAAATGGAGAGAGGAGGGGAAGACAAAGAGAGGAAGAGAAAGATAAACACCTGCAGACCTGCTTCACCACTTGTGAAACGACCCTCCTTACAGGTGGGGATCTGGGGCCTCGAACTGGGATCCTTGGGCCGGTCCTTGAGCCATGTGCGCTTAACCCACTGTGCTACCACCCAACTCCTGAGGATCTTTAAATGTTAAGTCTAAGTGCTAATACATAGTGTATTGCCCTGTATCTCTGTCATCATCCCCAGCCACTGGTGACTCTCCTACGCTAGTTTGTCATCTGGAGGATACTTTGCCTTGCCTTCACTTCACACCTCTTTGTCCTTTCATTCCCTCTGCCTGCCATGCCCTTTTCTTCAACTGACAAACAACCTTAAAGAGCCAGAGAGATCTTTACTCCTTTTTGGCCCTTCTGAGGCCCCTATATCCTTCCATCCTGTTTCTCCTTTTGTGCAGGTAGTGGCTTTATACATTTCTTCAGTTGCCAGTGTAATCACTGTATATCAGAGTTATTTATGTACCTCTGAGATGGGGCTTGGCATACTGCCTGGCAATGCTGGTTGATTTGAATAATGAGTGGAACGAATGACAGGGTGGGTCTTAGAAGGAACTTGTAAGATAGAATGAACAAGTTGAAGTTATTCAAGGTAAATGTGGATCAAAAAAGTCAATTTCACAATAAGATGAGAGAGTTGTGGTTTAATAGCACAATGTGTTACAAATTAGTTAGGGGTTTTGTTTGATAGCTCCCTGCTGTCAAACAACTGTGTGAGGAGGTCACAAAAGTGAAGAAATGGGAAGATGGGAGGGAGGACGAGGAGGCAGGCAGAGAATGTGAAAGCAGCAGTATCTAGGTTCACACCCAGAATTTTGTGTTTGATTCTAGGTATTATGGTTTTAGAGGAACAGCAATAACCACCCTCTCCTTTTTCCTTTTCTGTTTCATAGTTAAGAGCACTGGGGCTTAGTGCTTGCAGGAGAACTCCACTGCTACTGGGCAGTCAATCCCTCTGTCCACACATCCCTCTGTCCTTCCTTCTCTGTTCCCCTCCACTACCTCTCCTCCTCCCTTTCTCAGGTGAGAGACAGACGGAGGGAGACAGAGAGACAAAGAGAAGACACCTACAGAACTTCTCAATTTCTTGTGAAGGTTTCCCCCCCGCAGGTGGGGTTTGGGGGCTTGAACCCAGGTCTTTACTCATGGCAATGTGTGTGCTGTACTGCCCAGTCCCACAATAATCATTAAAAGAAAAATATTATTTTATTATTATTTATTAACAAAACAGAAGAGAGAACCAGAGCATCAGCGAGGCATATTCAGTGAAGAGATTGAATTTGGAACTTCATGAATGTAAGTCCAATGTTCTGTCTGCTGTGTCACTACTGAACAGCAACAATAATGCTTGAAATCATTTTTTTTTTTTAAGATTTAAAAAAGTTTTATCGGGGCCGGGTAGTATTGTATCTGGTTGAGAGCACATATTACAATTTACAAGGACCAGAGTTTGAGCCCCCAGTCCCCACCTGCAGGGAAAAAGCTTTGTGAGTGGTGGAATAGTGCTGCAGGTGTCTATCTTTCTTTCGCCTTTTCTAGCTCCCCTTACCTTCTCGATTTATGCCTGTCTTTATCCAATAAATAAAGTTAATAAAATTTAACAAATTATCGGGGAGTTGGGCGGTAGCGCAGTGGGTTAAGCCCATGTGGCGCAAAGCTCAAGGACCCATGTGAGGATCCCTATTCAAGCCCCCAACTCGCTACCTGCAGGGGAGTCGCTTCACAGGCGGTGAAGCAGGTCTGCAGGTGTCTTATCTTTCTCTCCCTTCTTTGTCTTCCCCTCCTCTCTCCATTTCTCTCTGTCCTATCCAACAACGACGACATCAGTAACAACAATAATAACTACAACAATAAAACAACAAGGGCAACAAAAGGGAATAAAAAATGTTTTAAATTATCATAAGAAACCAACTACAAGGATAGCATGATGAAGAAGAAAAATGAAGAAGGTACAGATGTACAAAATTAGCCATAAAAATAAAAAAAGTAGCTATAAATCATGGCACTGGGGAAGTAGCCACTGAAACAGAAAAATAGTGTCTTTGCAGGTCTGTGCATATTATATATATATATATATATTGAATTTACTTGTATTTTATTAGTTATTTACTTATATATTTTAAAGATTTTATTAATGAAAGATATAGAAAGAGAGAGCGAAGGAGAATTAGACATCACTCTGGTACATGAACTGCTGGGATTAGACTTGGCACCTCACACTTGAGAGCACAATTGTTTTTTTTTTTGTTTTGTTTTCTCATTTAATTTGTTTGTGTGTGGTACCTAGGCTTTGTGCATGTATGATTTCACTGCTCCCAGAGTGATTTTTTTTCCTACATTTTTATTATTTCAAATAGAGACAGGGTCAGGGAGACAGATGACAGCACTGCCTTACACATCTTTGGAGATTCTCCTAGGTGCCCTGTTACCAGGCATCAGACTACATCCTACTGAATGAATGTTTTCCAGTCCCAAGAATTCTCAATTCTTTTATACTATGTAAATATATTTAAAATTTTTGATGACATCAATAGTTTTCTAGGGAATTTCTGTAACAGAAATTATATGTGTGTGTGTGATTTGAGGTCTCATGCATTTGTGATTTCACTATTCTGGACCACTTTTTCTTTTTTTTAAATATTTCTTTATTCATTTTCCCTTTTTGGTTGCCCTTGTTGTTTTATTGTTGTTGTTATTGTTGTTGTTGTTATTGATGTCGTCGTCATTGGATAGGACAGAAAGAAATGGAGGGAGGAAGGGAAGACAGAGAGGAGGAGAGAAAGACAGACACCTGCAGACCTGCTTCACCGCCTGTGAAGCAACTCCCCTGCAGGTAGGGGAGCCGGGGACTCAAACCAGGATACTTACACAGGTCCTTGTGCTTTGCGCCACCTGCACTTAACCCCTGTGCTACTGCCAGACTCCCCCCACATTTTCTTTTTATAGCTTTAGTCCCATTGCATGTTCTTGGGAAAAGAGGAAAATTTCATTAAAATTCCATTTTATTTTATTTTTTATTTATAAAATGAAGATACTGACAAGACCATAGGATGATCAGAGGGGTATAATTCCACACAGTTTCTACCACTAGAACTCCCTATCCCATTGCCCCCTGAAAGCTCTCCTATTCTTATTTATTTATTTATTTATTTATTTATTTATTTATTTATTTATTTATTATTGGATAGAGAGAGAGAAATTTTCGAGGGGAGAGGAAGAGTGAGGGAGAGGGGGAGAGAGAGAGAGAGAGAGAGACCTACGCTCCTGCTTCACCACTTGAAGGAAAGCTCTCCTATTTTTTATCCCTCTGTGAGCATGGACCCAAGATTACTATGGGGTGCAGAAAGTGGAAGGTCTGGCTTCTGTAATTGCTTCCCCGCTGAACATAGGCATTGGTAGGTTGATCCATACTCCCAGCCTGTCTCTTTCCCTAGTGGGGCAGAGCGGGGAGGTTGGACTCCAGGACACATTTGGTGGGGGTGTCTCCCAGGGAAGTCTAGTTGGCATCGTGGTAGCATCTGGAACCTAGTGGCTGAAAAGGAGTTAAGATATAAAACAGAACAAATTGTTGACTAATCATGAACCTAAAGGCAAGAATATTGCAGATGAAGATTTTGGGGTCTCGGTTTTGGAAAAAGCTAGTAGGTCTATTTTAGGTATATGCCAAGGGACCCATGATTTTACTAGTTTTTGCCTGAGTCTTTCTCCCTCCCTTCCTCTCTTTTCTCTCACCTTCTATCTATCTGAAAAGAAGGGGAGTCTACCAGAAACAGTAAAATTATACAGACACAGAGCTAAGACAAAAGCCTCAGTGGCAAAAAAAAGAGAAGAAGAAAGTTCCTACTTCTTTTTAAGAAACAAATATAACATTAACATCTAAGTATGATTTTAAAAAAAGCAGTGCAAGGAAAGAGAATTATAGACCAGTTACTTATAGATACCCATACAAAATTACATGTGTAGTACTAATATAATGCTAATATTTTATTAATGAATAAAATCCCAACCTCATATTAAAAGGATAATTCACTGTGATCAGGTGGTGTTAATTCCAAAAATGCAAAGTAGAGTCATTTTTGGGAAATCTATTAGTATCATATACCATGTTAACTGGTCTCAGGAAATAATCATGTCTATTTTCTTTTTCTTTAAGATTTTTTAGTATTTATTTATTTATTTATTCCCTTTTGTTGTCCTTGTTGTTTTATTGTTGTTGTTATTGATGCCATTGTTATTAGATAGGACAGAGAGAAATGGAGAGAGATGGGGAAGACAGGGAGAAAGATAGACACCTGCAAACCTGCTTCACCATTTGTGAAGCTACTCCTCTGCAGGTGGGAAGCTGGGGGCTCGAACCAGGGTCCTCACTCTAGTCCTTGCTCTTTGTGCCACCTGCGCTTAACCCGCTGAGCTACTGCCCGACTCCCTCATTTCTTTTTTAAAAATTTATTTATTTATAATATGGAAACACTGACAATAACCATAGAATAAGAGGGGTACAATTCCCACCACCGGAACTCCATGTCCCACCCCCTGTTTATCCCTCTGGGAGCATGTACCCAGGCTCATTATGGGATGCAGAAGATGGAAGGTCTGGCTTCTGTAATTGCTTCCATGCTGAACATGGGCATTGACATGGGATCCATACTCCCAGTCTTCCTCTCTCTTTCCCTATGGGGCAGGGATCTGGGGAAGTGGGGCTCCAGGACACATTAGTGGGGTTGTCTCTCCAGGGAAGTCCAGTTGGCATCATGCTAGCATCTGGAACCTGGTGGCTGAAAAAGAGTTAACATATAAAGCCATACAAATTGTTGATTTATCATGAACCTAAAGGCTAGAAAAATGCAGATGAAGATTTGGGGGTCTCCATTTTGGTCTATTTTCTTTTTCTTTCTCTTTTTTTGCCTCCTTGGTTATCATTGGTGCTCAGTGCCAACATTATAAAACCACTACTCCTGGAGGCCATTTATTTGACAGGGCAGAGAGAAATTGAGAGAGGAGAGGGAGATAGGGAGAGAGAACAAGAGACACCTGCAAACCTGCTTCACCACTTGTGAAGTGACCCACTGCAGGTGGGGAGCTGGGGCTGGATTCTGGATGCTTGTGTGGGTCCTTACCCTTAGTACTATGTGTGCTTAACTAGGTGTGACACTGCCTAGGCCCTGAAACTGTCTATTTTCTAGGAGTGAACAATAGTAAAAGGCCTATTATGAATAATAAGAGTCAGGCTTCTCATTAAAGGAGAAAGAATTTGCAAATAAGGAAAAGGGAAAGAGAAACACAAACTGGGTTGAAGGAGAGATTGAAATGATTCTTGTATATATCTGTCAGTTAAGATAAGGTATCTACCCACCTGCAGGGGAGTCACTTCACAGGTGAAGCAGGTCTGCAGGTGTCTATCTTTCTCTCCCCCTGTCTGTCTTCCCCTCCTCTCTCCATTTCTCTCTGTCCTATCCAACAACGAACAACATCAACAATGGCAATAATAATGACCACAACGAGGCTACAACAACAAGGGCAACAAAAGGGGGAAAAATGGCCTCCGGGAGCAGTGGATTCATGGTGCAGGCACCAAGCCCAGCAATAACCCTGGAGGAAAAAAAAAAGATAAGGTATCTATGCATATACACACTTAATGCTTTTCCTTTCTTTCATGCAACCATAGTTTTTGCTGGGGCTTGGTAAATGCATAATGAATCACCAATCCAGATGGCCTTTTTCTCTTTTTTCCTTCCTTCCTTTCTTTTTTTCTCTCTTTTCTATTTTTTCTTCCTTTTTAAAATTTTATTTGATAGGACAGAGAGGAATTGAGAGAGAAAGGGGGAGATTGAGAGGGAGAGAGAAAAAAAGATACCTGTAGCACTGCTTTCCATCTCAAAGCTTCCCCCTTGCAGATGGGGACCAGGAGCTTAACCTGGGGTCCTTGCACATGGTAATATGCACAGGTGCACAGTTGCTCACTCCATTTCATACACTTTTTTCTACTCATGAGAGGGCCTAGTGTGCTATTCCAGTAAAATGAATACACCTCAAGCCCAAACTTTGATTTCTAAAAACCATTTTCCAATAAAAGGAGTCAGCATTATTTTGAGAATTAACTTGGATTTCAGAGTTGCAGTAGGATAAATACAGAATAAAACTGGGATTTCTTCTGATAGTCCAGAGAGTGATTAAGTGCTAAAAAATTACTGACCCTGTGACCTAGAAATCCCACTTCTGGGTATGCATTCAAAAGTATTAGAATAAATATCTTGCAGAGATGTTTGGGCACTCATACTTATAATTACGAGCATTAATTTTGACAGCCAAGTAGTGGGAGCAACCCAGATGTCCATAAACAGATGACTGAATAAACAAAATGTTTTATAAACTTTCAGTGGACTATCATCCAACCTTAAGAAATCCAGGGCGTGCTACAACATGGAGGACTCTTGAGGACTTCATGCTAAGTGAAACAGACCATACACAGGAAGATGAATAAATACTGTGTGATTCCACTTATATGAGTTTGCTTAAGTAGTTAAATTTGTAGAAATAAAACAAATAGAATGATGGTTAGCAGAGTCTGAAGGGAGGGAGCATTTGGAGTTGTTATTTAATGGGAGTGCTTAGTTTCATTTTCACAAGGCAAGATACATTGATTCATTGCACAACAATACTACTAAATTATCTACTTAAAAATGGTTGAGATAGGGACCAGGATATCACTCACCTGGTAAAATGGGTGCCTTACATGCACAATGAAGTCCAGGGTTTGAGCCTTGAGCTCACATGGAAGTGTTGACACACCAGGGGAAACTACTTGGGGTGGTGGGTTTTTGCTATGGTGTTTCTCTGTCCCTTCCTTACTGTGTATCTGCAATAAGAAGAATGAGAATAGGGAGTGCAAATAGCCCCGGAAAGAAGAATGACAATACTGCCTCTGATACTGCTGCTTTAAGCTGGGTACCCACTTTGAGTAGATTGTTGAACACTGGCAGGTGGTGGGGTGAGTGGCTTAGAGTACTAAACTTTCGATCCAAAGACCTTAGTGAGGTCATAGAAATCTCAAGGATGCATTTATTTCAGCAACAGTATGTAGAGTGGAAAGAACTTTGATTCAGGAGTTAGAATGATCCCCATATTCATAGAATGATTTCTATTTATTCCCTTTTGTTGCCCTTGTTTTTTATTGTTGTTATTGATGTTGTCATTGTTGGATAGGACAGAGAGAAATGGAGAGAGGAAGGGAAGACAGAGAGGGGGAGAGAAAGATAGATACCTGCAGACCTGCTTCACCACTTGTGAAGCGACTCCCATGAAGGTGGGGAGCCGGGGGCTCAAACTGGGATCCTTATGCCAGTCCTTGCACTTTGCGGTTTCTATTTATTATCATGGTGACCTTGGAGAAGCTATTTCACCTTTTTTTAATCTCAGCTTCCAACCAGCAAAACAGACACAGTACAGTCTCCCTTTTAGAGAAAATATGCGAAGGCCCTAGCATAACTTTTGATACAAAATATTCAGGAAAGAGGTAACTGTTATCATTTCCTCTGTAGAATCCTCTTTTGTTGGAAGACCAGAGCCATGACTAATGTACATGAAAAGCCCTGTTAAAAACCTCTAATCAGTTTTGCATCAGTGACAACTTCTATTCAATGGCCAAGAGAAGGTTAAGGTTACTTCAGTAGAAATTATCTTGGCCTAATGAAAGATACTTGTTCTTGTTTGTCCTTGAATAATTAACTTCCACAGTCACCTAAGTCTTGGTCTGATGAAATCTGACAAATGTTTCACTTGTGCAAACAAATTAGTTGAGCCCCTGCTTCTGAGAGTTCAGTCTCTCTAGACTCTAGTCTCTCCCTGCAGGGAGCAGAGTTTAGAACGGAGCTCCTTTGAGCTCACTGATCTCTTTGCCTCATCCCCTCCTTCAAGAACCCCCTAAACCTTGGGCTTCGGGTTGATTGAATCCTTTCTTGGCTCTCACTGTGCCAAATGTCTCATTGCACTTGTTTGTGTGAGTTTCTCCATGTCTTTCTTTTTGTTAGCTTCTTTTTAAGATTCCGTTATTAATTAATTTGATAAAGAATGAGAGAAACCAGAGCACTGACTCAGCTCTGGCATATGGGTGTACCAGGGATTGAACTGGGGCCCTTTAGGGTTTCAGGCTTAATACTAAACTATGTCTCTATCCTTCTCTATAAGCTTCTTGAAGGCATAAAGTTCATGGCAGCCACACACCGTAATTCTGTATAATGCCTGCTCTCACAATGTTATTGCACTGACTGTGTGACACAGGAAACCCTTAAGCAGATCAGCCAGAAGTGTTGGAAACTTTCTGGAAGAGTCAGTGTTAAAACTAAGACTTGACCATGAAGGACGATAAATGACATAGTGGGGGTTGTATTGTTAAATGGGAAACTGGGGAATGTTATGCATGTACAAGCTATTGTATTTACTGTTGAATGTAAAACATTAATTCCCCAATGAAGAAATAAATAAAAAAAAAAACACCTAAGACTTGGGAGATGTTTGTGGCCCAATTTCTAGCCCCTGTACAGTGCACAAGAATACTGCAATGGGGAGGCTTAAGTGCTATGGTACCTCTCCCTTTCTCAAAAAAATGTCAACCTGGAGTGGTGAAATCCCACATGTGTGAGACCTCAAAAGGGAAAGAGAGAAGCAGACATGGTGCACTTGGGCATGGTCCTGGTTTTTTTTTAAATTTCTTTATTGGAGGATTAATGTTTTATAGTCAACAGTAAATACAATAGTTTGCACATACATAACATTTCTCAGTTTTCCACACAACAGTCAACTGGCCCTGGGTTTATAGAGCCATATGCAAGAAAAGTGAGTGAAGTTGGAGACGGGGCTACACAGGACAGACCTAAAATGGCAACTGAGGCCTTTTTTTTTTTTTTTTAATTGTCACCAGGGTTATCATGTGGTAAGGCATGTGCTTAAAGAGGGAGCCATCTCCCTGCCCCAGGATACAGGATGTTTTCTAGAGGTAGAGAGAGAGAAGAGAGGAGAGGAGAGGAGAGGAGAGGAGAGGAGAGGAGAGGAGAGGAGAGGAGAGGAGAGGAGACTAGTGGAGGGTGATAGGTGGGAATGTGTGAAGGGAGGTTGAGAGTCATATTGGACCAGAGATTGGTTAGGAGTTTTATACAGAAATCAGGCTGTTAGACCCCAGATTTTACCCTTACTCCTTTTTCTGGCCTGTGCTCCTTTTCTCTAGAGCAGGGTGGTGTTTAGCCAGTGCAGTGAGAGCAGACCTGTGAGACTACAGACCTTAGCCTACCCAGGGGATGGGAGTCTAGCCATGCTGGGTGGGCAGAAGGTGCAGCTGCCTTTGTCCTTTGGAGTGAGTCAGAGAGCAAGATGTCCATAGCAAATATCTGAGCAACATTTACTGAGTTTTCATACCAAATCTGCTGTATTCTAGCTTTGGGGACTTTGGAGAAGTGATATAACTTCCCTGAACCTCATCCATAGAATGGGCATGATACCGAGATCCCTCCACATTCCATTAATTGAATTAGATGATGATGGTAATAATGAAAACAGTAGGGGTTGGGCAGTGGTGCACTGGGTTAAGCACACATAGTACAAAGTGCAAGAACTCAAGCAAGGGTCCTGGTTTGAGCCCCCAACTCCCCACCTGCAGGGGGATCGCTTCACAAGCCATGAAGCAGGTCTGCAAGTTTCTTTTTTTTTTTTTTTTTTTTTTGCGCCACCTTGTGATTGACCAATAAATCACACATTTCTGCATCAACAGGTGACCTACATACAGTCTTAAGTTCTTCACAGCTGAGGACATTCAACAGTAGTAATAGATGTGCGTGAGACTTGAAAATGGAAGAAAAGGCAGGACCATAGGGAAAAAAGGGTATATATATATATATGTAATAGTCAACCCATATCTGTTTCTTTTTTTTTTTTTTAATGTTTGTATGATTTTTTTTTGATTTTTTTTTTATTTAAGAAAGGATTAATTAACAAAACCATAGGGTAGGAGGGGTACAACTCCACACAATTCCCACCACACAATCTCCATATCCCACCCCCTCCCCCGATAGCTTTCCCATTCTCTATCCCTCTGGGAGCATGAACCCAGGGTCATTGAGGGTTGCAGAAGGTAGAAGGTCTGGCTTCTGTAATTGCTTCCTCGCTGAACATGGGCGTTGACTGGTCGGTCCATACTCCCAGTTGGTCTGCAAGTTTCTATCTTTCTCTCTCCCTCTCTGTCTTCCCCTCTCCTCTCAATTTCTTTCTGTCTTATCCAAAAAAATAAAAAATGACCATAGGAGCTGTGGAATTATAATGTAGGCATCAAGCCCCAGTGATAACACTGTAGGCAAAAATAAATAAATTAAATAATTAAAATAGTAAAGACCATCAGCTGTGTTGCAGACCCTGTTCAGGTGCATTTATTAACTCATTAAAACATGTCTCAAACACTAGGGCTGGGCAGTAGTGCAATCAGTTGAACACACATGTTACGATGAGTAAGGACATCAGTTCAAGCCCTTAGCCCTGACCTACAAGGGGGAAGCTTCAGGAGCAGTGAAGCAATGCTGTAGGTGTCTCTATTTATATTTATTTATTTACTGGATACAGACAGAGAGGAATTGAGAGGGAAGGAGGAGATAGAGATGAAGAGAGACAAAGAGACACCTGCAGCACTGCTTCAGCACTCAGGGAACTTCCCCTTTGCAGATGGGGACTGGGGACTAGAACCTGGGTCCTTGTGCATTGTGACATGTGCTTTCAGCCAGGTGCACCACTGCCTGGTCAAAAGGTGTCCCTCTTTTCATTTTATAAACAAATAAATAAGTAGATAACATTATACTTAAAACATGTCTCAAAAACAGTGTGTTGTTCCCAGTGTTTAGTTTAATGACTGGTATTTAATAAATTGTAGGTTCCTCCTTCTACCTCCTGATAGTCATTTCACATCCTTTTGTTTGTCAGTAACTGATAGATAATTGACTCAGTTTTGTCTCACAAGATTTGAATTTCTCTCACAAATCAACATAGAGATAGAAAATGAGATTGACTGGGAGTCAGGCGGTGGTGTAGCGGGTTAAAGCGGCGCAAAGGGCAAGGACCGGCTGAAGGATCCTGGTTAGAGCCCCCCGGCTCCCCACCTGCAGGGAAGTCGCTTCACAGGCGGTGAAGCAGGTCTGCAGGTGTCTTATCTTTCTCTCCCCCCTCTGTCTTCCCCTCCTCTCTACATTTCTCTCTGTCCTATCTAACAACAATAACATCAATAACCACAACAATGTTAAACAAGGGCAACAAAAGGGAAAATTAATTAATTAATTAATTAAATTAAAACAAACAAAAAAAAGAAATGAGATGTACTTTAAGATCAGGAAGCAGCCAGTGAACAATCTCCAACAGCATTTCATTAAGGGAGTATAGTCAACTGTACTCTGACTCAGAATTTGATACCATTAGCCTTGGGATTTAATTTTGAGATTTTGGGTCTTGAGTTTCTACAGAAACCAGATTGAACAGCTGCCTATAACATGCTACTTTTCCTGTGCAGTTTTGATAGTTAATGTCCAGTTTCAGATCAAGTAATCAGAATAAGTATCTGGGTATCAGCTCTTTTTTTTTTTTAAGAATATCTTTTTGGGGGGATTCAAGCAGTAGCACAGCGGGTTAAGCACACGTGGCACAAAGTGCAAGGACTGGAGTAATGATCCCGGTTCAAGCCCCTGGCTCCCCACCTGCAGGGGAGTCACTTCACAAGAGGTGAAGCAGGTCTGCAGGTGTCTATCTTTCTCTCCCCCCTCTCTGCCTTCCCCTCCTCTCTCCATTTCTCTCTGTCCTATCCAACAACGAATGACATCAGTAATAATAAAATAATAATAACCACAACAGTGATAAAACAACAAGGGCAACAAAAGAGACAAAAAATAGCCTCCAGGAGCAGTGGATTCCTGGTGCAGGCACCGAACCCCAGCGATAATCCTGGAGGATATATATATATATCTTTTTTTTTAACCAGAGCACTGCTCAGCTCTGGCTTATGGTGATGCAGGGGACTGAACCTGGGACCTTGGAGCCTCAGGCATAAGAGTCTTTCTTGCATAACCATTATGCTATCTACTCCCACCACCAGCTCTTGTTTAAGGAATCTACAACTTTGTGTCCTGTATCCTTGGGTATGTGGAAGGTACAGAAGGCCATGGGTGTGTGTGTGCGTGTGTGTGCGTGTGTGCGTGCGTGTGTGTGTGTGTGTGTGTGTGTGTGTGTGTGTGTCAGTTGACTCACTTGGTAAAGTGCACACATGAGCAAGGACCTGGGTTTGAGCCCCAGGCCACTGCATACGAGTACCTATGGTGGGGCCGGGGACCTTCATGAACGGTGGAGTGGTGCTGCAGTGTCTCTCATTCTCTGTTTTTTTACCCTCTATTAAAAAGAAAAAAAAGTGTGTGTGTGTGTGTCAGGGGGGTAATGCTAGGAGCAGTGGAGCTATTTAGAAGCCAAACAAGCTTTTGACATCTCTAGGCCCTAAAGTTGTCTGAAAAGAAACAAAAATCCATTCCTCCCCCTCTCCTCCCCACGCCAGGCTTTAGAATGGCTTATGAGGGGCCAGGTGCTGTGGTGCACCCAGTTAAGTGCATATTTGAACCCCCACTCTCCACCTGTAGGGGGGAGAGCAGTGAAGTTGGTCTGTAGGTTTCTCTCTCTCTCTTTTGTTTTTTATTTTTTTAATTATTATTGGGCAGGGGTAAATAGCATAATGGTTATATGCAAAGAGACTCTCATACCTGAGGCCCCAAAAACCCAGGTTCAATCCCCCACACTAATAAGCCAGAGCTGAGCAGTGCTCTGGTTTAAACACACACACACACACACACACCTTTATTTATTTATTGAATAGAGACAGCCAGAAATGGAGAGGAAAGGGGAGATAGGGAGACATAGACAGACATCTGTAGTGATACTTCAGCACTCTCAAAGCTTTCCTCATGCAGGTGGGGACGGGGGGTGCCTGAACATAGGTCCTAGCTCATTGTAACATATGTACCCAACCAGGTGTGCCACCACCTGGCCCCGGTATCTCTTTCTCTCTCCCCCTCTTCTTCCCCCTTCCCTCCCAATTTCACTTTGTCCTATCCAATTAAAAAAGGGGGCAGGGATAAGGCAATGACACACCAAGTTAAGCACGCATACCTTCTGCCAGGATCCAGGTTCCAGCCCCTCTCCCTGCCTGCAGAGGGAGTGCTTCATGAGGGGTGAAGCAGGTCTGAAGGTGCCTTTTTCTCCCCCTCTCTATCTCCTCTCCTCTCTCAATTTCTCTCTGTCCTGTCATAATAAAATAGAAAAAAAAATGGCCGCTGGGAGAAATGGATCCATAGTGCAGGCACTGAGCCCCACTGATAACCTTGGTGGCAAAAAAAAAAAAAGAAAGAAAGAAAAAGAAAAAAGAAAGAAAGAAAAAGAAAAGGATTGGTTTATGATAGCCCCCTTTTTCCCCCTGTCCTTCTTTGTGCCAGTTTTAGCTAACTAGATCCACTTTGGCAGTATAAAGCATGGATTAAAACTCAGTAACAATACCAGGATTATGGGCTCAGTACAGTAAATCTTGGGCTGACTTGAGAGATGATAACAGCTAAGGCTCATTTTGAAGAAATAGCACTGGCTGAGACAGTTCTCCACATGGTTTATTGTTTACACCCAGTCCCCCAAAGTCAGAATTTTTTTTTTTTTTTTTTTGCCTCCAGGGTTATCACTGGCTTGGTGCCTGCACTACGAATCTACTGCTTCTGGCAGCCATCTTTTTCCCATTATTGTTGCCCCGTTGTTGGATAGGACAGAGAGAAACTGAGAGAGGAAGAGAGAGAGTGGGGGTAGATAGCATATTCATGCCTGAGGCTCCCAAGTCCCAGGCTCAATCCCCCACACTACCATAAGCCAGAGCTGAGTAGTGCTCTGATAAAAATAATTTAAAAAGGGCAGAGGGTAGATAGCAAAATGGTTATGCAAGCAGACTCTCATGCTTGAGGCTCCAAAGTCCCAGATTCAATGCCCTGCACCACCATAAGCCAGAACTGAACAGTGCTCTGGTTAAAAAATAATAATAATTAAAAGAGAGAGAGAGAGAGAGGAGGGGAGATAGGGAGAGAGAAAGATAGACATCTGAAGACATGCTTCACCACTTGTGAAATGACCTTTCTGCAAGTGGGGAGCTGGGGCTCTAACTGAGATACTTGAGCTGGTCCTATGTGCACTTAACCAAGAGAACTACCACCTGACCCCCTCACATTCAGGATTTTATGAGTATCATAGGCCAGTGTGCAAATAGATTCATTTCCAGAGAAATAAAAGGGGTAGTGGTTGCTGGCAGCAGTGATTATGCCCTGGAGTTAGGTCCAGTCCTCATCTCTGGTCATAGTCTTTGAAATATTCATCTCCTTATCTGCGTCCTAATTGCCCCACAAGTCAGAAGTTAACTAACCTCTGAAGCCTGGCGTAAAGCTAGAGAACCTGAAAATCAGGTTCCTCTGAGCAGCTTTGTTCTCAAAAGAAAAACAAAATTCATTTATTTTCGTGCACAAGAAAGAAAGAAATCAGAGCACCTCTGCACTCTAGCAAATGGTGGTGGTAGGGACTTGGGTAGGGACTCTGTTATCTCACTGGCTCTTGTGTGTCTTTTTTTTTTTTTTTCCTTAAACATCCTCTTCTTTGGGCCTGAGAAGATACTATAATATAATGGTCATGCAAAAAACTTTCCATGCCTGAGATACCAAAGGTCCCAGTTTTAATCTCCAGTATAACCAGAGCTGAGTAGTGTGCTGGCAAAAGAAAGAAAGAAAGAAAGAAAGAAAGAAAGAAAGAAAGAAAGAAAGAAAGAAAGCCCTCTTCTCTGGGTGTAGATTACTCACCCATTGCCATATTTCAGATGCTGGGTTAGTGGGTGCAGGGCTGAGGGGAAGAACAATCCACTGCCAGCATAGGAGGTGGTACAGTGGCTAGAGCATAGGACTTCTAAGCATGAAGTCCTAAGTTTGATCTCTGGCATTGAACACAACAGAGATATATTCTGGTTCTCTCTCTCTAATAAATAAGTAAATCTTTAAAAAAAATGATAATTTGGGGTGATGGGTGTAGCGCAGCGGGTAAGTGCACATGGTGTGAAGAGCAAGGACTGACATAGAATCTCAGTTTGAACCCCCGGCTCCCCACCTGCAGATAGGTCGATTCACAAGCAGTGTAGCAGGTCTGCAGGTGTCTGTCTTTCTCTTCCCATCTGTGTCTTCCCTCCTCTCTCGATTTCTCTGTTTTATCCAACAATAACAGCTACTAACAACAGTAACAGTAGCAACTACAACAAGGGCAACAAAATGGGAAAAATGGCCTCCAGGAGCAGTGGATTCATAGTGCAGGCACTAAGCCCCAGCAATAACCCTGGAGGCAAAAAAAAAAAAAAGGATAATGTGGACTGTGGAGATAGCATAATGGTAATGTAAAAAACCTTCATGCTTGAAGCACCAAAGGTCCCAGGTTCAATCCCCACTAGCACCACAACCCAGAGCTAAGCAGTGACCTAGTAAAAATAAAAATAATAATAATAACAAAAATCATAGTAATGTGCAGGACTGAGATGTAGCTTGTTGGGTAGGGTGTGTGTCTCAGCATGCATGAAACCCTGGACCGGAGACTTAGCACCACAGGGAAACACCACTACATGGGGCGCGGGGAGGGGTGAGCTAGCTCCAGGTGGAGAAGTGCTGCGGTGCCTTTCTCTCCTCCGTATTTTCTCTCTCTATCGAGAGAGAGAGAGAGAGAGAGAACATAATGTGCAACTTTGTCCTTATTTCCACCTGTCATCTTCCAGCAACAACTGCAGGCATACGTGGCCTGGGTGAACGCACAACTGAAGAAGAGGCCAGCAGTGAAGCCCGTGCAAGACCTGCGACAGGATCTTCGAGATGGAGTGATCCTGGCCTATCTCATCGAGATCGTTGGTCAGTTGTTCCTGGACTCTGCTGCTAGCTTAAACCAGAGCATGGCCTTGTTTGTCCTCCATATGTCCTGCAGAGCAGGTTGTCTCTTCTTTCAAATACATGGGGGCTTGGGGGGGGGGGGGACCTGGAGCGCTCACCTGGTGGAGCCCTGACAACACATGGAAGTGTCTTGGGTAGTAAAATGGTGCTGAGATGTCTCTTCTCTCTCTCTCTCTCTGAACAGTGACGAACTAGGAGATAGCTCACCCTGTAGAGCATTCATTTTACCCTACACAAGGACCCAGTTTTAGGCCGCAGCCCCTACATGGGAACCCTGTGCAGAGGGGAAGCTTTACAAATGGTAGAGTGGTGCTATGGTGTCTCTTTCTTAGTCTCTCTCCAACCCCCTCTCTCACCTTCTATCTGGAAAAATAATAGTCCACTGAAAGTGATAGAATTTCAAAGGCAAGAGACCCCAGAAAAGCCTCTAAGGGAAAAATAAAATAAAATAAAAAATCTGGCCAGGGTGGTAGTGTTGCATATCGATAAAGCCCTGACAACTGCATAAAAGAAAGAAGGAAAACAGTAGAGGTGGAAGTAGAGGCTTCTCAAAATACTTGCTCAAGATGAACTTTTTGTTCATTAGTCAGTAGTCACAGTGTGCAGGCACTGGATTATGCTTTGGGAATATGAGGACGAGCACAATTGGAAAGACTGCAAGGTCAATTCCATAAATGCACTTTGCACAGATGGGCATAATGGGGGAATACCTAACCCCCATAATGGAGCTTGGGGCTACTTGCCAAAGAACTACTATCTAAACCCAGGCTAGAAAAGGAAGAAGTAGTCACGTATAAATGTGTAGCCGGAAGTTGGGCGGTGGCGCAGTGGGTTAAGCTCCTGTGATGCAAAGCGCAAGGACGGGGTAAGGATCCTGGTTCGAGCCCCCGGCTCCCCACCTGCAGGGGAGTCGCTTCACAGGCAGTGAAGCAGGTCTGCAGGTGTCTGTCTTTCTCTCCCCCACTCTCTCTCCCCTCCTCTCTCGATTTCTCTCTGTCCTATCCAACAACGACATCAATAACAATAATAATAACCACAATAATAATAAGGCTAAAACAACAAGAGCAACAAAAGGGGAAAAATAGCCTCCAGGAGCGGTGGATTCACGGTGCAGGCATGGAACCCCAGCAATAACTCTGGAGGCAAAAAAAATATGTGTGTGGCCAACTGAAGGGGTGTCTACAATATTCACTATCGCTTCACAAACGGGCTCTGCCTCTTGAAGGCTTGACAATTGCCAGTTATTCTTAGCCAGTGCTAAGAATAGCCTTATTTTCATAACTTTTTTCCAGGACTCAGTTATGTTCCTTATCAAGTGCCAATTATTTATCTATCTCTCCTGTATAGACTGAGCTCTTTAAGAGCAAGTCCAGGGGCTGGCATGATAGCTCATCTGGTTAGTGCACCTGCTTTGCCATGCTCATGACCCAGGCTTAAGCCCAGTCTTCATCATGCTAGAAGCGGCTTTGAGGCTATGGGGTCTCCTTTGGTCTCTGTCTCTCTATTTGAAAAAGTAGGATCAGAGAGGTAAGACCACGTAATGACACAAAAAGAGATCAGGTCCAATGTAAGTGCTTTCCTTTTCACATAACTGCTCAGTGTCTGGCAAATAATAGATACTCGGGCCAGATGGTGGCGCACCTGGTTGAGTGCACATGTTATAATGCACAAGCTCCCAGTCCCTACCCACAGGGGAAACTTTGTGAGTAGTTAAGCAGGACTGAGGTGGCTCTCTTTCTCTCTCCTGCTCTATCTCCCCCTCCCATCTCAATTTCTGGCTGTCTCTATCCAATAAGTAAAGATGATTAAAAAAATAATAGTAATGGATACTCACACATTGTTATGTTAGTCAACTGATCTTTCTCAGAGTCCTTGAAGGATATGGGACTTGTTAGTGGTTCAAAAGAAGGTAATTTGCCTCATGGTGTTATTTTGGTGTGGAATTGCCAAATTATTCATTTATAATAATAATAACAGTGATAACAGCAGTAGAGCTGCTGTTTATTAAATACTTTGTCATTGCATAGCATTTAATCATCAGTACTTGAGAACTAGATAATATTATTTCTGTTTTCAGGAAACAAACAGAAGAGTACTTCTTCTAGCGTTTGCCCTTCTTCCGTAGCCAGTCAACAGGTCAGGTTGAAAGCTGTCAGGAGCTGCTTGTTGCTGGCTTTGAAAGTGACTGGGATCCATGTGGATTCAGTCGGCTAGGAAGGATCGTCAGTTTCCCCAATGAATGGGATGCACCACGAGAAGGTCGATCCAGTGCATCCCAAGAAGAGTACTTATAAAGCTAAATAGTATATAGTAGGCATTGTGTTAAGCATGCTCTTTATGATATGGGTATGAGATGAGTAGTCTTTGAATCACTTCATGAGAATCAGAAAGACTTCGCAATTTTACAAGATCACGTAAGGTACAAAGCAGAGGTACAGACTTAGATACACTGAAACTCTAAAGCTCATGGTATTCATTCATTGAAAATTGGGGCTTCACAGCTGCACAACTTCACTGTTCTTTTCTCTCTTTTTAGAAGTTAAAAGGGCCGGGTGGTGGTGCACCTGATTGAGTGCATGTATACGCAAGGACGTGGGTTCGAAACCCCGGTCCCCACCTGCAGGGGGAAAGCTTTACGAGTGGTGAAGCAGGGCTGCAGGTGTCTCTTTGTCTCTCTCCCTCTCTATCATCCCCTCCCTCTTGATTTCTGGCTGACTCTATCCAATAAAAAAGATAATAATAAATTAATTAATTAAAAGAAGTCAAAATAGAGGGATTAAAAGAGAGACAAAGAGGAGAGACACCAGAGCACCTGTCAACCTGTCATACATGGTGCTCCCATATGATTGTTGGGGACTTAAACTTTGGTCCTCATGCATGGTGTGTGCTATGGGATGAACTATATCCCAGAACCTCAGAGTTTTTTTCAACATTTAATGTTTCACATATATAAATAGAGTATACTGGAAAATATAGTCAGGTAGAAAATCCAGGTGGTGCAAGAGCATGTAAAAATCCGAAGTCTTCTTTTGCACCTTTGTCCTCTACCCTCTAACTACTGCTCTTTCTGGAACCAGTATTAACAGTTTCATTTTTTTTGCATTTCTCTTCACAGATGTTCTGTGCATATACAAGCAGTATGAATATTTACTTTTAGTTGTCCCGAGCCCCCTTGCCCCAGTCTATTTATTTATTCATTCATTTTTTAAAAAGATTTTATTTATTAGTGAGAAAAATAGAAGGAGAGAGAAAGAACCAGCCGTCACCCTGGTACATGTGCTGCTGGAGATTGAACTCAGGACCTCATGCTTGAGAGTCCAATGCTTTATCCACTGCGCCACCTCCCGGACCATTATTCATTCATTTAAATTATTTATTTATTTATTTATGATAAAGATAGGAGAGAGAAAGAACCAGACATCACTCTGGCACATGTGCTGCCAGGGATCGAACTCGGGACCTCAAGCTTGAGAGTCCAAAGGTTTACCACTGCGCCACCTCCCGGACCACTATTCATTCATTTTTTAACCAGAGCACTGCTCAGCTCTGGGGGTGCAGGGGATTGAACCCTCAGGCACGAGAGTCTCTTTGCATAACCATTATGCTATCTTCTCTACGCCCAAACCCCACACCCCCTTTTTGTCACCAGGGTTATTACTGGGGTTCAGTGCCTGCATGACAACACCACTACTCTCAGCACACATTTCTTTCTTTTTTTCTGATGGAGGCATAGAGAAGAGGGAGAGAATGGTGAGAGAAAAAGAGAGACACTGTGTAGCACTGTCACACCACTTGTGAAGCTTTCTCCCTGCATATTGAGGATGAGGGCCACTGCCTGTCCCCCAAGACCAAATTTTTATTTTTTATTTATTTATTTTTTAATATTGATTTATTTTCCCTTTTGTTGCCCTTGTTATTTAACATTGTTGTGGTTATTGATGTCGTTGTTAATGGGTAGGACAGAGAGAAATGGAGAGAGGAGGGGAAGACAGAGAGGGGGAGAGAAAGACAGACACCTGCAGACCTGCTTCACCACCTGTGAAGCGACTCCCCTGCAGGTGGGGAGCCGGGGGCTCGAACCGGGATCCTTAGTCTGGTCCTTGCGCTTTGTGCTATGTGCGCTTATAACCCGCTGCGCCACCGCCTGACTCCCAATACCAAATTTTTAAATGCTGCATTATTTTATATCATTGCTATAGAGAAAAAAATGTGCTGAACTCTTTATGTCCCATCCTTTCTTTAACCTATCCTCACCAAACTTTTGACCCCAATACTGCAAAGTCAGTACTGCTGTCCTTAAGGGTCCCAGCCTGTGCCATGCCAAATCCAAGAGCTGGGCCTCAGTCTCATTCTCTTTCACTTTGCAGAACTTGACACCGTTGGCTGCCCCTCCTCCTCCTCCAAATACTTGGCTTCCAGTCTTCCTCCTCCTCAATAACTCTTCCTGTTCACTTTGCTGGCTCTCCTGCTTCTTCCCGGCCTCTTAAGTATTAATGCTCTACAGGTTCAGTCCTTCACCCACAAATATTCAATATCCTTAAGTAATCTGTTTACAAAGTTTTACTACTCAGTTGAGTTCCACATACACTCCTGATTCAAAATCTTTCTCTGTTGACTGGAGAGATAGTTATTTGGATAGGGTCTGTGCCTTGCTATGGGGGGGACTCAGGTTCAAGCCCAATACCACATAGAAGTGCCATGGCGGGAGTCGGGCTGTAGTGCAGCGGGTTAAGCGCAGGTGGCGCTAAGCACAAGGACCCGCATAAGGATCCTGGTTCAAGCCCTGGCTCCCCACCTGCAGGGGAGTCGCTTCACAAGCGGTGAAACAGGTCTGCAGGTGTCTATCTTTCTCTCCCTCTCTCTGTCTTCCCCCTCCCCTCTCCATTTCTCTCTGTCCTATCCAACAACAATGACAACAATAATAACTACAACAATAAAACAACAAGGGCAACAAAAGGGAATAAATAAATAAAATAAATAAAATTTAAAAAAAGAATTTAAAAAAAAAAAAGAAGTGCCATGGCATCAGAGGGGAGCTGCAGTATCTCCCCCCCCCCCCCGTCTCTATCTGAATGATGACAAAACAAACAAACAAATAAATCAAAACAAATTGGGGAGATAGTTCACTCAGTAGAGTAGACAGCCCTACTCTGTATGAAACCCAAGGATTTGAGTCCCAGCATCACATGGGATCATCATGGTTGACAAGGGCAGGAGGGGGAATGGGGAAGGTCTCTGGATGGTGGAGTGGTGCTGTGATGTTTCTTTTCCTCTCTGTCATTCCCTCTCTTCCTCTAAAATGAAAATATTGGCCCCTAGGAGACAAACACACAAACAAAGCAGCTCCCTCTCCTCAAACTCCCCACTGCTTGCACATTAACACTTAAAACACAATTCAAGCTCTAGGGTTTCACCCCCATCCCTTCTCCAGGGACCCTAAGTCCTTGCTTTCTACAGTCTCACCTTGGTGCTTGTACCTGTGGTTCCTGGTCTGGAATGCTTCTTCCTCTAGTCTTACCATCCCTTATTGTATTCAAGTCTATGCCCACAAGTATTACCAGAGAGGTAATACTCTTTTTTTTTTATTGTGAACTATTCATATGTTTATTTTACTACTCATATCAAACAACAAACCAACCAGACACATAAAAATAATAAAGCTAGTTGTCTTTGATAACTACCCAACTTCCAGTCATTTCAAAGCTATAGTTCTACACATATTAGCTCAACTTGTAACTTTGTTTTTAAAAAATATTCTATTTATTTATTAATGAGAAAGATAGGAGAAGAGAGAGAAAGAACCAGTCATCACTCTGGTACATGTGCTGCCGGGGATTGAACCTAGGACCTCATGCTTGAGAGCCCAATGTTTTATCCACTGTACCACCTCCTGAACCACTGGGTTGATTTTATATCCACGACTATCTATCTATATATTTTTTGCCCATTCTTCCTACAGCCCTGCTTTCACTTCTTTTCTAAATCACACTTACACTCATTATTCCTTCCAAGTGTCTCTTCTCTCTTGGTCAGTTGTCTACAGTGTTTCTTCTAAAGATTGGCAAGGGGTGATGCTGCTGCTGATGTCCTTTCAGAAAGATTAAAAGGTGGAAGAGTAAATCTTACTTTATTTCGTATAGTTAGTTGAGTAGATATAATAATTGAGGGAAGTAAAGTAGGGGGTAGGGTAGGAGAGTGTCTAAGCCTAAGTAATAAGTGTTTGATTAGAGTACTTAAGGTGCCTTCTTTAGGCCATTCTATTAGATTGCCAGGCTTATTAGAACTAAGTCTAATCACAGTGGGTTATTATGCGCTTTTATTTTGAGGTATATAATTGTCCCTAACTTTCGGATACATGTACACATGTACCCACTACCCTCAACCCTGGTCTATACCTAGGATCTGTAACTTTGTTAGAAAACACGTCATTTGAAATGGAGCTAGGCAATCCCATGTGTTAGGAAAGATCTCACCAGGTTAAAGAGTTGGGAGGTTGACATCTCAGGCTTGTCATCTATGGAGACAATCCCCAGCAAAAAGGCAGAAAGCAGCATGGCATTGTGGTACTGGTAGAGTTGATTCAGTTGCGACCAACAGAGGCAGTATAACAGGGAAAGGGATCAGGAAGGGAGCCATAAAGAAATACACAATTGCTATTCTTTTTTAAAATTTATATTATCTTTATTTATTTGATAGAGATAGCCAGAAATTAAGAAGAGGGAGATAAAGATATACCTGCAGCATTGCTTCACTACTTATGGATAAATGTATATATGGCAATGTCACAGATTCCTGGGTACAGTTTGGAAATTTTGAGTACCCTCCACAAGGTGTTTCTTTTCTTTTTCTCCACCCAAATGACAAACACTAAGACTTAACTCATGTGCAGATTTACTTATAATTTTAGTGTTTGCATTAAATATGCCCATCATCTGTGTCTCACCACTGTGAAAGTTTGATAACATTTCTTCTTATAACTTCATATTTATCTCTATTCTTTAAAAAAATATATTTATTTATTTATTCCCTTTTTTTTTGCTGCCCTTGTTGTTTTTATTGTTGTAGTTATTGATGTCGTCGTTGTTGGAATTTATCTCTCTTCTAACAGCTGGTGAAAAGCTGAGTGGGGTCCAGCTGAGTCCCAGCAACCAACAGGAGATGAAGAACAATGTGGAGAAAGTGCTACAATTTGTGGCTTCCAAGAAGATTCGGATGCACCAGACCTCGGCTAAAGGTCGGTTCCTCATCATATCCTGGGGGGATGGCAACACTCAGCTTTAACTGACAAGTAGGGGTTTCAGAAGAATTGTCAGTTTGTCACTAAGAGTTATGAATAGACTGGAATAGGAATGGTCTTATTTTTCATACTGTTTTCCTACAAAGAAAATTATTCTCGGGGCTGGGTGGTGGTGCACCTGGTTGACCACAGGTGTTACAATGTGCTAGAACCCAGGTTCCAGCTGTTCTCCATTTGCAGGGGAAAGCTTTGCAAGTCATGAAACAGTGCTGCAGGTTTCTCTGTCTCTCCCTCTCTATCTCCACCTTACCTCTTGATTTCTGGCTGTCTCTACCCAATAAATAAATAAAGATGAAAAAAATCTGAAAAAAAAGAAAGGTATCCTCTGGGTTGAAGAGATAACAATGATTATACAGACAATTTTTTTCTTTTTACCTGAGGCCTATCTGAGGTATCAGGTTTAATCCCCAACACCATTATAAACCAGAGCTGAGCAGTATCCTGGGGGATGGGGGCAGGGAGAAAGAGGAAGAGGAGGAGATAGAGGAAAAGAAAGGAAAGAGAGAAGGAAGGAAGAAAGGGAGGAGGGAATGAAGGATTCTTTTTAGGGAGGCACAATCATTAAAATCTAGTGCTTTGGTGGGAGTCCCGCAGTAGTGTGGGTTAAGCACACGTGGTGCAAAGCGCGAGGACTGGTGTAAGGATCCCAGTTCGAGCCCCTGGCTCCCCACCTGTAGGGGAGTTGCTTCACATGCAGTGAAGCAGGTGTGCAGGTGTCTTATCTTTCTTTCCCCCTCTCTGTCTTCCCTTCCTCTCTCCATTTCTCTGTCTTATCTAACAACAACGACATCAATAACAACAATAATTACTACAATAAAAAAAACAACAAGGGCAACAAAAAGCAAAATAAATAAATAAAGTTAAAAAAAAACTTTTTAAAAAATCTAGTTCTTTGGAAACCCAGGTGGAAATAGAAGCTCACTGTTCATTTTAACTGAATAAAGGTTTGCTTTGGGCAAACGCTAGAAGAAGAAGGTTTGCTTTGAGAGTTTGTTGAAATATTAGTTAAGTAGAGTCAAACTTATAAAATTGGGATATTAACTTTAGAATGAAGGTTCTCAAAATGTAGATTATGTTTTCCAAGTTTTGGGTTTCATGACCAAGAATTATTTAATTATTTCAAATCACAGTAGCTATGCATTTTTCCATATGATTTTTTCTGGGAGAACACAAAGTTAAAAATTTTTTTCTGTTTTTTTTTCTTTTTTTTTCTAATCTCAGAGTATTTCAAGCAGGATGACAGGGCCTCTGAGCTCTGTATATGCTCTCTCCTGTAGGAAGAACTCAGAAAAAGATGCCTTTCAGTTTTGAGCCTAGGCTGCAAGGAAGAAATCTTTAGGTGTCCTCAGAGAGCACTGCCACCTCTCCAGATTCAAAGGAGGTCTCGAAACTTTACATCAGGCTCAACCTGACGCTGTTAACTGGCTACGGAAGAAGGGCAAACGCTAGAAGATGAAAGCACAGGCTTCCTGGTCCCCTTGTTGTTTCTGTAGAGCAGAATGCAGATCTGTTTGCTTCAACTTCAGTTTCTAGGCTCTGGAGAGAGTGGGGGCAGGAGGGAGACCTCCTCACCTATTGGATTTTGGTGTTCTCTGATATTGGTGTTCTTATAATCTCATTTATTATAAATGGGGCAGTTACTTAACCTGGAGAGGACGCTGGAGAATATATCCATTAGTCTTTGTCCAAATTATGCATGTTTGAAAGGCCCTAAGGGGAAGCTGGGAGATGGCACACTGAGTAAAATGTGCACTTCACCTTGTAAAAGGATACAAGTTCTGTTCCCTGGTCACTACTTGGGAGCAAGGCTTCATAGGATGTGGAACAGTGCTGTAGTATCTCTTCCTTCTTTCTGTCTCTTCTTTCTATCTGGGTTAATTTTTTAAAAAAAAAAAGGAATTATATAGGCATGAAATTCTAGAAATTCCTAGCAGAAATAAATAAATAAATAAATAGTTATTAGGGTTGGTCCAGGAAGTGCTGCAGTAGATAAAGAATTAGATTTTCAGGGCCAGGCCGTAACACATCTGATTCAGCACAGACATTACAGTGCTCAAGGTCCCTACCTGCGGTGGCTGGGGCGGTAGGCTTCACGAGTGGGGAAGCAGGATTGCAGGTGTCTCTCTTCTTCTCTATCTCCCCCACTCCTCTCAATTTCTCACTGTCTCTATCCAGTAATAAATAAATAAAATTGGGAGTTGGGCGGTAGCACAGCGGGTTAAGCACATGTGGCACAAAGCACAAGGACCAGCTTAAGGATCCTGGTTCCAGCCCCCAGCTCCCCACCTGCAGGGGAGTGGTTTCACAGGTGGTGAAGCAGGTCTGCAGGTGTGTCTGTCTTTCTCTCCCCCTCTCTGTCTTCCCCTCCTCTCTGTTCTAACAAAGCCGTCATCAATAACAACAATAATAACTACAACAACAATAAAATAACAAGGGCAACAAAAGGGAAAATAAATAAATATTAAAAAATTAAAATAAATAAATAAAAATTTAAAAGGAAATATAAAAAAAAAGAATTAGAGCATGAGGTCCTGAGTTCAGTCCCTAACAGTGCATGTGCCAGAGTGATGCTCTGGTTTTCTTTCCCTCTCCCTCCCCATCTCTTTCTCCTTCTGATTCTCCCCCTCCTCTCCTTTTCTCTTGTTCTCTGTCTCTTTTATTAATAAATTACTAAAATACTTTTTAAAGATTATTACGGCATAGAAATAGCTCAACTAGTAGGGTTTGCCATGTATGAAACCAGGTTCAAGTCCTGACACCACCTGAAAGCACCATAACACTGGGGGAAGCTTCACAGATTGTGGGGTGGTATCTTGGTGTTACTCTACTGTAGAGACATCTCCCTCTCTGTCTCTTCCTTTATCTATCTCTCTATCTTTCTGAGGTGAAAGTAATGAAAAATACGAGACTAACGTGATGCCTACTGCGCTAAGGAGGCAACTAAAAGGCAGGTTTTATTTTTTTATTTGTTATTGGATACAGAGAGAAATTGAGAGAGAAAGGGGAGATAGAGAGGAAGAAAGACAGAGAGACGCCTGCAGACCTGCTTTACTGCCTGTGAACTGACTCCCCTGCAGGTGGGGAGCCAGGGGCTCGAACCGGGATCCTAACTGGTCCTTGCGCTTTGTGCCACTTGTGCTTAACCTGCTGCGCTACCGCCTGACTCAAGTAATGAAAAATAAATGAGGTTATGAAACAGGAAAAGTCAAATATTACCTATCTCTTTATATTAACTTTCCCCAAACTTACTAAATTTCCTTCCTAAATTATACTTTCTTTCTAGGACAAGATCAAGAATGCATTACTGTCTCTCCTCTAATCCCTTGTGGAGTGGGCTTGGGGATCTGGCCCATTAAAGTTGGCTATTTTGAGGGAACACAGCAACTCAAGATATCACTGTCTTTTACCTAGAGATGCACAACAATTTTCCAAGTAGTCCCACTGCATGGACCCTTGTCCCATTCCTGCTTGCTCTGCATGCTGCAGCCAGAATGATCTTCCTAAAAGCACATATGCTCAGGTCCTGGAGATGGTTCATCTGGTGGAATGCACACTTTTTAAAAATTTTTTATTTATAAAAAGGAAACATTGACTAAACCATAGGACAAGAGGGGTACAACTCCACACAATTCCCACCACCAGACCTCTATATCCCATCCCCTCCCCTGATAGCTTTCCTATTCTTTAACCCTCCAGCAATATGGACCAAGGATTATTATGGGGTGAAGAAGGTGAAAGGTCTGGCTTCTGTAATTGCTTTCCCGCTGAACATGGGCATCAACAGGTTGATCCATACTCCCAGCCTGTCTCTCTCTTTGCCTAGTGGGGAAGGGCTCTGGGGAAGCAGAGCTCCAGGAAACATTGGTGGAGTTGTCTGTCCAGGGAAGTCTGGTCAGCATCATGCTAGCATCTGGAACCTGGTGGTTGAAAATAGAGTTAACATACAAAGCCAAACAAATTATTGACCAATCATGGACCTAAAGGCTGGAATAGTGCAGGTGAAGAGTAGGGGGCCCTCCATTTTGTAGATAGCTAGTAGGCATATTTTAGTTATATCCCAAAGGGCCTGTGGCTATACTAGTGTTTTGGGTTTTTTTTTCCTTTTTCTTTTTGCCCCTGAGCCTGAAATCTGATATGCATGTGGATCCAAGTTATTGTCTGGGGAGATGATGTCATGGCTGGGAAAAGGACCACAAAGCTGGATCAGAGAAGAGAGTAGCTCCCTAATATGGGAAAGGGGTATAAATATTGTTGACTGTAAACCCCATCGATTTGATGTGATCTGGGGCCCATATTCAGCTTAGGAGCCTATGTGACCTCTGCATCCCTGTAGATCTGAGCTCACATTCTGTGGTCACGCGTAGGAACATTCCAAGCCACCTCAGTTTCAGGACCCCTCTTCCTCAGGTGTAGCATAGAGTATGTTGTCCATCCTCCCTTTGGAGGGTGGAACATTCTCTACCATTGTTGATCCAAGTTGAGGGCAAGGTCCTATGGGGGCCCACAAAGGGGTCTTTTGTGTTGTTCCTGATTGAAATGACTGGTAACAATGGAGAGAGGGATTTATTCGAGGTCTAGGCCTATCCTGTCTGTTTGGGAATCTCAGGACTCCCCGATTAGGGCCCCAGATGATGGGGTGGCCTGATAGTGACTAAAGAGTCATCTTTAAAGTATGCCAGTCTCTTGCCCTTATTCAGCTTTTGCAGTCCTTGCTTTGATAAGGTTAGCTTTGGAGTGAGTGAGAGAACTGTAATAGGAAGTAGGTGAGGAGGGTATCTAAGTAGACACTATTTCATTATGAACTTTATACTGACTCACTACAAACTGTTGTGTATTTTTGCTTTCAGGTATATATTTTCCCCTAATTTATGGATACATGTGAACATATGCTCTATCTCACGGCACCTGGTCTATATCTAGGTTTTGAGACTTTGTTAGGAAGTGAACTGCCTGGAATGGAGTTAGAGAATACTATGAAAAGAAAGGTCTCACCTGAGTAATGAGGTTGAAGGGTTGACATTCCATGCCTGACATCTCTGGACACAGTCTGAAGTGAAGCGTGCTGAGGTGGTACTCGCGTTGATTAGGTTGGGATTGGCGGATGCAATATCATTTGGTATGAATTGAGACAAGCATGCAGGAAAATGAGCTCCACCCTAGAGGTTCCAGGACTGGGGGAAATATAGGCTCTATAGAAGAAGCGGGAGGTTCCTGCTGTCTTAGGATTTAAGAAGACAATAGATAGTTATTGCTATAATCACATTATTTGGCAATTGGGTTAACTTTGAAATATCCCTTTGTTAGGATTTGCTGTATCATACACAACATCACCATATTTTATGTCCTTTGACATTATTTGTATATAGCTGTGCCACCGGTTGCTTCTGTTCTCCCTGGTCTAAGCTTTTAAGAGAGTCAACATATCCAAGACTCAGCCTATTATATTAAAAAGACTCAGTCTGTGCCTTAAAAACTTTGAGACATTCAATCAATTTTTCCCCTCTCATATTAATTTAATAGTGATTTATATGAATACAAATTAATACGAGTGTACACAAACACCATTCCCACCACCAAAAGCCTGTGTCCTGTCCCATCCCCCCCCCCCCCCGCCCCATGAAGCCAAACATCCACCCACCCTCACCCCAGGGTTTTTTTTTATTTTGGTGCCCTACTCAGAGTGCACACTTTGCCATGCACAAAGACCCAGATTTGAGCCCCTGTCCACCACATGGGAGCACCATACATAGAGGAAGCTTTCCTCTCCCTCTTTGTCTCTCACCCTTTATCTGGGGAAAGAAGAAGAAAAAGAAGAGAAGATAAATAAAGAAAGTCAAGCAAACCAGGTGGTAATGCAGTAGATAAAGCATTGGGCTCCCAAGCATGGGATCCTGAATTCGATCTCAGGCAACACAGTGATGTTCTGGTTCTTTCTCTTCCGTACATATGTACGAACAATCTTAAATAGAGAGAAAGAGTCCTGATAGTGGTGGAATCATTCTGGTGAGAAGCCCCAGTGAAGCCCTGATGTCAGAAGAGAGAAAGAAAGGGAGAAGGGGAGAGAGTGTGTGAGAAAGAAAAATAAATACTCCCTCTCCCATCTGAGGGCCCTTAGGGTCAAGTCCAGAGACTTTTCTGTGGCTTACAATGCCCATTCTTACCCTATATCTGTTCATCTCTTTTTAAAAAATTATCTTTATTTATTTATTGGATAGAGACAGCCAGAAATTGAGAGGAAAGAGAGTGAGAGGGAGAGAGACAGAAAGATACCTGCAGCCCTGCTACACCACTCATGAAGTTTTCCCTTTGTGGGTTGGGACCAGGGGCTTGAACCCAGGTCCTTGCACACTATAATGTCTGCACTTAATCAGGTGCACCACCGCTCCGCCACCATCTGGTTCATCTCTCTATGGCCTCATCTTTCACTTCTCCTCCCCCCTAAAGTCTATCTAGATATGCTGAACATTTTTCAATCCCTCTACCATGGTGCTGTGCCATAGGAGTATCCTAGGTGAGGAATACCATGTGAGTGGGACCAGGAAATAGCTCATCTAGTAGAGTGCATGCCTTACCCTGCGTATGGCACTGCGTTGAAACATCACAGGAACAGCACTGGTGGGTCCTCCATGGCAGCAATGCTGTTTCTTCCTCTTTAAAAACCTATTAATAATAAAAGAAATCATGAGATTGATGCACTACCTACTGTGCTAATGAGGCACCTAATTGTAAAAGAAACCAATAAAGTCACAACATAGTTTAAAATGTCCTAAGCACCTTGTTAATAGAGAGCTAGAGGGTCGGCCACATAATAGCTCACTTGAATAGTGCATGCTATGCCGTATGTGCAGTGCAGGTTCAAATCTGACCCCCACAGCACTGAAGGAGATGTTAGTGCCGTGGTCTCTTTCACTCTCTCTGCCTCTTTATCTCTCTATCTGAAAAAGAGCGTGTGGTCTAGAAGGTAGCACAGTGAATAAAGCATTGGACTCTCAAGCATAAGGTCCTGAGTTCAATCCCCGGCAGCACATGTACCAGAGTAATGTCTGGTAGTTCTCTCTCTGCCTATCTTCATAAACAAAATAAAATCTTTAAGAGAGAGAGAGAGTAAGAGAAAGAAATGAGTAGCATTCATTTTAATAACATTTTATTTAACCTAATCAAAAAGTATTTTCATCTCAACAATCTAATCAATATTAAAATATACTAATGAGATATTTTGCTTTTTTTTTTTTTTGGTACTAGGTCTAATGAGATGTTTTTCATTCTTGTGCATGGCATGTGTGCCAAGTATCACACTTTCTTCACATTTCAATTTAGACTACCTCTGCCATTGAAATGCTTGATAGCCACACAGGGCTCGTGACTCGCATATCAAAGCCACAGCTCTAATGTGATATACTCTCTCTCCCCTCCTCAGGCCTTGCTGCCTGCTGCTCCCTCATCTGATAAACCTCTATTTTATCAGTTAAGAAGTCACTTCCTCTAGAAAATCTTTCCTAGGCAGGGACCCATATTCAGCATAATATTCAGATAGCATAATGGTTATGCAAAGAGACTCTCATGCAAACGCTAGAAGAAGAAGAAGAGGCTTCAGACCTCTCATGCTAGGTTCAGTCCTTGCACCACTATAAACCAGAGCTGAGTAGTGCTGTGGTAAATAAAGAAAACAACAAAAAAGCCTTTCCCACACCCTGTAGACTAGACTAGATACCTCACCTCTCCTCCAAGCTGCCCAAAAATCTGGACTTCTATAATAACACATTTTGATTTTATTTTATCTTTTTTTTTTTTTTTTTTTTCCTTCTCCAGGGTTATTGCTGGGCTCGGTGCCTGCACCATGAATCCACCGCTCCTGGAGGCCATTTTTTTTCCCCCTTTTGTTGCCCTTGTTGTAGCTTCGTTGTGGTTATTATTATTGCCCTTGTTGACGCAATTCGTTGTTAGATAGGACAGAGAGAAATGGAGAGAGGAGGGGAAGACAGAGAAGGGGAGAGAAAGATAGACACCTGCAGACCTGCTTCACCGCCTGTGAAGCGACTCCCCTGCAGGTGGGGAGCCGGGGGCTCGAACCGGGATCCTTACACCGGTCCCTGCGCTTTGCGCCACATGCGCTTAACCCACTGCACCACCGCCCGACCCCCCGATTTTATTTTATCTTTATTTATTTATTTTGCCTAGGTGGGGGGTAGATGGCATAATGGTTATGCAAATAGACTCTCATGCCTGAGGCTCCAAAGTCCCAGGCTCAATCCCCTGCATCACCATAAGCCAGAGCTGAACAAGGCTCTGGTAAAAAAAAAAAAAATATATATATATATATATATATATATATATATATATATATATATATATATATATTTATGTATTTATTTTGCCATCAAGGTTATCACTGGGACTTGGTGACTGCATGATGAGTTCACCACTCTTTGTGGCCATGTTTTCCTTTTTTTTTTTTCCTTTCTTCCTTTTCATTTGATAAGACAGGGAGAAATTGAGAGGAGATGGGGAAACAGGGAGAGATAGAGAGACACTTGCAACCCTGCCTCTCTGCTTGTGAAGCTTCCCCCTCCCCCCCCCCGTAAGTGGGAACTGGGGGCTTAAATGTGGATCCTTGTGCACTCAACAGCAGTTGCACCACCACCTAACTCCCGTAATGCATTATTGTACATTTATTTACTTTCCCATCAGGTTATTGCTGGGGCTCCAGTACTATACCATTCCTGATATATATGTGTGTGTGTGTGTGTGTGTGTGTGTGTGTGTGTGTGTGTGTATGGAGAGAGTGGGGGGGTGAAAGAGAAAGAGGTTGTAGACAGTGGCACACCCACTTGAGCATACACATTACCATACTCATTACCATTACCTGGCTTTAAGCCCCTGGTCCCCACCTTCCTGGTCCCCACCTTCAGGAGAGATGTTTCACAAGTGCTGTGTCTCTCTCTATCCCTATTTCTCTCTCTCTGTCTCTATTAGAAAAAAAGGGGGGCTGGGCAGTAGCACAGCGGGTTAAGTGCACCAGGTGCTAAGTGCAAGGACCGGCGTAAGGATCCCGGTTCGAGCCTCCGGCTTTCCACCTGCAGGGGAGTCGCTTCACAAGCCGTGAAGCAGGTCTGCAGGTAGGTCTATCCTTCTCTCCTCCTCTCTGTCTTCCCCTCCTCTCTCCATTTCTCTCTGTCCTATACAACAACAACAACAGCTATGATAACAATAACAACTACAACTAGGACAACAAAATGGGAAAAATGGCCTCCAGGAGCAGTGGATTCGTAGTACAGGCACCAAGCCACAGCGATAACCCTGGAGGCAAAAAAAAAAAAAGGAGGTGGGGGGGGGGGACCTGGCCTCCAGTTATAGTTACCAGGCCTTAACTATAAATCTGGTGACAAACAGAAACAGAGAGACACCCACTCTTGTAGCTCTCCCTAGATTCCCTCCCTATGAAGGGCCTTTCTTTATAGTGGCCAGGGGTTCAGACCCAGGTCCTAAGGCATGACAAAGTGTGTGATCCACAGGGGTTGCTGTCTTCTGGCCCCACACATTATTGTACTCTACAGTAATTTTTTTTTCGGGGGTGGAGCCTGAGCCTCACACATGCATGATTTCAATGCTCCCAGGCTGACTTTCTTTTAATGCCAAGTGACTATCACCAAGGGGACTCTGTGCCTGCACAGTTTCACTGATCCCAGAAAATGCTTCTTTCTTTCTTTCTTTCTCTCTTTCTTTCTCTCTTTCTCCCTTTCTTTCTTTCTTTCTTTCTTTCTTTCTTTCTTTCTTTTTTGTTAGAAGGGAGATACAGAGAGGACTGCTTCACTTCTTCACCACTCATGAAAGTTCCCTGTGCAAGCATACCCATGTGGTGGCTTGTACTGGAGCCCAGGGCCTCACAGATGGGAAAGTGTGTGCTCCATCAGATGAGCCATCTCCCAGCCTCTTTGGCTCCACTTTTTCATTCAGAGAGAGAGAGACATAGACCAGAACCTTCCCCAGGGACACTTCTGGGGCTCAAACCTGGACTATGTGCATGGCAAGGTAGCGTTCCTACCCAGTGAACTATCTCTTGGCCCAATTGTAATTGTTTTTGAGTCTTCTGTTTCCCTTGTTAAACACGGTTTTGTGAAGACAGAAGCATTGAATCTCCTTGCTTATCTTATTACTAGCAGATTTGATAGGTGCTGAGTGAGTAAACCCTCAGCCCTCTGCCTCTCTCTTAGGACCTCTTGATCTCTTCTGTCCCTCAGACATCGTGGAAGGAAACCTGAAGTCCATCATGAGGCTGGTCCTTGCCCTGGCAGCTCATTTCAAACCCAGCTCTAGCAGGATGGTGAACCAAGGGCGGGAGTCCAGAGTCCCCTTGCAGAGTCACCAGCCCCACTGCGCCACTGCGGTCGCCCACGGAGCAGCCGCTGCTCTGGCCGATGTGTGTCATGACATGTCACGGTCGGGGCGGGATGTCTTCCGATATAGACAGAGGTAAGCATAGAGATCAGAGATGGGGGTGGTGGTGGTGGGAATTTTCACTCCTTCTCTGGTATTTCTCCCCTATTGCAATTAGTGGAAGCATCACCTAACATAAACCTTGCAAAAGAGAGCTTGGAGAAGAGATTGGAAAAGGCACTTGAAAAGGAAAACATGCAGTTTTCTTTTTAAAGAGATATTTATGTTGCAGTTAGCAGGAAGTAAAGCACATTGTCTATGTCCTTTTCTGCTCTGGTACCCAGATTTTCAAGTATGTTCCTTTGAAAGTCTATTTTTTTCACTGGGGGAGTGGGAGGTCTTCGCGGGAGTGTCTATCCTGGAAGGCATCCAGAAGGCTGAACTGTCCTGGAGAGTCCAGGCAGGAAATGCCTAGAGTGTGAAGTTTCTGCAGAGAGAGAACATGACCCTGAGGTGTTGCAAAGTTTGGTGAGATGATTTGCTGTGTAACTTTTTAATTTGTAATGCACTAACATTGACTTATGAGCCTGTAATGCTTTGGGGGCGTGGTTTCATTTTTTCTTCCTGATGTATGTAACCACCAAAGGACCAATAATCATCCATCAGAGTCTGCTGGACCCTTCATTCATGTAGGTCTGTCCCCCTCCAGCCCTTTGCTGACCTCAGTTCTGCAGCCTCAATCTAAGGAGCTGTTTCCTCTGACACTGTCACTTCCCTTGCTTTGTTCTCTATGTCCCACACATAGTGCAATGGTGGTATGAAGTGACTTCCTGCTGTGCCTATCTTCCCTACTAGGTTTCGGGTGTCTTTAAGAGTTGTTTTCTTTGTGCCACCCCCCCACCCCCAGCCATCAACAGCAGCCTTCTGTTGGACTGACACCTCTCCCGTGTTTTCCCTTCGACTTTAGGAACAGCAGCATGGATGAGGAGATTGAGAATCCATACTGGAGTGTGCGAGCCCTAGTACAGCAGTATGAAGGGCAGCAAAGGTCCCCATCTGAGTCCAGCTGCTCCAGGTAACTGTGGCCTCAGATTCCTTTCATTTACTTTATATGCAGTCTTCTTCTTCTTCTTCTTCTAGTGTTTGCCCTTCTTCCGTAGCCAGTCAACAGCGTCAGGTTGAGCCTGATGTCTGCTTGTTGCTGGCTTTGAAAGTGACTGGGATCCATGTGGATTCAGTCGGCTAGGAAGGATCGTCAGTTTCCCCAATAAATGGGTACTCACGGGATGCACCACGAGAAGGTCGATCCAATGCATCCCAGTGCATTGGATTATATGCAGTGTAGAAACTGAACCCTGGGCCTCATGCCTGCCTATTATTACTGAGCCACCTCCCTGGCCCAACTCTTTCCTATTTTTAGAATGAATGAGAAAGGCAAATAGTAAGGGGTGGGGAGCAAAGCATAGTTTTACCATGCAAGGAATTCTAGATTCTTCCCTGTAATGCAGGGAGTCAAACCTGGAGTCCTACACATTAGAGGCTGGAGATCTACTGCTGAGTTACTTACTGCCCTGGCCCTATGTATCAAATTCTTTACCACTACAGTCCTGGTTAAGAGCAGAATTCTGAGTGATTCTCCTTAGAGCCCTAAGGTTGGGGTGGAGGTTGTAAGATTTATGATGAGAGAGATTGAGAAAAGAGTAAGAGGGCTCAGCTCTGGCATAAGGTGGTTGAACCTGGGGCCTTAGGCAAGGAAGTCAGTGTTCTAACAAGCTGAGAGCTACCTCCTCAACCACTAGGTCTCTTAAATTTTAAGTAGTAGCATTACAAATCATAAGGCATTTAAATCCTTTCTCTTCCCCTCAGCTTGTGTTTAGTTTTCAGGGGGTGGTTTTTGGCAACTGCTTGGTGGTTTTGTGCTCATAGGAGGGAGGGGTGGGGCACTCAGGGATTTCCCACACAGGGGAGTTTTGTGCAGAGTCCCAATGCTGGTGCTCAGTTGTGTCTACGTGAGGTCATGAGTGGGACCAGTGGAACCCAGCCTGACCATTTTGACTTTTGCCTATCAGCTGCCAGTGCTGATGAGAGCCAATTCCAAGCATTGTGTTTGTAGCCTGTTGTGTTCTTCAGTGTAGAGCTCAACATAGATGGGGGGGAAATTCAAGCAAAGTTGTCTGAGCACATTGGAGTATTTCCACTTTTGATTGCTAGGACTGGAAATGTGGCAGATCAACCTATATTGGAGTGAGTGGGCTGATGCTGTTTATGACTGTGGCTTAGAAACTGTATTCTCTTAGAGCCATGTGCAGAGGCCAAAGCAGGACACCATACTGTAATAAAAGCCTATCAATGCCAAGTATAGTGCTAGACAAAGACTGTTTTCCTGCTTCATGTCAGCTGTGCTCTAATAAACATACAATCAGATCATGTTAGCTTGTTGACTAACTTCATTTCATTGCCGAATTGTGTTTAGTTTATGCACTTCTGACCTTTCCCAACTCTCCCATCTGACACAAACCAGTTTAGTTTGTTCTTGTTAAACCTAATTGTCCCTTGGCTTATTTGTACTTCATGTATCCGTTTTCTTTCTCCTATTTCCTTTCCTCATAAAATTCCATCTTAATTTGATGAGCCATTTCCTAATTTATTAGGATCACATGGGATTCTTTGCAGCATTTTAATATGCTGGTAACTTTGCTTGCCTCTTTTTTTTGCCATCAGGATATTGCTGGAACTCAATTCCTACATGACCCTACCAGTCTCAAATGGCCCTTGCTTCCTTCCTCCCTTATTATTATTATTTTTTTTTTGCCTCCAGGGTTATCACTGAGGCTCCCTGCCTGCACTACAAATCCACTGCTCCTGGAGGCCATTTTTCCCATTTTCTTGCCCTTGTTGTTGCACTTGTAGTTGTTATTGTTGTCATAGCTGTTGCTGGATAGTACAGAGAGAAATGGAGAGAGGAGGGGAAGACAGAGAAGGGGAGAGAAATATAGACACCTGCAGACCTGCTTCACCACTTGTGAAGTGGCCCCGCTGCCGGTGGGGAGCCGGGGGCTCGAACTGGGATCCTTACGCTGGCCCTTGAGCTTTGCACCATGTGCGCTTAACCCACTGTGCTACCTCCCAGCCCCCCTTCCTCCTTTCTTTCCTGCCTGCCTACCTGCCTCTGTCCCTCCCTCTCTTCCTAGTAAGTGAGAGAGTCCGATAAAGAGGGAAAGACAAAGACCACTTCACTGCTCATTAAGTTTCCCCCTGTAGGTGGGGAGCAGGGGTTTGAACTAGGGTCCTTGAGCATGGTAGTATGTCTGCTCCACTGGGTAAGTCACCATCCAGCCCCTTACTTGGATTTCTTTTCATAGGAATGCTTTATTTGTAAAAGTCATACAATGGACCAACAAGATAGCTCACCTTGGGGTTGGGGGCTGCCTTCGTTGCCACACATGCAACTAAGACTCGAGTATGGCCTCACCACACCAGGGAAAGCTTTGCTGCTTTGTCTCTCTTTTTCTTCGCTTTACTTCTATCACCCTCCCTCCCCTAGATAGTTATTGCTAAGCTCTGGTTTATAGTGGTTCCAGGGTTTGAATCTGAGACCTTAAAAATGAAAGTCATTCGTATAAGCACTATGCTATTTTCCTTGGCCCTTTGTCTCTGTTTTTCTGTCTGAAAAGGTGGGCCTGGAGCGATGAAGCCCCAGAGATGACAAAAAATAAAATCACAACATAAGGGGGTCGGGCGGTAGTGCAGTGGGTTAAGCGCACGTGGCACAAAGCGCAAAGACCGGTGTAAGAATCTGGGTTCGAGCCCCCAGCTCCCCACCTGAGGGGATTCGCTTCACAGGTGGTGAAGCAGGTCTGCAGGTGTCTCTTTCTCTCCCCCTCTCTGTCTTCCTTCCTCTCTCTGTCCTATCCAATAACGAGCGACATCAACAACAACAGTAATAACCACAACAAGGCTACAACAAGGGCAACAAAGGGGGGAAAGATCACAACATAAAGCTAACCATTATTAATCATTCAAAAGCGTGCAATTCAGTGACATGTAGTGCCTTCAAAATGTGCCCTCACAACTCCTCTCCTGTTCAAAGGCATCTTCATCCCCCTAAAGGAAGCCCTTGGATCCATTAAGCAGTACGTGTGCTTTTTTTTAATGAGAATTGAAACTATTTCTCCTCAGCTTGTCGCTCCCACTATCACTGGGGTACCGAATCAAAGAGGATTTTGATGTATGAGATATATTGCTTCCTGCGTGGCCAGGGGCGTTTTGTTCTGTGTCAGATAGTGTCTGTCCGAGCCAGAGGGGAAAGAGAGTCTGGATTTCTTCTTGAGAGCACCTGCTTCCTTCAGCTCTGGCAGAACTCACAGGGGGGCAAGGCTGTGAGATAGTGTGAATTAGAGTCCCGCTAGGGGTAGCTTTCCTCACGTGTCATTCACCCCTGAAGGTGTCGTTTTCTTCTAAGTTCACCTGTCACCTCTTGGGGGTGCTCAGCCAGCACCCTGCTGTCTCCTTGTCACCCTGCTCAGGGGGAGCTCAGCTAATTGCTTAGTGACCCCGGGAGTAGCTCCTAGTACAAGAAAGAGGATCCCTGCAATCTCATCCACCCTCCTGGCCTTCCAGGAACACCCCAGCCAAGCCCTTCCCGCCTGTTGCTCTGTGGACCTCGGACCAACCTCTCACTGTCTCCTAGTGAGAGGGAAAAGAGAAAACGAGAGACGCCCGAGGGGGATGGAGTGGGGGTGGGAGGACACAGGCGTGGGGCGGGTTTGGTGTGTGTGGGGGGGACGCCCGAGTCTCCGCGCGCGGCACCCTCTCCCGCGGCAGACCTCTCCCCATCTCCCCACCTCCGCCACCCTCTAGGGAGGGGTAAGAGGATAAGAGGAGGGGAACCAACGAGTCGGTGTTGGGGTCCTCAGCACGCCTCTCTGCAGGGCGACCAGCGCCCCTCCCGTGCCGAGCGCCCCCTCTCGGCTGGCGGGGAGCCCCAGCCGTCGCCCCTCCGCTGTCCAGAGCCCGGTGGGCCCGCAGGGTTCTGGGTGCGAGCCCGGCGCTGCACGGCCGCGTGTGACAGCCGGAGAGGGGGGCGGAGGGCGGGCGCGGGGAGGGAGGAAGGGAGGGCCGGGTAGGCGGCGCGGAGCTGGGATCGCCCGCCGCCCGAGCCGCGGGGAGGGAGCATCTCTCCCGGAGAGACATGGGGTGAGATGCTTGCGCCCGAGGGTAAGCCCGGGGCCGCGCCGCCCTGCCCGCGATGCCGCTGCCAGAGACCAGCCATAGGCCAGGGGAGGGGGCTGCCGCCGAGCCCCGGAGGCTGCAGCGTCTGAGCTACCGGGACAGCGCGACCCGGACCCCGGAGCATCCCCGCCCTCGGGGCCGACACGCCCGCCTCGCTGCCTGCAGCACTGTGTGCCGCGGGCCCGGCAGGCTGCCCCGGTAGCCGGCCGAGCGGTTCTTCGCGCCCCAGCGCAGGGAGACATGCCCAACCTGGGGAGCGTTGTGACTCCCAGCCTCCCGCTTCACCCGGGGAAGCAGGCTTGCTGAAGCCGGAGCCAGGAGGGGGACCATGGGAGGGACGCAAGTCAAATGGTGAGCTGAGGCCACTTCGGCTTTGGAAGTGGGGGGCCTGGGTGGGAGCAGGGTCGGGACTGGAAGGTGCTGTGGGGCTGAGGCAGATGGGGATGGATGGGGGCTCTAGACTGGGAGAACAGCCTGCTGGCCTGGGGTTCTCACTATAAATAGTGTGTTACGGAGCCTGGAGCTGACTTAGGTGAAGAAGGGCTGGTTCCTTATCCTGACCTGTTTCTTAAGGTTGGTCGGTGGGTAGAGTGTTTTTGCAGACACCTATCATAGAAAAATGAGAAATTGTAGCCATGTGTTTACTGTAAACCATTAACCCCCCCATACAATGATTAAAAAATAGACTGACTCTGATATGCGGGGAGGGTGGAGTTGTTTATCTGTAAAATTAATATTGGAGAGATGTTATATCACTGGGAATTTTTTAAAAGATTTTATTTATTTATGAGAAAGATAGGAGGAGTGAGAAAGAACCAGACATCACTCTGGCACATGTGCTGCTGGGGATCGAACTCGGGACCTCATGCTTGAGAGTCCAAAGCTTTATCACCGTGCCACCTCCCGGACCACATTGCTGGGAATTTTAAAGCATCTGTTGGATGTGATTTATAATCAACTGTTCTCCGACTTTGGGAAAGGAGGGCTTTGGTGGCACCTAGGGTTTTGTATATTTGTTTATAAAATGTGACTTATAAGCCAGTCAGAGGGCGCTTAAATCATACATCTAATCAGCAACACAGCACTTTTCTCTGACCCCAGGCAAAGGCTTTCAAGCCCCAGCCTCATCCATCAGGCTCTTCCCTGGGGAGGTGATCAGGTGCCTGCTGTGACTTGTGCCTTCTTGGTCTCAGGACCTTTCTCTCTTCCCTGGCTAGGCCAGCTAGGTCCATGGTCTTGCCTCTCAGTGGCCTCATACACTGGCAACCTCAGTTCAAGAAAGAGAAATGTTGTTTTCCTCTGGCTTCTCTGCCACTCCCCCAGTGGGGCTGGCTCTGCAGCATCCGCCTCCTTCTGCCCTTATAGGGGAGACAGCTCACTTTGGGAAGGGGGGGGGTGAGCTGAGCATGCGTCCCTGCTTTGAGGAAAGCAGTGCTCCAGCATCCTAGATTCTCACCACTCTTCCCAGACCCCTCTTGTCTCACACATCCCCCACTGTGGGCCACGCAGATGCAGGAAGGGGAACATGTTAACCATAGCACCTTGTCAGCTGAGAAAGTGTTATTTATTATTTTTTTAAAAGGGAGCAGCTGTCACATGCCTCTTTCTGCACTTGGATCTCCACTTCTGTGGGAAGGAGAATTCTGAGGCCTGAACAGTCATAAATCTATTCTTCTCAGTATCCTTAATGCTTCTCCAGCAACTAAAGCATGTTGGCCTGGAAGTCAGATTGCAAGTGATGAAAGATAGATAAGAGCTCTACGGATAAAGCAATGACCTTTTCTAAATGCCACCACTCCACAACTTTTGCTTGTCTGGGTAGTCAGTCTCTGTATAGACACAGCTAAGCAGTTTATTTTACTTTGGGGCCAGGTATTAAAACTAGGATCTTATACATGCACTCTACCGCTGAGCTATATCCCTGGCCCTAAGTGACTTATTTTAATTTGAAGAAGTAAAACATTATGGGCTGGGGAGATAGCATAAAGGTTATGCAAAAAACCTTTCATGCCTTGAAGCTCTAAAGTCCCAGGCTCAACCCCAATCACCACCATAAGCCAGAGCTGAGCAGTGCTCTAGTTTCTTTCTCTATATCTTTTTATGTATCTCTCTCATTAAAAGAAAACAAAATAAGGGCCAGACAGTTGAGTGCACATGTTGCAATGCACAAGGACTGGGGTTCAAGCCCCCATCCCTGACCTGAAGGGTAAAAGCGTCACAAGTTGTAAAGTAGTGCTGCTGCTGTCTCTCTCTCTCTCTCTCTCCCTCTCCCTCCCTCTCTCTCTCTCTCTCTCCCTTCCCTTCCTATCTATCTTCCCTTTCTCAATTCTCTATGTCTCCATCCAATAAATAAAATAAAAGATATTTGCTTAAAAAGGAGCAAAAAACTGTGCTCGCTTTGGCAGCATATATACTAAAATTGGAACGATACAGAGAAGATTAGCATGGCCCTTGTGCAAGGATGACACACAAATTTGTGAAGCGTTCCATATTTTTTGCAATTCCTCTCCTGAGTATATATCCTAAGGAACCCAACACACCCATCCAAAAAGATCTGTGTACACAGATGTTCTTAGCAGCACAATTTGTAATAGCCAAAACCTGGAAGCAACCCAGGTATCCAACAACAGATGAGTGGCTGAGCAAGTTGTGGTATATATACACAATGGAATACTACTCAGCTATATAAAAATGGTGACTTCACTGTTTTCAGCCAATCTTGAATGGACCTTGAAAATTTCATGTTAAGTGAAATAAGTCAGAAACAGAAGGATGAATATGGGATGATCTCACTCTCAGGTAGAAGTTGAAAAACAAGATCAGAAAAGAAAACACAAGTAGAACCTGAAATGGTTTTGGCATATCGCACCAAAGTAAAAGACTCTGGGGTGGGTGGGTGGGTGGGGAGAATACAGATCCAAGAAGGATGACAGAGGACCTAGTGGGGGTTGTATTGTTATATGGAAAACTGGGAAATGTTATGCATGTACAAACTATTGTATTTACTGTTGAATGTAAAACATTAATTCCCCAATAAATAAATTTAAAAAATAAAAGGAGTCGGGCGGTAGCGCACATGGCGTAAAGTGCAACATAAGGATCCTGGTTCAAGTCCCCGGCTCCCCACCTGCAGGGAAGTCGCTGCACGTTGTCTATCTTTCTCTCTCCATTTCTCTCTGTCCTAACAATGACGACATCAATAACATATACAACAACAATAAAAAACAAGGGCAAAAGAAAGGGGACAATAAATAAATAAATATTTTTAAAAGAATAGGAAAGCTATCAGGGGAGGGGATGGGATACGGAGGTCTGGTGGTGGGAATCGTGCGAAGTTGTACCCCTCTTATCTTATGGTTTTGTCAATGTTTCCTTTTTTATAAATAAAAAAATTTAAAAAAAGAAGCAAAGAAATTGAAATTCCCCCTCCCTGTTCTAATAAGGAAGAGGATGGAATACTGGTTGAGTTCCTTCCCACCAAAGCCCTTAAACTCTGAACAATGAGGAAGATGAGACACTACTCCTCTGCTGCTTCAGAGGCTTTGAGGTCTCTTACTACATCCACTGTGCTTGGCTCTTGTTTTCACTGGTTTCTAGGAAGAAGAACTGTTAACTCCTGATGGTGGCTGGGAGGATTAGCCTGGGAGACTTCAGGGGCATATTAAGTGGGTCAGTGAATCCTAGACGCGTTCACTGTTGTCTGGGTGATGGATTTGGAAAGAATTCCTTCGAGAAGGCTGGGCCAGCAGACCCCTTAGGCCCTGAGATCATTTTGGTGCTGATGTTCTCAAGGTGCCGCGCAAAGAAAAGGACTCTCTAGCCACACACACCCCCATCGGCCTTATAGCTCTGACTCATCTTGGAGATCTAAAAGTCCACTTAACTGGAAACTTGATCAGACCTACCAGAACATGGGAATAATTGGGAGGTTTCTGGTGATAATTTGAAAATAATGTGGCAGAGATAAAGAGGAGAGTAAAGCAAGTCAGCCTCTGTCAGTTCCCTAAAATATCTCTCTGCCCCCATTCTTCTCCTCTTTTTCTTAGGTTCTATCTTTGTTGATCTGTCACTGCCCTAAATCCTCTCTTGGCACTGTCCACACTCCAATAAGTTCTCCCCACCTCTCTGTTGGTATCAATCCAGAGCTGATCTGCCATGAGCACTCTTTATATTTCTTTGATCTGTGAGAAGTTATTTGCTGGAAATAGATTTTTCTTTTCAGCTTCCAGAGCTGGTGAGACATATAATATTGTAGTCTCTAAATTTGGACCCAGAAATAGGGGTAGGGAGAAAAAAAGGCACAAAGTTCCTTTTTAAAGTGATTTTATCTTGATTTACAAAATTACACTTCAACTGGGGTATAATTCCATACCATTCCCACCACCAGAGTTCTTAATCCCCAATCCCTCTATATGGGTTAACTATTGTTTTTAAAACTATCTGTCTAAATTTGTATCTAAATGTCCTCTTTTTTTTTTTTTTTTTGAAGGTTTCATCTTCTCTTCCTTTCCAGGCCACACATAACCCTGTTACTACATCCAGATGTCTCTCTCTTTTCTAATGGAGTTGGAGTTCAGAGCCCTTTTCTTCTCTTCCTCCTATTACTTCTACCCCACTAGGAGTATGGATCAGAATTATTTTGGGGTTGTAGAAAGTAGGAGTTCTGGCTTCTGTGATTGCTTCTCTGCTGGACAAGGACATACCCCTAGCCTGTTTCTTAGTAGGGAAGAGCTCTGGAGAGGCGAGGTCCCAGGACACATTGGTGAGGTCGTCTGCCCAGAGAAGTCAGGATGGAATCATGGTAGTATCCACAACTTGCTAGCTGAAAGACAGCAAGATGTAAAGTGAGACAAAATGTTTAAGGCTATATAGGAACCAAAAAGTAGAAACAGAGCAGCTGAGACTAGGGATCTTAGGGTGGAAGGAAGCTAGGAAGTCCAATTTAAACATGTTTTAGGGGCCCACATCTATCATACTTTTTACTTGAGTTTGATACCTAACATGGAGTTTGACAGAAATATTGTCTGGGAAGATGGTGTCAGAATAGAGAAAAAGGCTAGAAAGTTGGATTAGGGCAGAGAGTGGCTCCCATTCTTGAAAAAAAAAAAAGTCTTTGATACAAGACATAATAGCCTGTGTAACCTCTCAGTCCCTATTGATCTGAGCTCGCAGTTCATGGCCACAGCTGGGAACCTTGCAGGCTGCACTCATTTCAGGACCAGTCTTCCTCAAAAGGCAGGCCGAGATAACCCAGTCTCCCTTCAGAGCCTGCGTCAGTTTCAACCATGGCTGCTTTCTGGTGAGGGCAAGGTTCTGTGAAGGCCAGCAAGAGGTTCTTATGGTGACATTCCTGATGGAAGTGGCCATTGATGGTGAAGAAAGGGATTCATTAGAGGTCTAGGCCCATCATATTTGTGTGTGAATCAAAGGATTTCCTGACTCATGCCCCAGATACTGGGGCGGCCTGCTGTTGGCCAACTTGGCCATCATTAAGTGAGCTACTCTCTTGCCCTTATCCAACTCTTATAGTCCTCTCTTTACCTATGATCTTAGACTTTCTCCCAGCTGTTTAATCTTGGAGTGTCATTTGTTGTTCCTAACCAGAATTAGGATTTTGTCTAGCTTAAAATGGGATCTGTCTTCTTTGGGCCTTTCAAGGAACAAATTTCTCTAAAATGCCAAGTTATTTAGCCACCGGACAAATCTCTTCTAAATGAGTTAATCCTGTAAACATCTTTTTTTGTATGTGGAAAATAGTTCCCAGAACTGATTTTTTTTTTAATCATCAACTATTCCTTTCATTCATTCAGCAAATCCATCATTCATTCATTCATTCATTCATTCCACAAATACGTATTCTTTTTGTAGGCCAGCTACTTTGTTGGGCAGTAGCAGTAAGATGAATAAGTACCTGTCTTCAGCATAAATGATGAAAGTTAGCTCACAATAATTATTTCTTTCTTTTCCTTCCATCACAGCCTGGCTTCACCCAGTCCTATCCACAGTGCAAAGAGCGAATCCATTATAACCCAGTCGGAGGAGAAGGCAGACTTTGTGATTATTCCCTCTGAAGGAATAGAAAACAGAACAGGTATTATATCTCAGGTAGCCTGAGTTGGTTCATGGGATAGCATGGAGTTTGAAGAGTTTTTGTTTGTTTGTTTGTGGGTTTTTTTTTTGTTTATTTGTTTGTTTTGCAGGGTGGTGGTGGGGCTCTGCCTGTCTTCTTTTTCCTATCTGATTTTCTCACTCCCCATTGTCAGTATATGCAAGGTCAGCCCTGGGGGGCTCTGATACTGTTGAGCTATTGAGTGTGCTTACTCTCTTTGAAATGTCATTTCTGATGTCCTAGCAGTCAAAAAGCTTACAGCAGATAGACATACTGTTCTGAACTGACTGTTGATGCATTAAGAAATGACTTTGGAACACTCAAATCAACCATTTTAATGAGTCCTGTGTTAGACAAGTAATTCCAGTACTTTTCTAGCTTAAATTGGGGCCAGGAATGTGCCTGAGGAGCTTAGGTGTCTATGAGAGACAAGTCTTCCTCAGGCTTGGTGTGAGGGCTACAAAAAAGACTGCAAAAAGTTCCCTTTGTTTATGCCTCTCCCACTTCCTTAGCACCTCTCTGTTCTTTTTTTTTAATATTTATTTATTCCCTTTTTTGTTGCCTTTGTTGTTTTATTGTTGTAGTTATTATTGTTGTTATTGATATAATTGTTGTTGGATAGGACAGAGAGAAATGGAGAGAGGAGGGGAAGACATAGAGGGGGAGAGAAAGACACCTGCAGACCTGCTTCACCGCCTGTGAAGCGACTTCCCTGCAGGTGGGGAGCCAGCCGGGCGCTCGAACTGGGTTCCTTATGCCTGTTCTAGTGCTTTGCGCCACCTGCACTTACCCCCTGTGCTACTCTCTATTCTTATATAAACAGAGATGGAAGCGAAGAAGAAGCAAAAAACATGATATAGAGGGTCTTATTCTCTAGAAAAAAATGTAGTGAAAAAGAAACCCATAGAAGAAAATTGGAATTAAGCTCTTCCTTACTCTGTGCCCCCCCCCTTGAATTCTGACATTAATACCAAAGAGGCAACCATGTTATTGAAAAAAAAAAAAAAAGAAAAAAAAAACTCCAGGGATTCAGAACTGGAGGAGGAAAAGAATTTATTGTATGCCTGCTCTGAGCCAGGTACCACAGGGCCCTGCAAAGTGCCCTCATTTCATCTTTACAAAAACAATCCAGAGGGAGCATACTTACTGTATTCATGCTTATGAATGAAGAAACTTACTCAAAGGATTTTATGCCCTTCTGTATTCCATAATGCATACTAAGCTGCTGTGCATGAAATCAGATAGGATAAAATACACAAGGAAACCAGAGCAAAGAGACCATATCGGTAGGAAAATGAAACAAAACCAGGGAATGAGACTAAACATTTTGTTCAAGTATGCTTTTATTGGTTTGTTTCCTGTGTGACTCATATAGTATTCTATGTAAGAGAGCTTGCATTGGCCAAAGGAATGTTGAATTGAGGTTCCCCTCTGAAACGCTAGTGCAGCCACCAGGAATTTTGTTTCCATGCATCCAACAGCTCCCCCGATTGTGCCCCACATCATCAGACTCTGGAAATGCCAGTGTTAGAGAAGGAGGAACTAAATCTCTGTCACATACCAAAAATTCCAAGGAGAGAGTCTTTAAATTTTTATTTGTTTCATGTGAGTTTCATGAGAGAGAGAGAAAGGAGAGAGAGAAAGAAAGAGAGAGAGAGAAGAGTAGAACACGGCTTGGCACCAGAGATGAAACAAGTAGCCTCAGACATGCAAATCCTGCACTCCATAAGCTCAACTATTTCCTCAACCCCAAGGAGAGAGTCTTAATGATTTCAACAGGGGCTAGATTTCAGGGCTGGGGAGATTATACGGCTGTAGCACCAGACTTAACATGCCTGTGGCCCCTGAACTCCCAGGTTCAAATCTCAGCACCACCTTATGCCAGAGTTGAACAGTGTTCTCAACTCACTCTGTCTTATGAAAATAAGTAAATCTTTAAAACATGAGCTAAAATCCCAATTAAAAAAAATAAAATAGGGAATCAGGTAGTAGTGCAGCGGGCTAAGTGCACGTAGCTCGAAGCGCAAGGACCGGCATAAGGGTCCTGCTTCGAGCCCCCGGGTCCCCACCTGCAGGGGAGTCGCTTCACAGGTGGTGAAGCAGGTCTGCAGGTGTCTTTCTCTCTCCCCCTCTCTGTCTTCCCTCCTCTCTCCATTTTTCTCTGTAACAACAATAATAACTACAATAGTAAAACAACAAGGGCAGCAAAAGGGAATAAGTAAATTTAAAAAATTAAATTTTAAAAAACCTACATTTCTCCAGGAGGCCAAGTGGCCTTTTCCCCTGGACCTGGAGTCCAAATTACTAGCCAGTTCATCCTGTCCCACACCTCCACCTGGTGGATAGTCCAGTCTGTGCAGTGAGGACAGGTACAGAAGGCAGGTGGAACACAGAGGACTGGGAATGCATTCCACGGGACACCGTTTTCTTCAACATGAGCTGTTCTGCCTCTTTTCATTTTGTAGAAGAGACAGACTCCCCGTTATCCCGAGACTGGCAACCAGGGAGCCCTGGAACCTATCTGGAAACTTCATGGGAAGAGCAGCTGTTGGAACAACAAGAACATTTAGAAAAAGAAATGGAAGAAGCCAAGAAAATGATATCAGGATTGCAGGTAGCTCTCCCTGTCACACTTTGTTCCTGGTGCGCCCACCAACCAAGTATTACTTTTAAGTCTGTATAGTATCTAGGAAAACTAACTTGGTTTGGTAAGAGATCAGAGTTGAACAGGGAGTTTAGATAGAGGGCATGGTAAACAAAAAGCAGGCAATTTCTTCTATGGGAGGACTCTTTAATAGCCTTTAGGAACTCTTGTTTACAAAACAGCTGTTAGGATTTCTGCAAGTCTGGGAGCCCTATGTAGCCCTTCTTGGACTCTGCTTCATGGGCAGATTTCTCCTCTACCTGCAGCTATAGAGTTACCAAAGCAGCTTTCAGCAGACAAAGGCAAGGTGATAGTGTGTGTGTGGGGGGGGTTACTCCTAGGAATTCTCCAGCAGGAAGGGGTGAGAGGCAGTAATGTGCAGTTTTCTCTCTGAGTCTAGCTAAGGGATTTCACTCTAAAGCATTTGCCAATGACCTTCAAAGCACAGTGATCAGGTGGAAAAGGCCTTTCCTTGAACAATTAAGCCATTTAATTTTTTAAAACGATCTTATTCTTTATTTACTTATGAGGTGAAGAGAGAGAAAGAACTGGACATCTCATGCTTGAGAGTCCAATGCTTTATCTTCCAGGACCACCAAAGCCGTTTAGTTCTCCCAACAACTTCAGTGCTCGCTCAGTGGTTCTCCCTGGGCCCTGACCCACTTGACTTATTTCCTCCCTAGAGTGACTGACCTCCCACCCCCACTCCCCAATGCCTGTCTCTGTGTGTCTGCCCCTGCTAAGGGTGGGATGGGAGGGGATCACTTAAATAGTGTGCTGATGACCCTGAAATTGCCCAGGAATATTTCTTTCTGTTTGTGCTGGGAAGGGCTCTGTTTCTGAATTGTCAAATATTCATGGACACGTAAACAAAGGCCACATTATGTGAGTGGCTCTGGCAGCTGGCAGGCAGTGGAGGGCGTGCCAGCCACAGGGTGGGGACACAAAGGGTTCCTAAAGAAGAAAGGAGATTGGTGCTGGGGCTAAAACAATTTGCATAATGTCTGCCCCTGGCTCAGTGTAGAGTTTGAACAGTTAGTATTGACTGTCTAAACATTTCCAAGGACAGTTGTTGATTTCACCACTTTTGCTCTTTATTTTTAAAAGGCCCTGCTGGCCAGGGAAGCAATTATAGAAGCCAGACCTTCCACCTTCTGCACCTTATAATGACTCTGGGTCCATACTCCTAGAGGGATAAAGAATAAGAAAGCTATCGGGAGGGGATGGGATAAGGAGTTCTGGTGGTGGGAATTGTGTGAAGTTATACCCCTATGGTTTTTGTCAGTGTTTCCTTTTTATAAATAAACATTTAAAAATAATTTTAATAATCTATATATTAGAGAAATTGACCCACCTTTGATGTTGCCCACTCCCATTTCTCAAGTCACGATCATAATTTTTTTTTGTTTTCTCCAGAGTAAATATCATTATTTAAAATTAAAAAAAAAAAAAAAAGCCCTGCTAGTGAGACCTTCTAGATCCTTTTTCTGTTACTCCTTTAAGGAATAGCTTTTTAGTGCAATTCTTCTATAGGAAGTATTAATGCACAGATAACTTTGGGATCATACCTATCTTGAGACAAAGTGCATTATATGATCATAGCTAAGCCATCAGCTTGGCGCTCAGGTTGATTTGCATTTTTCAGTCTGGGAGAAATTTGATGGTGACAGCAGCAGATTAAATGGAAAAAGAAGAAGAACCACAGGCAGAAAGTCAGCACCCTAATATCCCTGGCAGACGGTTTTAATTCACAGCCACATGATCACAATGAAAACTCAGTTCCATCAGAGAATACAGTGGGGCTCACAGCCTCCACGGGGCTTCTTAATTCTTTCAGTGATGGCTACATTGCCTGTTAAGTCACACTCAGGTTTTCTAACTTGTGGATAAGTTATTATTATCATTATTTATATTTACTAGAGACAGCCAGAAATCGAGAGGGAAGGGGGTGATAGAAAAGGAGAGACAGAGACACCTGCAACATGGCATTCCCCCTGAAGGTAGGGACTGGGGGCTCGAACCTGGGTCCTTGTGCACTGTAACATATTTGCTCAACCATGGGTGCCACCACCTAGCCCCTGCATAAGTCTTTATAAGAGCCTGTCGGACACTTTGTCATATTTCTGCAATATTGTTCTTCTTTAACCCCTTTTGGACTTGTACCTTCTTTTTGCCTCCAGGGGGCTTGGTGTCTGCACTATGAGTCCCCTGCTCCTAGAGGCCATTTTTTCCCATTTTTGTTGCCCTTGTTGTTGTTCTTATTATTATTGTTATTGCTGCTGTTGTTGGATAGGACAGAGAGCAATCGAGAGAGGAGGAGAAGGCAGAGAGGTGGAGAGAAAGACAGACATCTGCAGACCTGCTTCACCACTTGTAGGTAGGGGAGCTGGGGGCTCAAACCGGGATCCTTACGCTGGTCCTTGTGCTTTGTGCCATGTGCGTTTAACCCACTGCGCTACCTCCTGGCCCTGAACTTCCTTAGTTTTGGTGTAAATGTGATGCCTCAGGGGGTTGGGCGGTGGTGCACTGGGTTAAGCACATGTGGCGCAAAGCACAGGGACTGGCGTAAGGATCCCAGGTTCGAGGCCCCAGCTCCCCACCTGCAGGGGAGTCGCTTCACAGGCAGTGAAGCAGGTCTGCAGGTGTCTATCTTTCTCTCCCCCTCTCTGTCTTCCCCTCCTCTCTCCATTTCTCTCTGTCCTATCCAACAACGAACAACATCAACAATGGCAATAATAATAACCACAACGAGGCTACAACAACAAGGGCAACAAAAAGTGGGGAAAAATGGCCTCCAGGAGTGGTGGATTCATAGTGCTGGCACGGAGCCCAGCAACAACCCTGGAGGAAGAAAAAAAAATTGCTGCCCCTGTGTTCCCCACGCTCCTCCCTATTCTAAGGAAAATGAAACCTGGTAGGAAGAGTGGGTAGGAATGAGGGTATCTCTCTTCAGATATGAATTCCTTCTGGTTCTAGTCAGAGAGGTACAAGTACAGAATTGCTAAATCAAACCAACCCCGTCAGCGCTCTAAGTGTACTCCAGATAATTCATCATGGGAAACTTTTCTAAGCCAGAATAAACTGACACTGCTTTGAGTTCACTTTCCGGCTAGTAAAATCCAGTTCGAGAGGCTCCTGTTGAAACGCCACTGCCAAATGGAAAGTTTGTTTTAGATTATTTTTAGGTTGACTGGAAAGGAGAACTCACGAAATAGGGCATGTGCCTTGCTATGCATGTGTCCCAAGTATGAGCCCTGGCAACACGTAGGAAGTGCCCTGGCAGCAGGAGAAGCTCTGGTGCAGTGGTGTTTCTCCCTCTGTTCATCTCTCTGTGTCTCTCTATATGAACAAAAAAGTGATCCTGGGTAAAATTGTGCATGTGTGCGGCTTCAGCTCCCCACCCCTATCCCCCAAGAAAATATTTATTTAGGGGCCAAGAAACTTTGGAGCAAAGATTCAGGGATTCAAGTGGTGTTCAAGAAGAAAAAGAAATTGGACCTGACAAAATCTGATTAGACCCCGATGAGAAATTGGAGGAATCAAAGGACTAAATATGATCCAGGAAATTTCTAGGGGAAACTAGACTATGACTTCCACTTGGGATAAGTTTATTAACTCCAACTCTGGGCTTGGTCAGCCCCTGAGAGTTGTTTCTTTCTGCCTCTGTGGTTATTCAGGCCTTACTGCTCAACGGATCCTTACCTGAAGATGAACAGGAGAGGCCCTTGGCCCTCTGCGAGCCAGGAGTCAATCCCGAAGAACAGTTGGTGAGTCCTTTTGTGGTTGGACACTGAGTAGTCTGCTTAAGGAGCTGAATTTGTCTTTTCATTGGACCCAGTGGCCCACACTTTCTTGAAACATTCTTTTGTGACTCCACCTAGTCTGGGTTTTTTCCTGTGTATGCTTTATTTTTCCCCTAAAAGGTATTGCTTTTAATTGCTTTTTTTTTCTTTTTCTTTTTTTTTATTGTTGTTATTTATTTATTTATTTTTATTTTTATTTATTTATTTATTTTTTAAAGAAAAGAGCCACCTTGAAGATTGCACTGTGGATAATGTGTTGGACTCTTTTTTATTTTATTTTATTGAGAGAAATGCAGAGAGCGAGGGAGAGAGACACAGAGAGAAACACCAGAGCACTGCTCAGCTCTGGCTTATGGTGGTGCGGGGGGATTGAACCTGGGATTTAGGAGCCTCAGGCATGAGAGTCTGTTTGCATAACCATTGTGCTGTCCCTCCCCCCCCCCCCCCCCCGCCCTTTAATTGCTTTTTATTTATTTATTTTTTGGGTAGAGGCAGGGGAAAACTAGAAGGGAAGTGGGGATAGAGATAAGGAGAGATGCCTGCAGCACTGTTACACTGCTCTTGAAACTTCTCCCTGCAGGCAACCAGAGGCTTGAACTTGGATGCTTACACAATCTAATGTGTACACTCAGCCAGGCGCCCCCCACCTGCCCCCCCACCCCGTGTTTGTTTTTAAGTACTCTTTTCTTTCCTTTGCCTCCCTTCCTTTCTTCTCCTTTAAACTTTTCCTCCTTTCTCTCCCTTGCCTTGATCTTTTCTTTTTCCTCCTCCTTTCCCTTTCTCTTCTTCCTTTTCCTCCTTCATCAGAGCACTTCTTTAAAAAAATTTTTTTAATGTTTATTTATTTTCCCTTTTTGTTGCCCTTGTTGTTTTTCATTGTTGTTGTAGTTATTGTTGTTGATGTTGTCATTGTTAGCTAGGACAGAGAGAAATAGAGAGTGGAGGGGAAGACAGAGGGGAGGGAGAGAAAGATAGATACCTGTAGACCTGCTTCACCACTTGTGAAGTGACTCCTCTACAGGTGGGGAGCTGGGGGCTCGAACCGGGATCATAAGGATCCTTGCCCTTTGTGCCACATGTGTTTAACCCGCTACACTACTGCCTGACTCCCTGATCAGAGCATTTATTAGCTTTGGCTTATGGTGATGTGGAAAACTGAACCTGGACTTAGAGTCGCAACGATGAAAGTCTTTTGCTTAACCATTATGCTATCTCCCCCGCACCCTACCTTTCTTCCTTGTGCTGTCCTTTAGTAGGAAGTATTGATGCGTAGAAACTCAGGGACTACACTCAACAAAGTTTTCCGCAGGACAGTGGGCATTCCACATACACAGATGCCCATCAATTTGGCTCTCAGGATGGTTTGCACCTTTCAGTCTGAAAGAAACCCAGTAGCAGTGGCAGATTTGACAGAGAAAGAAAAGGAACATCTTACATACTCCCTACAAACAATTCTTTTTTTTTTTTCTCTTCCTCCAGTATTATTGCTGGGCTTGGTGCCTGCACCATGAATCCACCGCTCCTGGAGGCCATTTTTCCCCCTTTTGTTGTAGCCTCGTTGTGGTTATTCTTACTGCCATTGTTGATGTTGTTCGTTGTTGGATAGGACAGAGAGAAATGGAGAGAGGGGGAGAGAAAGACAGACACCTGCAGACCTGCTTCACCGCCTGCGAAACGACTCCCCTGCAGGTGGGGAGCCGGGGGTTCGAACAGGGGTCCTTCCGCTTTGCGCCACATGCGCTTAACCCACTGCGCCACCGCCCGACCCCCCCTACAAACAATTCTAACTCTTTGTCCTTTCTTTCTCCCCTCTTCCTCTTACCCTTTACTTTCTTCCTTTCTCCCTCTCTTGCATGTGCCGGGCACTATGCAATGGAGATGTGTGATGACAGAGCTGACTGTGAGTACCTTCTCATGGGACTCACATCCGGGTCCTCTCTGAAGGCCTTAAACGCTGGTGCTCCTCAGCATTCCACTGTGGGCCTCTGCCTTCCATGTTCACCTGAGCAACAGTATCTGCCTTCAAGGCTTTAGAGGCCCACCCGACTCAGATGTTGCCTCTCAAAGCTGCTCAGCTGTCTGTGGAGTTCAGATTTGTGTATGGAGCACACAACTGCCTGCTGAATACCTCCATGTCTGTCTTCCATCCGCACCTTGATGCCAGTGAACTCCGAATTACGTAACTTTTCTCTCTCTCCTTTCCCTCATACAAAAATTGTTTGTCCTGGGCTGGAGAGATAACATAATGGTTATGTAAATAGACTTTCATGCTTGACGCTCTAAGATCTCAGGTTCAATCCCCAGCACCACCATAAGCCAGAGCTGAGCAGCACTGCTTTGGTATCTCTGTCTCTTTCTCTCATGAAAATAAATAAATTTTTTTTTTTAAAAGTTGTTTGTGGGAGTCAGGCAGTAACGCAGCAGGTTAAGCGCACGTGGCACAAAGTGCAAGGACTGGTGTAATCCCGATTTGAGCCCCCGATTCCCCACCTGCAGGGGAGTCGCTTCACAGGCAGTGAAACAGGTCTGCAGGTGTCTGTTTTTCTCTTCCCCATCTCTCTCCATTTCTCTCTGTCCTATCCAACAATGACGATAACAATAACAACAATAATAACTACAACAACAATGAAAAACAACAAGGGCAACAAAAAGGGAAATAAATAAATATAAAAAAATATAAATATTTAAAAAATATAATAAAATTTTTTAAAAGACTCATTTTAAGGCTAGGAGAGGACCCACCTGGTGGAGTGCACTTGGCCATGCACCCTTTACCTCTGGGTTTGAACCCCTCAGACCACATCGGAGCACCCTGCACAGCAGCTTCACTTTGTGGTGGCTTCTCTTCTCTTCTCTTCTCTCTCTCCCTCTTCCTCTCTGTCTCTATCTGGGAGTAAAAGGGGGGGAGTCCTCCACGAATGGTGGAATTGTGCTATGCTAAGCCCCAACACCCCCCAAAAAAGAAAAGAAAAAAAGAGTAATATTTATTTGTTTCATATGAAGTAGAGATTCACACAAAAGAGAGAGGACTCAGGGCATGAGCCCAGACCTGCAGCACCTGCTGTCTAACGGAGCCTCAGGCATGCAGTTTCTGCTCTCTGCCAGTAGAGTTATTTCCCTCTGGCTTTCTACATTTTTCTTGATACCTCAACTGCCTTCTCATTCATTTTCTGTGAAACAGGAAACAGAATTTACCTTTAAGGCAAACCTCACTTGTCATCCCTTTGCTTAAAACTTTTTAAAATTTTTGTTTGTTGGGAATTGGGCGGTAGCGCAGCAGGTAAAGCACATGTGGTGCAAAGCGCAAGAACCAGTGTAAAGATCCTGGTTTGAGCCCCTGGCTCCCCACCTACAGGGAGTCGCTTCACAAATTGTGAAGTAGGTCAGCAGGTGTCTGTCTTTCTCTCCCCCTCTCTGTCTTTCCGTCCTCTCTCCATTTCTCTCTGTCCTATCTAACAACAACGACATCAGTAACAACAACAACAATAATAATTACAACAAGTGCAACAAAAGAGAAAATAACTAAATATTAAAAAATATAAAATTTTGTATGTTAATGAAGAAGAGAACCAGATTATTACACTGGCACATGGGATGCCAGGAATTAAACTTAACCTCATCCTAGAGCAGAACCTAAGGTATTAGGTTGCAACACTGTCCCTTTCTCTTGTCTATTTTTTTTTCTTTATTGGGGAATTAATGTTTTACATTCAACAGTAAATAAAATAGTTTGTACATGCTTAATATTCCCCAGTTTCCCATATAACAATACAACCCCCACTAGGTCCTCTGTCATCCTTCTTGGACCTGTATTTTCCCCACCCACCCACCCCAGAGTCTTTTACTTTGTTGCAATAGACCAATTCCCTTTCAGGTTCTACTTTTTTTTTTTTCCTGATCTTGTTTTTCAACTGCCTGAGAGTGAGATCATCCCATATTCATCCTTTTGTTTCTGACTTATTTCACTAACATGAATTTTTCAAGGTCCATCCAAGATCAGCTGAAAACGATGAAGTCACCATTTTTTACAGCTGAGTAGTATTCCATTGTGTATCTAGACCACAACTTGCTCAGCCACTCATCTGTTGTTGGACACCTGGGTTGCTTCCAGGTTTTGGCTATTACAAATTGTGCTGCCAAGAACATATTTGTATACAGATCTTTTTGGATGGATGTGTTTGGTTCCTTAAGGATATATCCCCAGGAGAGGAATTGCTAGCCTTCTGAGAGTTCTCCAGGCAGTTCTCTACAGAGGCTGGACCAATTGACATTCCCACCAGCAGTGCAGGAGGGTTCCTTTGACCCCACACCCTCTCCAGCATTTGCTGCTGTTACCTTTTCTGATGTATGACATTCTCACAGGAGTGAAGTGGTATCTCATTGTTGTCTTTACTTGCATTTCTCTGACAATCAGAGACTTGGAGCATTTTTTCATGTGTTTCTCAGCCTTTTGGATCTCTTCTGTGGTGAATATTCTGCCAAGTCCTCCCCCCATTTTTGGATGGGGTTAGTTGTTGTCTTGTTGAGTTTGGCAAGCTCTTTATATATGTTGGTTATTAAACTTTTTAAAAAATAATTTATTTCTTTATTGGGGAATTAATGTTTTACATTCAACAGTAAATACAATAGTTTGTACATGCATAACATTCCCCAGATTCCCATTTAACAATACAACCCCCACTATGTCATTCATCATCTTTCATGGACCTGTATTTTCCCGGTTATTAAACTCTTATCTGATGTATGGCATGTAAAGATCTTCTCCCATTCTGTGAGGGGTCTCTTGGTTTGGGTAGTGGTTTCTTTTTCTGTGAAGAAGCTTTTTAATTTGATGTAGACCCATAGGTTGATACTTGCCTTAGTCTTCTTTGTAATTGGATTCATTTCATTGAAGATGTCTTTAAAATTTATACGGAAAAGAGTCCTGCCAATATTTTCCTCTAAGTATCTGATAGTTTGTGGTCTAACATCCAAGTCCTTGATCCACTTGGAATTTAGTTTTGTATTTGGTGAAATGCAGTGGTTCAGTTTCATTCTTCTGCATGTTTCAACCCATTGTTTCCAACACCATTTGTTGAAGAGACTCTGCTTTCCCCATTTAATAGTCTGGGCCCCTTTGTCAAAGATTAGATGTCCATAGGTGTGGGGGCTCTTGTCTATTTTTTTTTAAGATTTTATTTATTTATTAATGAGAAAGATAGGAGAGAGAGAAAGAACCAGACATCACTGTAGTACATGTGCTGCTGTGGATTGAACTCGGGACCTCATGCTTGAGAGTCTAGTGCCTTAGTCACTGCACCACCTCCCAGACTCTCTTGTCTATTTTAAACTTGATTCATATTCATGTACTTATACCACCCAGGACCTAAGGTTTCACTTGAACAACAGTTTCCTGTTCTTCATATATGTACCACAGGGTGACGACTGCATAAAGCAAGTGCTCGGTATGTAGTTATTGAGTGTCTCTTCTCTGTTTCACAGCATAGGCACATAAACATGTCTCTCTCTTGTTCCCTTATATTCAGATTATAATCCAAAGTCGTTTGGATCAGAGTATAGAGGAAAATCAGGACCTAAAGGTATGTCCGGACATACACACTTTACCCTTTGAGAAGTATTATAGGCATGTCTCACACACAGTTATGGGGGAGGGCAAGATCAGCTGATGGGAACTTCAACTGCTTGTGTGTCTTCATTATTAATGTCTTTAACTGAAAGAGAGATTACCCTGAATATGGCAGAAAGGTTAACACCTCTTTAATCATAGTGGTGAATACTAGGTTTCTATGTCAGTTTTAGTTATACCTTTCAGTGTGTAAATGTGTCATCATTTTTTTTTATTACAATTTGAAATGTAATGGATCTAGCAACAGTAGAGTTTCCTTATGAAAGCTTCCTGAAGGGGAGTCAGGCAGTAGCACAGCGGGTTAAGCGCATGTCATGCAAAGCAAGGACTGGTGTAAGGATCCCAGTTCGAGCTCCTGGCTCCCCCCCTGCAGGGGATTCACTATACAACAACAACAAAAACAATAATTACAACAATAAAACAACAAGGGCAACAAAAGGGAATAAATATATAAATAAATAAATAAAAATAAAAAAAAAAAAGAAAGCTTCCTGAAATTCTTCTAGGCCAGTGGGCCTTTCTTTAAGCCATCATGCTTATGACTAAAGACACTAGCCCTCACTCTAGAAGTGCTCAGGTGTGCACATAAACAACGTGTGCACCCAAAGTGCTAAGTTCTATAAGGTGCAGGCTATAAATCTCCAGCTTAGGTATGATGCAATAGGAAAACAAAAGAGAGGAGTCAAGTTACAGTTGTTCCTCTCCTAAATTCCCTTTCCTAGTGACAATCACACATATATTTACTCTGCTGCAAAAGGCATCAGTTACTCAGTATTTCATTATTAGGCTAAATATGCTTTTGCTTTGCCCTCTTGGAGACTCTGAAATACCTGCCCCTTCACTAAACATTAAGCACCAAGCTAATAATGACTATGGCACTGGGACTGTGCATATTAAGGTAGATCAGATATTTCAGTGAGAAAGATTTAGATTAGTGTGATTAAAGTGAAGTGTGATTAGTGTGATTATCAATGAAGGTTGCTGATACAGGATTGTGTGCCTGTGGGGATGTGTAACGTTTTCTTTCTCAGGCAAGCTCTTCTCTACCTGGGTTGAAGCCAGGTGCTGCTGGGAAAAACAGACTGAACCTTCTTCTCATTTCTGTGGGTTAGCCTTTACTACTTTCTGCGTTGGTGGTGACAGGTTAAATTTTCATGGAATGGGGAGTCGGGCGGTGGTGCAGTGGGTTAAGCGCAGGTGGCACAAAGCACAAGGACCGGCACAAGGATCCCGGTTCGAGCCCCTGGCTCCCCACCTGCAATGGAGTCGCTTCACAGGTGGTGAAGCAGGTCTGCAGGTGTCTGTCTTTCTCTCCCTCTCTCTGTCTTCCCCTCCTCGCTCCATTTCTCTCTGTCCTATCCAACAACAACAACAATAATAATAATAACTACAATAATAAAAACAACAAGGGCAACAAAATGGAATAAACAAATAAATATAAAAAAATTTCATGGAATGCTTATCAGGGTTTTGTGTTCTCACTGACAGAATGAGGTAATGCTTCTGAAGCAACCCAGATGCTACCATCTGATATAACTATATTTGGTTTACAGAAGGAGCTGCTGAAATGTAAACAAGAGTCCAGGAATTTGCAGGGGATAAAGGTAAAAACAAAGGCCTTTAACTCTTTGAATCCACCCCTACAAGGTGAAATTGTCTGTTAGTGAGAGAGTATATTGGAGGCTGGGCAGTGGCACACATAGTAGGAAGCACAAGGACCCACACAAGGATTGCGGTTTGATCCTCCGGCTCCCCGCCTGCAGTGGTGTAGCTTCACAAGCAGTGAAGCAGATCTGCAAATGCCTGCCTCTCCCTCTCCCTCTCCCCCTCCCACTTCCCCTACTCCACTCCCACTCCTTCTCTCCCTCTCTATTTTTCCCTAGCCTCTCAATTTCTCTCTATCCAATCCAATAAAAAATGGCCTGTCAGGGTAGTCGCTTCACAGG